>NW_024070200.1:41572877-41706887 GCF_014754425.2 Oryx dammah
GGTGGAGAGCAGTAGGGTAAGGGAACCTAGGAGAACTGCTCTGCCATATGGCTCACAGTCTTGGGTTTTATGGTGGTGGGATTAGTTTCCGGGTGGTCTTTGGCCAATCATTCTAATTCAGAGTCTTTCCTGGTGGTGCACGCATCGCTCAGCCAAGATGGATGCTAGCAAGAGGGATTCTGGGAAGTGACAGACACCCAGTGTCTCCTTTTGACCTTTCCTAAACTCTTCTGGTTGGTGGTGGCTTATTAGTTCCGTATTCCTTACCAGGATCTCCTGTCATAAAACAACTCATGCGAATGGTTACTAAAGGGCCTGACCAGGGTGGGCAGTTTCAGTCAGTGTGCTTCCCCTAACAAATATGGTGTCTGTTGGTCTATGGTCTATGGATAAATCCTTTCAATGTCCTCTAAAAAGTACTAACTCCTATAGGTAGGCAAGTAAGTATACAGATGACAGATACTCAAATGGATGTAGCAGGACAACGCAGGCAGAGCCCTGGGACCTGAGGCCTCTCCAGGTCCCTGAGTGGCACTCAGGAATGGGATGGGGGTGGGTGGGGCTGAGCTGGGGGGTGGACCCTGGAGAAGGGGCACTGCACAGAGCCAGGCCATGATATTTATCATCGCCACTCTCCTTTCTGCCCCGCTCTTTGATCCACCACGTCCCAGGGCTCAAGTCTCCCCAGTAGACACAGTCAGTGAGTGGACAGTGATCTCATCAGAAAACACACAGCCTTCCTGAAGGTCCAGGGTCCCAGCTTAGTGGGAGGAGCGGTGTAGGCACTGTTTGAGACAGGAGCTGGCTGACCCCAGGTGGGGGACGGGGGTCAAGGCAAGAGGGGGGTGGTACAGCCTGTACCCTGCACCCCTTAGACCTGGAAGGCAGGTACACCGTTCATTCATTTCATACTTCCCTGCAGGGCTAGCCTAGGCCCCAGGAAGAGGCAGGGGTGCGGCCTGGGACCTCCATCTTCCTCCCGATCCTCCCTTCCCCCTCCTTCCCTTCCCAACACTCCCTCCCTCTCATTTCCCTTCAGGTTCCTTTCTTCTCCCCACTCCCCGCTCCTGTCCCATTGCTTCTCCCCTTTCTTGTCCCTCCCAACCCTCTTCCCTCTCCTCTTCCCGACCCTCCTTCGCTTTTATCTTTTATCCTCCCCCATCTCCTGTCACCCCCGCGCCCTGCTCCCAAGCAGAGGCGAGGTGGTGGGGGGGGAGCTGGGTGGCCCCGGGCTCGGGCCCCACCCTGTGCTCGCACCTGCTCTGCGGCCGCGTGGATTCCCCGCCCCCGGCTCCGCGGCTGGAGGGAATGTGGGTCAATGCGGAGCCGCTGCGCCTGTGCTTGGGTGCAGACGGGGGACCCGGGACCTCTGCCGGGGCGGGAGCGGCAGGCTGCCGCTTGCGTAGCCGAGGATGCGGGCCCGCTGGTCCCTCCTCGCCCCCCAGCCCGCGGGAAGCTGCTTCCCTCGGTGATGCCCAGGCCGCGGCGCCCAGCGCGCCCGCACTTCATCTGGCGGGTCGGAGGGTCTCCCCTCCAGGACTTGGTTCCCTCTACCCCACGCTGCCCCCTAGTGTCAGCCCCCGGACTGCGCAGGCTGGAGCCCAGCCCTGGAGCACGCCCCTGTGAGCGTCTGTCTGACTCCCCCAGACCCCAGCCCTTCTGCCCAGGTGTGCGGGGCCCTGGGTCTGCTCTGTGGGGAAGCCCCTAAGCGGCCTTCTCGCCTCTATCCCGGGCGGTGCTCCTGCCTGTAGCCCCGCTGAGCGCTGTCCAGCCGCACCCTAGCCCAGCATCCCGAAGTCCCGTTGCAGATCCAGGTCTCTGCCCTGCGGCAGGGACCAGCTATGGGACCATGGAGGTGACCTGGGCTCCCAGGCATCAGCCCACCCTGGGCCTCGCTGCCTCCTGTACTGCCCTGGGACTTCTCGGGTGGGCATCGCAGCTCTACCACCTCCTAGTACACTCATTCTGAGCTCTCTCCAGCCTAGGCCTTGGATTCCTCCTGGACTTAAGCCTGATCCTGGAAAGCCCTACCCCTTGTTCACCTGACCAGTGGGTCACCTTAGCCCAGAACCATTCCAAACCCTCTAGCCAGAATGCTGCTTCCTGCCCTGGTTCCCGGGATCCACAATTTGCATCTGTCAGTGACCAGGCTGAGCGCTGGCCTGTCAGGGAGGCTGGTGTCTGTGAACCCCAGCAAGATGAGCTTCTCATATAGGAAGCAGGAGGCCTGCCCAAGTCAGAGGCTGCCAGAGTCCATCCACCCCGACTCCACACCCACCCCCCACCCCCCACTCCCCTGCCCTCACAGGGCTTCAGGTTTGAAAGACTGCCTGGCATCCTCAGTCATGTCAGCCTCTTTTCAACCCCAAGGACTATAGCCCGCCAGTTTCCTCTGTCCATGGGATTCTCCAGGCAAGAATCCTGGAGTGGGATGCTATTCCCTTCTCCAGGGCATCTTCCAGACCCAGGGATGGACCCTCTGGCTGCTGCATTGTCAGGCAGGTTCGTTACCACTGCACCACCTTCAGACAAATCATCTGTGGAGCCCTGTGGATCTCTTGGTAAACAGCGTTCAGGAGAAGCCAGGGTGGGCCCTGCCCACTCAGTGAGGAGACAGATTTGGATTCAGTTTAGTTTTGTTTTTATTTGAAGCTTTGGTCACAGGCAGGTTATCACCGTTGAGGATCTTCCTTCCCATCAACTCCCGCCGAGTTCTGAGGCTCTGCAATTCTCAGGGGAACAGACACTGGTTAATAAAACTTGGAAGGGGCTTTTTTTTTTTTTTTCTTCATGAAGTAACCCTCCTTTCATGTCTGTTTACTGCCGGGCTCCATCTCTGGCTCCACACAGCAACGTCTGATTAAATGCCCAACATGTCCCGGGGCGAGAGACACATAATTGCAGTGCTTCGTTTTCTCATGTGATGATTAAGGAAAGCTTTGCTCATTTTGTATGTGTGGGAAAGAGACGATGTTAGTATTTGGATTTGAAAACTTGGTGTTGCTGTCCTGAGAGTGTGATACAGTGTGGGTTGCCCCTGCAATGGTTACGATACATCTTTGAAAACAGAAAAGATTTTTGGTGCCAGACGGTACAATGGGTCATGGAGGGAGGTATTCCCAGCCTGCCTTATATGTAATGTTACACACAACAGCAGGACATATTTCTTCCTCAAACACTAGATAAACAACATACACCATAAATGAGGATCCTTTGTCATTAAAGATCTCAGTGTGACTAATGTTTTGGACCTTCCACAAGGCTTTTTTTTCTCAAGTAAAAGGAGAAAATATGCCTACCTGTACTGCTTCTCCTATGGAACTTTCCTGCCTCTGACTCTATGGGAAGAATGGAAAGAGCCTGGCCGAGGAGTCAGCAGTCTGTTCAGTGATGAATTTGGCTGTGAGCTGGCTGTGTTATGTTGCAGAAATCACTGTCCTTCTCTGGTCTCAATTGCATTATATGTTAATAGGCAAGAGAGTAATCTCCCTTCCTCCCTCTCTTTCTCCTTCCCTCCCCTTCCTTGTTTTCCATTTTTGGGGGTTGATTTGTTTGTTTCTGGGTTTTCTTGGCTGCACTGGGTCCTCGTCATTGCTGCACAAACTTTCTCTAGTCAGTGGGGGCTCTCTCTTGTTATAGTGCTTGGGCTTCTCATTGCTTTGGCTTCTCTTGTTGTGGAGCCCAGGTTCTAGGGCATGCAGGCTCAGTAGTTGCAGCGCATGGGCTTAGTTGCCCCTCGGCATGTGGGATCTTCCCAGACCAAAAATTGAACCTGTATCCCTTTCACTGGAAGGAGGATTCCCAACCACTGGAGCATGGGGGAAGTCCTCCTGTGATTTTTTATTATGGAAACTTCCCATTTCAAAGATAACCAATTGTAGAGAGAACAGTGAATAAACAATAAGCCGTCATGTACCCCCTCACCAGCTTCAACAGTGACTATCATAGAACCCATCTTGTTTCATCTTTGCTTCCACTCAACCCCCGACCCCCAGCTTGTGCATGCGTGTTCAGTCACTCAGTCATGTCTGACTCTTCACCACTCCATGGATGGTAGCCTGCCAGGCTCTTCAGCATCATTAAGATGCTCTGGCTTGACAGTTTTGGCTGGGACCAACTGGACTGTTCTTCTGTTGATGCTGCCTGGTTCTCTCATGTAAAAGTAGTTAGCTGGTGTCTTGGTTGTGGCCACACAGTCTGTGATGGCTGCATCTGACAGCTGGCCTAGATGCCTCCATTGTCCATGTGGCTCCTCCAGTTAGGCCAGCTTGGGCTTGTTGTCATGGTGGCAGCGTTCCGTGAGTTTCCAACGGCAAGAGAAGGCAAACCTCAATGGGAAGTTACTTTCCAAGGCTGCTGCTTGTTTCATGTTTGCTAAAGTCCCATTTGGCAAAACAGGTCTTATGTAGCCCTGCCCAGAATCAACATGCGAGGGGAAGAGAGATGTACAAGGAGGGAGAAACAGGGGAAGTAATTTACTGGGGGCTGTTACTGCAGCAATAAGGGATCAAAACCATCCCCAGAAAAAGAAATGAAAAAAAGCAAAATGGCTGTCTGAGGAGGCCCTACAAATAGCTGTGAAAAGAAGAGAAGCAGAAAGCAAAGGAGAAAAGGAAAGATATACCCATTTGAATGCAGAGTTCTAAAGAATAGCGAGAAGAGATAAGAAAGTCTTTCTCAGCGATCAATGCAAAGAAATAGAGGAAAACAATAAAATGGGGAAGACTAGAGATCTCTTCAAAAAAATTAAGAGATACCAAGGGAACATTTCATGCAAAGATGGACTCAATAAAGGACAAAAATGGTATGGACCTCACAGAAGCAAAAGATATTAAGAAGAGGTGGCAAGAATACTCAGTCGTGTCCGACTCTTTGAGACCCCGTGGACTGTAGGCTACCAAGCTTGACCCAGGGATCGAACCCGGGTTTCCCGCATTGGAGGCAGACGCTTTAACCTCTGAGCCACCAGGGAAGAGAAGAACTGTACAAAAAAGATTTTCACGACCCAGATAATCACGATGGTGTGATCACTCACCTAGAGCCAGACATCCTGGAATGTGAAGTCAAGTGGGCCTTAGGAAGCATCACTATGAACAAAGCTAGTGGAGGTGATGGAATTCCAGTGGAGCTATTTCAAATCCTGAAAGATGATGCTGTGAAAGTGCTGCACTCAATATGCCAGCAAATTTGGAAAACTCAGCAGTGGCCACAGGACTGGAAAAGGTCAGTTTTCATTCCAATCCCAAAGAAAGGCAATGCCAAAGAGTGCTCAAACTACTGCACAATTGCACTCAACTCACACTCTAGTAAAGTAGTACTTAAAATTCTCCAAGCCAGGCTTCAGCAATACGTGAACCGTGAACTTCCAGATGTTCAAGCTGGTTTTAGAAAAGGCAGAGGAACCAGAGATCAAATTGCCAACATCTGCTGGATCATGGAACAAGCAAGAGAGTTCCAGAGAAACATCTATTTCTGCTTTATTGACTAAGCCAAAGTCTTTGACTGTGTGGATCACAATAAACTGTGGAAAATTCTGAAAGAGATGGGCATACCGGACCACCTGACCTGCCTCTTGAAAAACCTGTATGCAGGTCAGGAAGCACCAGTTAGAACTGGATATGGAGAAACAGACTGGTTCCAAATAGGAAAAGGAGTACGTCAAGGCTGTATATTGTCACCCTGCTTATTTAACTTATATGCAGAGTACATCATGAGAAACTCTGGGCTGAAGGAAGCACAGCTGGAATCAAGATTGCCGGGAGAAATATCAATAACCTCAGATATGCAGATGACACCACCCTTATGGCAGAAAGTGAAGAGGAACTAAAAAGCCTCTTGATGAAAGTGAAAGAGGAGAGTGAAAAGTTTGCTTAAAATTCAACATTCAGAAAACTAAGATCATGGCATCCGGTCCCATCACCTCGAGGCAAACAGATGGGTAAACAGTGGAAAGAGTGACTGACTTTATTTTGGGGGGCTCCAAAATCACTGCAGATGGTGATTGCAGCCATGAAATTAAAAGACGCTTACTACTTGGAAGGAAAGTTATGACCAACCTAGACAGAATATTCAAAAGCGGAGACATTACTTTGCTGACTAAGGTCCATCTAGTCAAGGCTATGGTTTTTCCAGTGGTCATGTGTGGATGTGAGAATTGGACTATAAAGAAAGCAGAGCGCTGAAGAATTGATGCTTTTGAACTGTGGTGTTGGAGAAGACTCTTGAGAATCCCTTGGACTGCAAGGAGATCCAACCAATCCATCCTAAAGGAGATCAGTTCTGGGTGTTCATTGGAGGGTCTGATGCTGAAGCTGAAACTCCAATACTTTGGCCATCTGATGCGAAGAGATGACTCATTTGAAGAGACCTTGATGCTGGGAAAGATTGAGGGCAGGAGGAGAAGGGGATGACAGAGGATGAGATGGTTGGATGGCATCATCGACTCAATGGACATGAGTTTGGGTGGGCTCCGGGAGTTGGTGTTGGACAGGAGGCCTGGCGTACTGCAGTTCATGGGGTCACAAAGAGTCAGACATGAATGAGCAACTGAACTGAACTGAACTAAACCATAAAGATATATTCCTCAAACCTAAGCCCTTTGGCTTTTTAATATAACCACAATTCTGTTATGAAAGCCTACCAAACTGACTACAAATCTTTGATATGGACGATATCCAGAGTTCCCCCATTTTCACATAAATGTGGAGAAATGGGACCTTTTGGGCAGAACTGGTAAATAATATGGTGCAGCCACAGTGGAAAACAGAATAAAATGGAGTATTGTTTGTGTGTAACTGCTGTTAAGTTTTTTATGACTGTGTGCACTCTTATAGCATAAAATATATCTCTGTTATTAAAAATGTTTTACAAACCCAAAGGTTGGTCATTTTGTCAGTAGCAGAGGGACGGAGTTCTCAAGAAATGAGGAGTAGTTGTAACAGTTCTGAGGACTTTTTGCTTGGGTCTGAGCAGCCACACTATGGCTTTATTGTCATTCATTGTCACTTGAACAGCTGCTTTCACATTTCACCAACTTTAAATCTCTCAGTTGCTGTCATTAGCGCAGTAATAAGACTCAAGTCCTTGCAAGCAAGATCAGTTGAAATACACAATTTTCCTTGATGCAATATAGGTATTATTCTCTAAAATGTAACTGTACACTCTTAGGTCTTAAGAGCCATTTAGACAGGGTGGATCTGGATTCTGTGAGGTCTGAAGATTACAGACTTGTGAGACTCCTGTAAGAATCAGATGTTGCAAAAACCAAGTTAGGTATAAAAGTGAATATTTAGAATGAGAAAATAAATCACAACAAATCAGAAACTTTCAAGTGCTGAAAAATGCCCCAAACACTGTAAATCCAGAAATATAACATAACATTAAAAAATATTAACTTCCTGACATAATTATATAGTTCTTGTTTTTCTACATTTTTGGCTAGATTTTCTTATATGGCAGTTCTTTTGTCATATATTTTTATAAAGTGTTTAAAAGATGATTAGAAAATGAAAGTCAAGTCGCTCAGTTGTGTCTGACTCTTTGCGACCCCATGGACTATAAGCCTGCCAGGCTCCTCTGTCCATGAGATTTCCCAGGCAAGAATACTGAAGTGGGTTGCTATTTCCTTCTCCAGGGGATCTTCCCTACCAGAGATCAAACCCAGGTCTCCCACACTGCAGGCAGACTCTTTACCATCTGAGCCACCAGGGAAGCCCTAAAAGATGATTAATCTCTGTTACATAGCACAGAGATCAGCTAACTTCTCCTGTAAAAGACCTATCAGTAAATACATCAGGCTTCATGGCCATAGGGTGTTTGTCACAAGTACTCAGCTCTGCCACTGCAGCATAGAAGCTGTTTTAGATGATGTGCAAATAAAGAAACATGACTATGTTCCAATAAAACTTTATTTATGTAAACAGGTGCCAACCCAGGAAGTGATAGCAAGATGGTATAATAGGAAGACACAAATACAGAGATTAACAACAATAAATAGTCCAAAAAAGTGTTTCAGAGAACTCCATAAGCCAGTTAGGAAGTCATAACATCCCAGGAAGGTGAAAGCTAAGAATAGCTGCGTTGAAACAAGGAAGAAAAATCCATTTCATTTAAAGCACATCAACCCTTTCCCCAAGCAGGCACAGCTTGCTATCAGGAGAAAGTGCAGCTCCCAGTTTCTCCTTTGAGAGGAAGGGAGCAGAACATATGTCCAATGTTTCAGCTTTTCAGGGGGCTGCCCAAGAGACTGGTTTCTGTCTTTGCTGACTCAGAGCAGTGATGGAACTAGGAGAGCTCAGATGCCCGGGGCCACAGAGAAAGCTCAGCAGTTTGACACTGCTCCAGAGAACTTGCAGTACTACAGGCAGACACCAGAGGGACCAAGACTACAAGCTCCTGAGAAAGAAGTTGGCAGGCCTCATCAGGAAGATCCTCTGGAGAAGGAAATGGCAACCCACTCCAGTATTCTTGCCTGGGAAATGACATGGACAGAGGCGCCTGGTGGGCTACAGTCCATGGGGTCCCAAAGAGTTGGACATGACTTAGCGACTAAAACAACACAGCAGCAACAACAGCTTATCTCTTTAGGCAAGAATATGTTGGTCCCTGTGAACTGCTGAACTCTTTCAAAGTTCAGTTCAGTTTAGTTGCTCAGTCGTGTCCAACTCTTTGCGACTCCATGGACTGCAGCACGCCAGGCTTTCCTGTCCATCACCAACTCCTGGAACTTACTCATATTCGTGTCCATCAAGTCAGTGATGCCATCCAACAAACTCATCCTTTGTCATCCCCTTCTCCTCCCACCTTTAATCTTTCCCAGCATCAGGGTCTTTTCCATTGAGTCAGTTCTTCCCATCAGATGGGCAAAGTATTGGAGCTTCAGCTTCAGCATCAGTCCTTTCAATGAATATTCAGGATTGATTTCCTTTAGGATTGACGTTGGATCTCCTTGCAGCCCAAGGGACTCTCAAGAGTATTCTCCAAAAAAAAAAAAAAAGAGTATTCTCCAACAACACAGTTTAAAAGCATCAATTCTTCGGTGCTCAGCTTTCTTTATAATCCAACTCTCACACCCATACATGACTACTGGAAAAACCATAGCTTTGACTAGATGGGCCTTTGTTGGCAAAGTAATGTCTCTGCTTTTTAATATGCTGTCTAGTTTGGTCATAGCTTTTCTTCCAAGGAGCAAGCATCTTTTAATTTCATGGCTGCAGTCATCATCTGCAATGATTTTGGAGCTTCCCAAGATAAATTCTGTCACTGTTTCCCCATCTATTTGCCATGAAGTGATGGGACCAGATGCCGTGATCTTAGTTTTCTGAATGTTCAGTTTTAAGCCAACTTCTTCATTCTCCTGTTTCACTTTCATCAAGAGGCTCTTTAGTTCCTCTTCACTTTCTGCCATAAGGGTGGTGTCATCTGCATATCTGAGGTTATTGATATTTCTCCTGGCAATCTTGATTCCAGCTTGTGCTTCCTCCAGCCCAGCATTTCACATGATGTACTCTTCATCTAAGTTAAATAAGCAGGGTGACAATATACAGCCTTGACGTACTCCTTTCCCAATTTGGAACCAGTCTATTGTTCCATGTCCAGTTCTAACTGTTGCTTCCTGAGCTGCATACAGATTTCTCATAAGGCAGGTCAGGTGGTCTGGTAATCCCATTTATTTAAGAATTTTCTACAGTTTGTTGTGGGCTTCCCTGGTGGCTCAGAGGTTAAAGAGTCTGCCTCCAGTGTGGGAAACCCTGGTTCGATCTCTGGGTCAGGAAGATCCCCTGGAGAAGGAAATGGAAACCCACTCCAGTATTCTTGCCTGAAGAATCCCATGGACAGAGGAGCTTGGTAGGCTACAGTCCACGGGGTCACAAAGAGTTGGACACGACTGAGTGACTTCACTTTCACTTTCACTTTTGTTGTGATCCACACAGTCAAAGGCTTTGGCATAGTCAATAAAGCAGAAATAGATGTTTTTCTGGAACTCTCTTGCTTGTTCCATGATCCAGCAGATGTTGGCAATTTGATCTCAGAGTCTTCTGGCTTTTCTAAATCCAGCTTGAACACCTGGAAGTTCGTGGTTCACATAGCCAAGTGTTGAAGCCTAGCTTGGAGAATTTTGAGCATTACTTTGCTAGTGTGTGAGATGAGTGCAATAGTGCGGTAGTTTAAACATTCTTTCAAAGAGCACAGTGAAAATGGCCACCAAAGTGTGAAAATTGCAAAAATATCATTGCACATGTAATTAAAGAGAATTGCACAATTATGTTGATTGACAGGGTGAAGATATCAGAACAATCTGGATAAGTGAAGAAAGCTGGCTTCACCTGGGAGCTCTTAATCCCATCCAGGCAGCTCTACAAACAAGAAGGTTGCATAAGCGGCAAACATTCCCCGAAGGATTCACGCACAGATGGACATAGTGGGTGCCTCAGGGGAGGGGTCCTTTCCAATTTAAATCCTTCCTTGATGCTTGATGGTTTATCATGTTTATGAGTTGTTTTTACTTTGAAAACACACACACACATTTATTGTAAACATTTAGAAGCATGTGTGCTAAGTCACTTCAGTTGTGTCCAACTCTTTGGGACTCATGGACTATAGCCCACCAGGCTCCTCTGTCCAAGGTATTCTCCAGGCAAGAAAACTGAAGTGGGACGCCATGCCCTCTTCCGGGGTATCTTCCCAATCCAGGGATCGAAGCCAAGTCTCCTGCACTGCAAGCAGAGTCTTTACTGCTGAGCCACCAGGGAAGCCCATGTAGAAGTATCAGTTCGGTTCAGTTCAGTCACTCAGTCACGTCCGACTCTTTGCAACCCCATGAATCGCAGCACGCCAGGCCTCCCTGTCCATCACCAACTCCTGGAGTTCACTCAAACTCATGTCCATTGAGTTGGTGACTCCATCCAGCCATCCCATCCTCTGTCGTCCCCTTCTCCTCCTGCCCCCAATCCCTCCCAGCATCAGGGTCTTTTCCAATGAGTCAGCTCTTCGCATAAGGTGGCCAAAGCATATCAAGATATAAAAGAGAAAGTTCTACCAGCGACTCCACCTCCCAGAAATAAGTTCGACGATCATCGTTGAATTTGTCAGTTAAGGAACTCATACAGACCTTGAACTCTGGATGTCTCTCCAGGCTGCTCAGCCTTTTCCCACAACCCTAAATTCGGCCATAGCAGATTATTCTAGTTCCTGGATGATCTTTTGACATGTTGGGCCACCCCTCCCCTGCCCCACCCGCCCCATCCCCTGGCCTGTAACTGAGGCCATCCAGGGGCCTCATTCTGCACCAATGGCCCCTTGGGCAGCATCCCCTTCCCAACAGAAAGATACATCACAGTAACCCCATGGGCCCAACAGAGGACAAGGACCCCAACACAGAGTTCTGTCTGCAGCTTCACCTCTGCTGCTCCCAGGGGTCCCTCCAGACTCCTTGGCTGGTCCTTCCCTGTCTTGTTCATAAACGTCAGCCCTGTCCACACTATACTGTCATTGGCTTTGGGGACACTTTTAAATTCACCGTGTTCTTCCCCTCTGCTTTCTACTCATAACCAGCAAATGGCAAATGTGCTCAATCCTTTGCAGATTTCAGATGCTCAACAAATAGATGTTGAAAACAGCAGGATGAAGGAGGCTGTGTTTACGGGTGATTGTGATCCCCACTCGTCACCCTAAAAACCCCATCACAGCAGCCAGAACTCAGGCCTTACATGGTGGAGCATTCTGCCATTTACAAGGGACTGGGAACTGCAGGGGCTTTTCCTGCTGTGGGAAATAAACATTCCCAAAGGCTCACAGCTGCCAGGTCTTCTGTTGAGAAGCAGCCAGGCTTTGGCAGAGGGCAGGACCACCTGTCTTTCCTGTGACACATGGGCAGGAGGGTGGCCAGATGGGCCACAGGGAGGACAAAAGTCACCCCACTGTCCTGAGCTGCACTCTCAATACAGGTGATCATCTGGGCTTCCGTTTAGGGTCTCAGCTTTGCCTGGCCCTGCACTCTTGCCTTTAATCCTGATTTAGGATGCACCCCAATGCAGGATGCTTAAGCCTGGTGAATGGGATAGGATTAATAACATTTGGGCTTAGAGTGAAGTTAATTCTTTCCACTCTTTGGGGTCTGGAGATCTCGGAAAGCACAGGTATCTCCCGGCACATGTAAGGACACGGGCTCTCCCAGGCTCTGTGTTAGCAGCAGGTTTCCCAGCCATTCTCAGGCTGCTCCCACCTGGGAAGAGCTGTCTTGCTAAACTCGCAGCCTTGACCATCCTTTGGGCGCTGCCATGAGGAGACATTTTCCTTTATTGGCCCCAAGCCAGCAAAGACTTTCTAAGTCCTGACAAGCCAAGGAACACACTGCTGACTTAAAAAATATTCAAAACCTAAAAGTTGGGACTTATGTTTTATTCATCAGGAAGTTTTAAGACTTCAAACCCGGAAGGCAGCATTTCAAGTAACCTTGAGAGAACTGCTCTGAGAATCTTACTCAGACCTTTGTGTCCATGTGGACAAATGTGCCTTGAAGGTAGATGGCCAAGAAGCAGATTTTGAATATTCATAGAAGCAGCCATTGGCTTTCTGTACCAAACAAATTTCTTTGCCTATGTAAATTTTTTCCCCTCCAAAAATCTTTGAAAAATGAAATAAATAGCACCTGAAATCTCAAGAATCTGAGATAATGAGCATTATCATTTTTTACACATACACACAGACACACATGTTTACATTAGTGGTGTCTCTTCAGTATTCATTATTATAAAAAAACTTAAGTATCCTTTAAGTGTTTCCTTCTGACTTTCTCTTTTCCAATTCCCCACCTCCCTAATCTCTTTTAATCTAATATGGACCTCTGGTTAAACATGCTGAATTGAAAGTTGCATTAACCTCTGTTCCCTCCCCAAACTCAGCTAAAATGATGGTAAATGGATGACAAAGGCATTATCCCTAAATGACAAAGAGCTCAGCAGAATATTGGACAGCCCTTGAGAAATGCCCAGGACATTTGGGAAGCAGGGAAACAGCTGGGTTGACCGCTGACCTTGATTCAGCAGGGCTGGGGAAGCTGAAACCTAGCTGCCTTCAGTTGGAAACATACAGGCTGATTTGCCCCCCAATGACCCCGGGAATGTCAGTATTGGGGGGCATCTGAGATCCTTTGGGAAAAATATGAAATCAGCAGCAGTTGCAAGTCAGCCTAAGAAGCAACTGAATCTCCAGGTTGTCTCCTTCACCCCTCAAGTGACTTCCCATCCCTCTCCTGATAGTAAAACAGGAGGGAAGGGGGACAGGGTACAACCTTTAAAACAATGACATAGCCCAAGGACACAACATAAACTGTTAGAAACAAACATCACCAACTCAATGGATATGAGTTTGAGCAAACTCCAGGAGAGAGTGAAGGATAGGGAAACTTGGTGTGCTGCTATAGTCCTGGGGTCACAAAGAGTTGGACTTGTCCTAAGGGACTGAACAAGAACAAGGTCAAAGATGGCAAATGGGTCAACTCTACTAGACCTTAAGCCTCAGTATATGCTTACTGTAACACATTAGCTAAATGATACACGCACAGATGCTGTGACATTCCCAAGGCCAACCATTAAGGTAAAAAAATGGGCAGTGGACCAATTTCAGGAAATCCCCACCCCTTCCTCCAAATAGCTGGAATAGTCCTCCCATTCATTAGCCTGTGAAATTAACCACTCCTATAAAAACTGACAACCCAGTACCCAAGGGCTGTTCTCCTCTTCAGAGATGGCCCACACTCTTTCTGTGGAGTGTGTTTCTCTCTAAATAAATGCACTTCTTACCTACCACTGTGTATCTCATTGAATTCTGCAGAGACATCAAGGACCTGAGTTCCATTATGTCTTGAGGCCAGATGTGTGATCTCAGTTACGAGACCAATTTGGGTTGCATGGTTTCAGCAGGAGATGAAGTTGCTGTCTGGAGAGGCTGAAACCATGAGCCCCATGGATGTGGGAACCCCAGGCACAGCCCAGGGTACAAGATCCATTCTGGACCCAGGACACAAGGGATGTGAAGTACTCGGGACCTCTCCTCCCATGGCTCAGGGAAGCTTAGGGGTCAAGCTCATCCACCCAAGTCAGAGGCTAGAGGGCTTCTCTCTGCAAGAATTACTTTATAGGAAAGATACACAGATGCTGGTGTTACCAGAATCATACCCCTGCCCCTCCCTCGAATTGAAACTAATTACTCTTAGCTAAGAGTCAGAATGAAGCTGCAAAAACCCCCCAAAAACAAAAATAAAAGCTGGTTGGAACCAACTAGGTCCAAGATGGCAACCTGCAGTAGAGCTTGAACCTCATCATAGGCTCACTGTGACACATTCCCTAAAGGACACACCCACCAGCCCAAGATGGTTGACAGTTGCCCTGACAACAACCAGAAAAGCCCATACAAAGGTTATTTTAGTGATGGTATGCATATTGTACCATGATTTACTTATTTCTCCTTTGAATGACACTGATTTTGTTTCCAATTTTTTTGCTACTACCAAAAATGCTATAGTTAACATCTTTATATATATATATATATTTATTTATTTATATACACATGAAAGTGAAAGTGAAGTAGCTCAGTCATGTCCAACTCTTTGCAACCCCATGGACTGTAGCCTACCAGGCTCCTCACTCCATGGGATTCTCCAGGCAAGAATACTGGATTGGGTTGCCGTTTCCTTCCCCAAGGGATCTTCCCGACTCAGGGACTGAACCCAGGTCTCCTGCATTGCAGGCAGATGCTTTAACCTCTGAGCCAACAGGGAAGCCCCTTATATACACATATATGTGTATTTAATACGTATACAGATATATACATATGTATACATATGTGTACATATATATGTATATAAGAAAGCGTTATTTGCTCAGTTGTGTCTGACTCTTTGCGACCCCATGGACTGTAGGCCTCCAGGCTCCTCTGTCCATGGAGTTCTCCAGGCAAGAATACTGGAGTGGGTTGCCAAGCCCTCCCGACGCAGGGATTGAACAAGGGTCTCCTGCATTGCAGGCAGATTCTTTACTGTCTGAGCCACCAGGGAAGCCCATACATATACATGTAGAAAAGATACACAGATGCTGGTGTTACCAGAATCATACCCTTGTACCTCGCTTGAATGGAAACCGATTATTCTTAGCTAAGAGTCAGAATGAAGCTGCAAAAAAAAGATATATATATATATATATATATATATCTTTACATTACATAGAGCTTCAGTTTCTGTGAGATAGAGCCCATAGAGGAGTTACTAGTCAACAAGTAAGTGTACTTTAAAAATAATATATTAAATGTACTTTATTTATTTATTTGAATAGTATAGCTAGTTTGACTTCCAAAAAGTACTGCAGCAATAAATGAGAATATACATTTCATCAAGATCTCCTTTCATGTTCGTCAGTAAAATTCTATCGTTTCCTCACATTGAACTTACAAACTTGTTGCGAGGTTTATTGACGGGTGTTTTGTTATTTCTTTAGCAATTTGATGGGGATTTTTTTTCTCACTGGGGCTTCCCACTTGGTGCTAGTGGCAAAGAACCCACCTGCCAATGCTGGAGACATAAGGGATGTGGGTTCGATCCTTGGGTTGGGAAGATCCCCTGGAGAAATGAATGGCAATCTACTCCAGTATTCTTGCCTGGAGAATCCCATGGACAGAGGAGTCTGGTGGGCTGCAGCCCATGGGGTTGCAAAGAGTTGGACATGACTGAGCGACTTAGCATGCATGCACGAGGCAGATCTCTTGGGCAATAAAGGGATGCGGCACCCAATGCTTCTGCAAGACTAGGGAGAATTAGGACTGAAAATGCTATTGGAGGACTTCCTTGGTAGGTCCAGTGGTTAAGACTCTGTGCTTCCAATGCAGGGGGTCTGGATTTGATTCCTGGTCAGAGAACTAAGATCCCACATGATGCAAGGCACAGCTGAAGGAAAAAAAAGGGCTAGGGCTTAGCAACACCAAGTCCTGGATTGTCTTTCCGAAACCATTTCACCCACAGGCTTCTCTGTGTCACCCAGGGCAACTCCATCCTTCCAAAAGCTGTGGTCCTGAGCCTGCTGCGCACTTCCTTTCTCTACCCCTTCCCCGCCCTGTCATCCCCAGGCCTGGTCCTTCACACAGCCCCTCAGCTCTGCTGTCACTGTATCTTCAGGGTCAGACCACCACTCACCACCCTGCTCCTGCCTTCTCAATGATTGGGCTCCCCTTCTGCCCTGGACCCTCCAGCTAGCCCTCCCAGGGACCACAGGGGTCCTTTACAACTGCAAATCAGGCCACATGGCTCAGCGAACCCTATAGCTCCTTAGGACGGCTTGCAGGGCCTCCATGATCCCCACTGCACATTGACCCCACTTCCAGCAACCTGTGCTTCCTGGCTCTTCCTCTTTCCAGACATCCTCCCACATACACCCCCTTCCCCCCTCCACCCCCTCTTCCCGACTGCTCCCTTGGCCTGGAGCCTTCTCCCACATTCCTGTACGGCTTAGACCATCCCTTTCTTGGGAGTTTTGTCCACACTGAGAGAGTGGGGAGTGTGTTGAAGAGATGGCAGAGTTGGGCCTCTCCAAGCTCCTAAGCCCCCTAAGAGGAAGAGGTCCTGTCTCCGAGGTCAAGCAACCTCCTGGGGCAAGAAGGAGTGTGTGGCACCCTAGGAGTCTGACTCAACACACTGGCCTGTTCCTCATTCTCTCTACCCATCCCCTTTTTTCCTGCAGCCCCCCTCCTTATCTCCCTTCTATCCTCTGGTATTTGGGGTGGTCCTGCTCCAGGATTCCTTCTCAAGGGGAAGCCAGAGAAGGGTCAGGATGAGTGAGTCTCAGATTTCAGCAGTGATTGCAGCAGTTCACAATTCACTAAAGGTTAACAAGGTTAGGGCTTCCCTGGTGGCTCAGATGGTAAAGAATCTGCCTGTACAGGTTTGATCCATGGGTCAGGAAGATCCCCTGGAGAAGGGAATGGCTACCCATTTCAGTAGTCTTGCCTGGAGAATCCAATGGACAGAGGAGCCTGGCAGGCTATAGTCCATGGGGTAGCAAAGGATGGGACACGACTGAGTGACTAAGACACACATGTTGAGGTTAATAGGAAAAGGAAATGCCAAAGCAGAGAGTCCAGCTTAGAGTGCTGTGCAGGCTCCAGCAGCTACCATTTATTTATTGAGCTAAAGCCTGTCTGTCCTTAAAAAATTCACCTATGACCCTGGGAATACGTCACTGTCCTCTGAGGCTCAGTCTCTGGGTTCAAGAGGACAGACTATCCACGTCTGTAGGGAGTGATGACACCTGTGCCCACAGAAGGGAGAGCCAGGTGGGTGACGATGCTGACACAGAGCACCCCATGGGGAACACCCACCACATGCCCACCTGGAGCCCTGGGCCAGAACCTACAGCCCCACCTCCCTTAAGAAACTGAGCCCTTCTGTGGGGGGCCAGACCAGCACCCCTGAAATAGCCATGACAGAGAGGCACTCACAGAACACTCTGAGCCCCAACCCAGACTGGATAGACCATCAACAAGGATGTCTGTAACAGGGCATGACGGCAGGTTAACAGCGGAGAGAGAGCGTGCCTTAGGCTGGGGGAAGGAGCCATGACCCAAGGGGCCAGGCCTTGGTGCTGGTCTTACTTCCAGACTGGGGAATCTGGGTGCCGCCCTTGGTGGGGGTGGCCCACCCTGCAGCTGTGGGCTGTCTGCCCCCATCTGCGTCTTTCCACTCTGCACACCCAAATCCCTCCCGTGTGACCACCCTTTGCAGCCACCACTTTCTCAAAGTGGATTTACTTTCAATCGCCATTTGCTAAATCTGCCCCCTCTAAACCTTGGGGGGATGGAGGGATTAAGCCTGATTACAGATGTTATAGAAGCGCCCCGGAGCCCCAAGGCGGGAGTCTGGAAAAAGGGCAGCTGGAACCTGCACCTGCTCCTCCTGGGCTGACCAGGCTCTGGACCCCTTTGACCAGCCCTTCGGAGGCCCCCACAGGGACTGTGCCTCCACCCATCCCAGGACACGAGAAGCAGGCTCATGGGCTCTGTGAGGAAGATGAGCAGCTCCTTCAAGAGGGGTTCACTCAAGAGCTCCACGTCAGGGTCACAGAAGGTGAGCAGGTGGGCAGAGGGCCTGCGGGGAGGGGATGCTGGTCTCCCGCTGCCCTCTTTCACAGTGCCTGGGTGGTGGAGGTGGGCATCCGAGACTAGCGCTCCTGTGTCAGGACTGCTCCTCACCCTTCACGGCAGTATATCTGACGCCCACCCCTCCCAGCTGCCCCCCCCCATGCACATACCCCCACGGCTCTTGAGGAGGCGACTAGGGGTGTGAGCCGTGCAGACGGTGAGTCCCACATCCCATTCCTCCACTGTGATGTCACCCCCTTGGCTCTCGAGGTCTTGCCTCAAAGTTCACCTTTGTTCCTCATCACATGTCTGCAGGATATCTGTGAGGACTTTGGGGAACCCTCAGTGAAGATCAGAGATGCCTCAGAGGGCCCCGGGAGGGCCAGGGGGCTCCTGGGACTCAAAGCAGACTGATGGAAAGAGGTTGTGATGCCCCTGCCCCTGGGCCACGTACAGCGCCTTGCAAAGAGGTGTGCTGACTTGAACCCTACCTGTGCTTTTCCCAGGTGACTGGACTAGGGGCCTGAGCACCCAGGGCCTTAAATGATTCTCTGAACTCAGGGGACCTGGACAGGCCAGCACTTAACCCTTACCATTCAGAGGGTGGTGAGATCCAGCCAGGAACCCAGCCTGGGCCACTCTGGGGGCCTCTGGACATCTCACCCCAGAGGCTCAGGGAGGGGGAAATCTCTGTTTTCCCTGGGGATGCCCACTGAGGGAAGGGAGTAGGGGAAGCCGCAGAGGTGCCACAGTGCACAAACAGGGGCCTGCCCTGTGTGGGCAGCGAGGACACCCCTCTCCCACGAGCCCTCACTAGCACCCACATGCAGGTGAACTCCAGGGCCTGGGACTTGAGCCAGGAAAGGCCTTTCCCCTGGGCTGGAAGCAGAGGGGTCATCTTGGGGCTCCCCAGGCTTCAGGCTCCCAGCTGCAAACTGGGTGTGCAGGTATGGACCAGTCTCTCACGTCCCATGAGCCTGAAGATTCAGATGGAACAAATGAAAGGCTTTCTCTTCTAAATAAAGAGTTAAAATTCACCTGTCTCAGAAATAGAAAAGATCCGTCCTTTGGGGGCTCTGTGGGGGCATCTCTCTGCTTTTATGCATGTATGAGTAAGTGTTCTTTGTGGGGACAGTACGTACCCATGTCTTGTGCAAAATCAACATCCAAAAACCCACCACAGCATTTGGCAGGAATGAGACCCATGTGCAGCCTGGGACCACGTGACCCCTTCTTCCCAAACCAAGCGTCCACTCTGTTCTCACTGATAAACTCTGAAAAGGAACAGGCTTTTGTTGTTCTTGAACATGGTGTCTCCTCTTGACCTGTGCCTGATGCTGGAGAGGGAATGGGAGCAGGGGAAGTCCCAAATGGTGATAGATGGGGTCTGGACTCAGGGAATTTGGCAAGAGGGGAAGAGGGGGAAGTGCTCAACTTTTGTTCAAGATGGAAAAACACCTCACTAATATAGACACACTCACAACCTTCGCTGTAGGAAACATGCCATCGGTGACAATTCCAAGAGCAAAGGTCTCAGCCCCATTTCTCATTTCTGAGCAGACAGTGCCAAACTCATAGAAAAGCTGCATAAGGTAAAAAGTCTTAATGTCATCGTTTGCCCTATTTACAGCCCTCAGCCCTGGAACTGAGAAGTGCTCTTGCTGATAGAAGAATGAACGACAATACCTCTGGTTTTAAGGAAGCCACTCTTTAAAGCGGTGCTAGGAAACACCCCCCAAATCACACAGGCAGATAGTGGACTGTGCCCATTCTATTTTTTTACATACTTGGCCCTCCTTTGACACCACTAGCTCAGGGCCAGGTCCCTATTTCCTAACCCAAACCCACATTCTTCTGCCTGGTGTTCACTGAAACACACCAGGTGTCCCAAAGGGAAAAAGACTAACACAAGGCACGCACAACCTCCCTGGGGCCCTCTCGTCCGGACCTTCCATTGCCAAAGGCAAATTTGGCCTTTAGTGCTTGTCTGGCCAGCTCTTCTCACCTCTAAGGCTCTTCCTATGGTCTTGGACAGACAGGGATGGCCGGCACGCAGTCCTGGGCGATGAACCAAACTCAGTGGACTTTGGGGCCCCTGGAGCTCCATCTTCAGCTGCCTGGCAGAACGGTCTGTCTTCCAGAAAAAGCCTCGAGTGTTCACAAGGGAGATAGAAAATATGTCTGTGTGCGACTCCTTGTCTGTACTTTTGTCTCCGTCTACATTTTATTTAGCTAAAAGATGCAGAGGACATTTAGAGTCCACAGCCAAGGTCTTAAACACAACTAAATAATAGTCTGGCCCAGTGATTATATCTTAGAGTCAGCCTTGGAAAACTGTAGTCCATGTACTCAATGCTCGTGTCAGCATTGTGTGCTGCGGAAAATCAAAAAGAACCAAGCAGTCCCTCTAGGAGGGTAAGGATCAGCTTCTGTTTATTCACACAATGGAATACTCTACAGCACTTGAATAACCAAGCCAGTTATCTCAAGATGGATGCACTGAATGAAAAAGAAAACCCTGAAAGCGCACTCTTTATTGAAATTCTAGAACACAGGAAAATTCCACATAAATACACATATTTCTTTAGTGTGGAGGTGGTTAGCTGTATCTGTAGTGTGCTCTCTCGCCCCCTCCTTCCCTCTTTTTAAAGAGAATAAAAAAATACGAAGCACATATGGAAATTCGAAACACCTGTAACGGCAGGACTGTGGGTCTGTGCTTATCTGTTGTGTTAGCTGTGTCTCTGATATTGAAATCAGAGCCATGTTTTCATGATTTTTTTAAAAATGTGCTGATACTTTGCTTTTTAATGTCACAACTGCTACTGCTGCTGCTGCTGCTGCTAAGTCGCTTCAGTCGTGTCTGACTCTGTGAGACCCCATAGGCGGCAGCCCATCAGGCTTCCCCATCCATGGGATTTTCCAGGCAAGAGTACTGGAGTGGGGTGCCATTGCCTTCTCCGAATGTCACAACATAGGATTTTATTTCATTAATTCATTCAAATGTTCACGGAAGCTCAGTCCATGCCAGACACTGTGTGAGGCCTTGTGAATAGACAAAGACTTAGATTTTGTGAAGCTGATATTTCAGTGGAAGAGATGAAGTATAACAGAATGTGGTAGGAAGTAAACAGGGGTAGGATAGAGAAAGATAGGTTTGGGTAGGTGGCCATCCAATTTACAGATAGTGTCTAAATAGCTGGCATTTATACTCATGCCTTCGGTTTCAGAAGGATTCAGCTATTCAAAGAGTTGAGAGAACATTCCAGGCAAAAGGGAACCAAAAAATGTGCTAATACCTTTAAAGTAAGCCACAGAGGCAGTGAGGGTTTCACTGCCTCACAGGGTGTCCTGACCTGGGGTTGCCCCAGCTGTGCACATGGAGGATGAATTGTGAGTGAGGGCAAAGCACATTACAAAGCGGGCTGAGAAAAGACTCCTATAAAGCCGCCCCCAGGATTGTCTGAGCCTCCTTCTCGAGGTCAGCATGCAGGCTGGGGTCACCGCCACCAGTCTCACCTCCTGCAGTCCCACTGCCCCTCCTCTTGCAGCAGTGGTAGCAGGCCTTTGGCACTATGACCAGATCCAGGGCCCCACGGGGTTCTGCCTCCCCTACTTCTTGGAGGGCATTGCTAGAACCTAGGGTGTCATGCATACCCACATAGCCTGCATTTGGAATCCACTTACAGAATTTCAAGTGCATGTGTCTTCAGTTGCTCAGTTGTGTTCGACTCTTTGCAACCCCATGGACTGTAGCCCACCAGGCTCCTCGGTCCATGGGATTCTCCAGGCAAGAATACTGGAGTGGGTTGCCATTGGTTGCCATTTCCTCCTCTAGCAGAATTCCATATGTAAATCCAAACCATCCCCATCCCCAAGCAGGAGGGGCCTAGCTCCCTACTCCTCTGTCACGAAGGCCATAGAGGTAACAGACTCCTACCATGACCTGTCTTTCCATGGTTGCCCCAACATCTGTGGGACAAAACGTGAAATCTGACTGTTGTGAATAGCCAATTGTTGTTACATCTTCAACCCATTATAGACTGATACTTTCATAGAATGCAATACAAATGAATTATTAAATGATGAAATTTTTTAAAGAGATACAAAATTCAAGCCTTAAGGTTTTAAAAAATTATTAACTGGAACAGACATCCATTGATTTCTTCAAATTGCTGCACTGGCGTGGCCCTCATGGCAGCCCTTACAGTCTACAGCCCCGTGCTCAGGGCACACTATGAATACAAGGGTCCAGGAGACTACACGACTCCTTTAATCCCTGCCACTACCCCAGGGAGCAGGGGCTGTGGTTCCCTTTGAGGCTGAGGAAGATTCTCAGAGCAGAGCTGAGCCAGGGGAGACTCAATCTGGGCCCTGTCTTTCCCCAGGCACTGTGGTACTTGATTCTCTAGCATCTGAACTGGGCAGGGGAGTTCCCTTTTGTGTGAATATGGAGCTTTGGGGATCCCCAGGCCCAGGAACATGCCCCAGACTCCATGTTCAAACCTGAGCAGAGTTCCCCAGGCAGCCACCCATGGGAGAAGGGCCTGGGTGATGTGGAAAGAGCCCTTGAGTTTGGGAGAAGGTGCCACAGGGGCCCCCAGCCTGTGGACAGTCCAGTCACCCTTCACCTATGTGACAACAGGTGTTCCCAGGGACGGTGGGTTCAGCCCCTCTCTGGGGCCTGTGGGGTCTCCCACTTGCCTTCAGGTCCTAGTTTCTGGTTTACTTGGACACCTGACTGTTCGGTAGCCCCCACGTTTAGCCCAGGGGCAGAAAGGTCAAGGCCTGGTTCTTCCACTCTGAGAGGCCAGGGTCGGGGAGTTGTTATTCAGTCGCTAAGTAGTGTCTAACTTGACAACACCATGGACTGCAGCATACCAGGCTTCCCAGAGTTTGCCCAAATTCATGTCCATTGAGTTGGTGATGCCATCCAACCCTGGGGGCAGGAGAGAGCAGGGAATGGGCTTGGAGTCATTTGCTCAAAGGATATTGCCCCCTCTTCCCCCTGCCTCTCCTCCTCTCCACAGTATCGGAGAAAGGGCCCGGGAAAGAAGCTGCCAGGGTGACAGGAGCCAAAGGGCGTGGGTTGGGCTGCAGGGTCTGTGTTTGAGGAAGTTGGAGGGGGAGTATGGGAGGGGCGAGCAGATCTAACATTGCCCAATAACTCACGGGCCCCCAGGGCTGATGTTGGGTCCAGGCTGGGCTGAGGGGCACCCCTGGGCTGAGACTTGGCCAGAGCCCACCACAACTGTTGTGTTGTCCAACCAGCCTGCCGCCCTTGCTTTGGGCAAATACTCAGGGGGAGGTATGACCCTGGCAGGCCAACCCCCACCCCAGTGTAAAGGGGATGCCAAACAAGAGACCCTTGGAAGTCATTCCAAGGAAGGCACCCCCGTACATTCCAGGAGGAGTTTGGCCAGGCTGGAGGGGAAACATTTGCTTGCTTTGTTGAGTTGGCCTGAGAACGAAGGAAAGCCATCACAAGGTTGAGTCAAAATCTCTGACGGATTGGGAGGGGCTGTAGGCAACCAAGATGTCCTGTTGCTTCAGGACCCTCAGGAGGACCCTGTGAAGCCTAACATCAAGAACAGCCTGGAGACAGCAGCCCCCCACCCAGAGGGATCAAGGAGTCCCTTGTTAGAGATTCACAGTGCACACCGCCATATTAAAGGTTCTGATAAGTCTTGCATGAAAGAAACTTCCATTTAACTCAGAGCACCCCACCACAACCCTTTTCATGTCACCAATTTTGGAGCAGTTCAAGGGGAAGGCTGGGGACGCAATGGTAGCCCTGTGACCTCTGACCTCCCCTTACACTTTGGCCTGTGCTTCACTGCACACAGCAGATCAAGCCACAAACCAAGCCCTTCATCAGAACCCCTATCCCTAGAAGGCAGCTCAGGTGATCCCCAACCTCCTGGAACCAAGGCCCCTCTCCCCTGGCCCCTTTCAGAATTTCCTCCCCAAGAGATTTTCAGCTGCTAAGAAAAGTCATACTTTTCCCCACATCAGCCCCTCTGTGTCTTGGGACACATTTCCTCTTTTGAATGCAAGTAAGTGTCTGGAAAAGGCGCACGTGACCCTGAGCAGTAGGTATCACATGGTATAACCGTGGGCCTCGCTGGCACGCTTGACCTTCAGCTCTAGAGCAGCCTAGAATGCTAGAAAAGAGCCTGGAGCTGGGGAGGCCTCAGTGCAAATCCTAGTTCTGCTATGTGGCTACAGGGAAGCCACTTAACCTCTCTGGGCCTTGGTTTCCTCATCAGTAAGATGAGCTGGTTTTGCATGGGACTTTCTAGAAAATTTCTTACTTTCTATATGTTTTATGCCATTAAAAACAACAACAATTTGTACCATGTCACAGGTTTAATTTTTAGAACACTGGCTGAAAGGCAAACAAAACCCCATTATGATGAGCTAGGAAGTTGTTGGTGCAAGTATGTCATGATTCTTTGTTCTCTGCAAACCCACTGTGGTGTTTTAGTAAAGCGAGGTGCATGGCATCCTTCCCCAGAAAGCACATCTTAGCCCTGCTTCATGCTGCTGGGACCTCTTGGAGCTCGGGAACCAGTGATGGCAAATCAGAAAACAACACTGCCATCAGGGGCAGACATCCAGCAGGGTCACCTGGATAAGGTGCCAGCTAATGAAAGCATGACAGCAGCAGGAGGGGCAGAGCCTCAGGGAAGGGGCTCCAATTCTATGTTGGCCCCAGGGAAGGAGGCACTGAGCAAGGCCTGAAGGACAGGTGGCTCAGACGGTAAAGAATCTGCCTGCAATGCAGGAAATCTGAGTTCTATCCCTGGGTCGGGAAGATCCCCTAGAGTAGGAAACAGCAACCTACTCCAGTATTCTTGCCTGAGAAATCCTATGGACGGGGAACCTGGTGGGCTACAGTCCATGGGGTCGCAAAGAGTCGGAAACGACTGAGTGACCAAGCACACATACATGCACATAACTTTACTGCAGTCAGCTTTGACCTGTTATGAAGGTTTTCGATTCAACAGTAAAAAGAAAGATGGTCCAGAAGACTGAGAGTTGGGATTTGGGCAGGGGGGAAGCGGAGGGGGATTGAGTTGCATCTCACTGGATTAGACTGGATTTCACATTCTTCCATGGGTTTGGAAGAACCCCTGGCTTGAACAGTGCAGTGCTTCAGTGTCTTCTAATTTTACATGGTGCTGTGACATGTATTTCATACTGTCAAGTATGACAGTATGTTCCCCTGGCAGGCTAGGAGAACACATAGGCAAACAGAACCAGTGTTGCAGTCACTGGGGCCGCCTGCTCCCCTGAACATCTTAGAGTCTGTCAGCACCCACAAGCCCCCTGCTGCCCATCCTCCCTCACCCCACATTCGGAGGAAGCAGTGTAAGCCCCTGCTCCCTCCCATCCTCTGGAGATAATTGGCAGGTGGTTGGTACCCCACTGGCTTCTACACACTGAGACTGGAAAGTACACACACACGGAGGGGTTAGTAGATGGAATCATCTTTGTGTGTGTGTGTCTGCTCAGTTGTGTCCAACTCTTTGCTACCCTTTGGACTGTAGCCCGTCAGGTTCCCCTGTGCTTGGGATTTTTCAGGGAAGAATACTGGAGTGGGTTGCCATTTCCTTCTCCAGGGGATCTTCCCGACCCAAGGATCAAACCCGGGTCTCCTGCACTGCAGGCAGATTCTTTACCATCTGAGCCACCAGGGAAGCCATTTTTACTCAAACAGAATTCCTTAGTTCTCATCACTCACACCTTCAGTGGCCCATGTACTCTTTCAGCAGCATCCCTGTAAGCCAGCAGATCTAGAGCTAAGTCTATCTTGCATTTCTGGGTATTTCACCCATATATGTGTACCCGTAATGGGGTCTTTCATTTTTCTCCCCTCTTCCTCCCTGTCTACTCGCTATGTGCATGTAACACGGACTCATGATCACTGTGCTCCCACGAACAGACAGTAGAGCCTGTGGACACAGAACGAATACATGTATCTTGGGGTTTTGTCAGTGTCTGCTTCTAAAGATGGGATCAAAAAGAACATGTTTCTTTGTCTTTGGGGACGTAGGTGATTTAAAACTCTTGACATCAGCCCAAATAATTTGAGGTAGGTCCAGAAAAGGTGACCTAGGACTGGACTTGGCTGGGCTTCCCTTGCCCCCCAAGATC
The DNA here is from genome assembly GCF_014754425.2 of Oryx dammah. Lineage (NCBI taxonomy): Eukaryota > Metazoa > Chordata > Mammalia > Artiodactyla > Bovidae > Oryx > Oryx dammah. Next base: position 41,599,161 of record NW_024070200.1, read on the forward strand.
CAGCCCCACCCCATCCCCCTCAGCTCTCCAGCAACACACAGTGCTCCTCTCCTCCGGCCCACTGGTCCCGCCACCTGAAGGCTTTGCACTGGCTGTCCACTCCCCTGGGCTGCCCTTCCCAGAAGCCTTACTCATTCATTCCCTCAGACACCCCATCTGTGGCAGCCACGCCTTTAATTTTCCCTCTTTACATGATGAATCTGCTGGTTTATTCACATTCAGTCTGACTAGAGTGACTGCTCCAGAGAGCAGGGCTCCATCCACCTAGGTGTCCTAGCTCCGCAAAACGGCAGCCTGAGTGGTGAGGGGGTCTCCCTGGGCCTGTGGTGGAAGACAAGCCCTTCATAGGGTCTGACTTTACACTATACTCTTTGGTATTCTTTTCTTTCAGTGCCTTTTTTTAAGTTTTCTTTTAAAAAAAATGTGGGCCATTTAAAAAATTCTTTATTGAATTTGTTACAATATTGCTTCTGTTTTATGCTTTGGTTTTTTGGCTGCAAGTCATGTGAGATCTTAGCTCCCTGAGGAGGGACTGAACCTGCACCCCCGAACTGGAAGGTGAAATCTTAACTTCTAGACCAGAGAAGTCCCCTCCTTGCCTCTTTTTGTAGCCAGATTCCCACCATCAGCCTTTCCAGTCCCTCTGTGGTTAAAAAGACTCTGGGACCAAAAAGGAGCAAAATGTATCCACACTTGAATCCCCTTGGCCACTGGGAGGAACCTGAGGAGCCAGAGATCTCTCCTGGAAAGCTATGCTACAACCAGTCACGCCTTCTTCCCCAGGGTCTCCTATCCCCTCAGGCCCATGGAAGAATATGTGCTTTTTAATACTGCTGGTCGTGGTTAATAGCAAAGGGGGCAGAGGCTGTAGATTTGGGAGTGCTCATTTGCTGCCCAGTGGCCATTCTAATATTGTGTGAAGCCTCATTGGCCATGGGAGGAAGGGTGAGAGCGAAGGAGGCCAGGCAGCTATGGGTGGTGGGGGTCATGGATCCACCTGGGGGGCTGCAGGATCCCAGCAATCCCGAGATGGGGGCGAGGGTGCAGTTCAAGGGTAATCCAAGTAATGGCCTGGGAAGCAGGACGGCAGCTGGAGGGCTAATGCTCCTTAGTATCTGCTTTCGTGTGATTAATGGCTGTGGATAAACCCTTGAGCCCGGGAAAGCGGGTGCCACAGCTAAGCCTGGCCGTGAGCATCACTTTGGGTTATGCTGGGAGCAGGGAGTATTCCATCCATTTACATTTTAGCACAACTGTTTGAGGACAGTGGCCAAGTCATCATCTGAGAAATACTAAAAGCTGACTAATAACAGAGGTGGGGCTCTGAACTAATGGAGAGAGCAGAAAGAAGGCCAGGAGGGAGTCTGGTGCTGGGGCCCCAAGTACCCTCTCACTGCTGGGCTCACAGGTCTTCTGCCCCACCTGGACGGCTCCAGGCTGCACCAGTGGTAACACCAGGAGCATTCTGCCTCTGCGTCATCTACTTGTCTTTCCTCTGCACGTGGTCCATTTGCACTTCACCAGGACCCTGTAAACAGCAGGATCGGTGCAGACAAATCAGATGCCAGGCAGGGCATTAGGCAGGTCCCCGCGGTCTCAGGTGTGCCCAGCATTAACCCTTCAGCTGCTGGGCCATAGAGAAGAGCCCAGGGTCCCAGGGGAGGCACTCGGGTGCCTGGGCAGCTCTGGACAATGGCTATTTCCTAACCTGTATAGAGGCATCCTGATGTTTTCCCATCTGAAAGTGCATTCCTGCTGAAGCCCAGCCCTGCCTGTGACCACCTGCCTGTGCAGGAGGCAGGTGCTTGGTTCCTAAAATCACAGGTGAAAACACTCAAGCTCAGAGGGCTCTGGACTTTGGCACCATCCAGTGTTCCCATCAGACCAGGCACTGACTGCATTTGGCACGTCCTTTCCCTTCTGCCAAATTGGCCCGCTGCAATCAAGGCTCGTTGCCCCAAGGCAGCTCTCACTCATCCTCCAAAGTTGGTTAACCTCTGGGCCAGGAGAGGTGCCCCACCCAGACGTTAACTGTTCCCGCCCACCTGTCCTCACAGGAGGAGCTGCTGTTTCTCTCCCAAGAACAGTGAGTTGCCTGTCTTTGCCCAGGGGCGCCTGGCTGCTGCCCTCACTGAGCACACCCTCCCTCTTCCCCCTTCCTGGTCCTCGGGGCAGGGGGATGGGTGTTGTTCTCGCAGCGCCCATTCATTCCCCACAGGCAGTCAGTTTCTAGGCCAACGTCTGAACTGCCCCCAGAGTGACCATAGAGAGCTGACAAACTCCTGGCCTCTCCTGAGCAAGTGCTAAAGCTGTACTTCACAACTGTTCTGTTTGTTTTTTTTTTAGGGGGAGGAAGATGTTCAAGATTTTTTTGGAGTATAGTTGATTTACAATGTGTTCAGTGTACAGCAAAGTGAATCAGTTATACATACACATATACCCACTTTTTTAAAAAAGGCTCTTTCCCCATATAGGTCATTACAGAGTACTGAGTAGAGTTCCTAGTGCTGTACAGCAGGTTCTCATTTGTTATCTATTTTATACATTGTAGTGTGTATATTGTATATGTCAGTTCTAATCTCTCAATTTATCCCTCCCTCCATCCCCTGTAGGATTGTTTTTTATACCCATGTCTTTTACCCTACCTTTTTACCCATGTCCCTCCATTCCTTTTGTAAGACCCTGCTAATCCATGGTATGAGGTTGGACCACTGAAAACTTGCCATTTGTATGGGTCAAAACCAGCCAGCTAGCGGCAATTTCATGTTGCTTCAGGGAGTTGGCAATTTAGAGCCACACAGATCTCCGACTGTGGTCAGATGGGCTGTAGAAGCGGCCAGGAGAGGGCAGCAGAGAGCTGAGCCGGCACAACTCTGGTCCACATGCGCGGCTGGGGCTGGTGCACGAAGCCAGCCGCCTCTGGCCTGTTCTTGAGCCCTAATCCTGTCCCAAGTGGGGTTTCCGGAGGGGGCAGCTGCCTTCCATATCCATCTCTGCGGTGGCTCCAAGGCTCTGGAAGCAGGGAACCACTGGCTCTGGCAGCCAGCTTTTGGTTTTATTTATTTTCTCTGTTGATTCTCTGTTTTTCATTTCTTTGGTTTCCTTTCAAATTTGTATTATTTCTTTACTTGCACTTGTATTAGGCTTAATTTGTTCTTTCTCTGGTTTCTTAAGGTGGAAGCTTAGACTATTCATTCTTTGTATTCCTTCTTTTTAATTATAAATGCATCAAGGCTATATATTTCCACCTCGGCACTGCTTTTGCTGCATCCCACAGATTTTGCCTTTTTTGTCATTGAGTCGTGTTTGAGTCTTTGTGACCCCATGAACTGCAACGTGCCAGGCTTCCCGGTCCTTCACCATGTCCCAGAGCTTGCTCAAACTCATGTCCATTGAGTCGGTAATGCCATCTCATCCTCTGTGGCCCACTTCTACTCCAGCAGTATACATTTACCTCTAATCTAGGTCCCCTTGAATAACATGCCAGTTCAGCCCATCTTCTGGGCACCCACAGAAGCACAAACACCAGGCCTGTGGGATGACTGGAGAGAGTGCAAATCACAGGGACTCTACTGTGACCACGCAGAATGGATCACGGCTGGCTCTGCCCTGCTTCACATTCCCAAGGGGAAACAGACCAGTGGACTGGACTCAGGCCATTACTGCAGAACCCACTCTAGACACAGTTCTCCATTTGTGTGTTCAAGTGTTCTCCTTATCTTGTATTTGAAACTTTAAAAAAGATTTATTTATTTATTTTTATTTGGCTGCACTGGGTCTTAGTTTCAGCATGAAGGATCTTTAGTTGCTGTATGTGGGAACTTAGTTCCTGACCAGGGATTGAACCCAAAGCCCCTGCATTGGAAGGTAAAGTCCTAGCCACTGGACCGCTGGGGAATTCCCCCCACTGAAAGTTTCCTTTGACGTCTCCAAAATCACGGAGTCTCCAATGTCTAGTCTGCCAGTGAGCCCATCAAAGGCATTGTTCATTGCTATTATAGTGTGTTTGATTTGATTTCCTTTTTATCCTTTTTTAGAGCTTTCATCTCTTTGCATGTATTTCCCCTCTATTTTTGCTTGTCATCTTTTTTCACATTAGACCCTTGAGTGTAAAATCGTAATTATTTAAAATTCTTGGTCTGATGATTCCAAAATCTCTGCTGAATCTGAGTCTGGTTCTGTTGTTTCTTTTGTCTCTTCAGACTGTTTTTCCTTGTCTTTCAGCACTCCGTGTAATTGTTGAAAGCGAGACATGTTATATTGGGTAATGAGAACTGAGGTTCATATGACTTTAGTTGGAGGCTTTATATTTATTTGGCTAGCAGTTACACTGTGTTTGCTCTTTACTGTGGTTGTAGATGTCTGAGGCTTTACTTTCATCCAGTGTATTTTTTACTTTCGTCTATTTTTTTTTTTGGTCTTTGAGTTCCTTTGAGAGTCCTTAGCATCTGAGCCTTGTGATCCACCCAGCTGTAGCCCTTCTATTCCACAGGAGCTCTGTTGTGGTGGGTGGGAAGATATGAGGGCCAGTGGGTGTACAGAAGCATTCTGTTACCCTAAGATCAGGTCTCAGTCTTAGTGAGCCTGTGCCCTGGGCTCCAACCTTCACAAGTGCGTCTCAGCTTTCTTCTCCCACTTATACAAGACAAGAAGACTGGAGGAGGTTAAAATTATAAATTTTATGTTATATATATATAGTTTAGGGCAGGTAGAGGAGGGGGCAATAGAGGATGAGATGGTTGGATGACATCACCAACTCAGTGTGCATGAGTCTGGGCAAACTCTGGGAGATAGTGAAGGACAGGGAAGCCTGACATGCTGCAGTACATGGGTTGCAGAGTCGGCCATGACTTAGCAACTGAACAACAAATAAAAGGATTTTATGTGTATTCTTTAAAAACAACAAAGACATTAATTGGATGCCATTGACTCTGCATCTGGGGACTGGTGTCTTCACTTGGTTTGGGTGTTTTCGGCAACACAGATGAGGGGGAGAAGGGGAAACACCCCAGGCCCCCTGCAGCTCCCCGGAGGGGCAGAGATGGGGACCCAGAGGCAGGTGAGGGTAGCCCCCAGTGGAGTAGAGGCAATGGAACCAGGCAGGGGCCTCAGAAGAGCTTTGGCGCAAGGCTGCCAGGTGTGGATAGAGACCCCAAGAGCACAACCGGAGTAGGGCCCTGGGGAGGGAACTCCAGGAGGAGCTGCAGCAGTGCGGGTGCAGCAGAGAAATAGGAGCCCAGAGCACAGCCATGGTGTAGAGCTGGTAGCCCCTGTGGGAGCCAGCAGGGCATTTAACACGCAGGAGAACTTCTATCAGGCCCACGGGGACTCCTGCGCTATGATGATGTCCCAGGCCTAGGAGTCATGTCTGGCAGGGAGCACTGGCCTGTGCACAGTCGCTCCCATCCCAGATGGGATGGAAGGTACTAGGGAGCCAAGAAGGACACAGATAGTCCCCAGGCTGGACCACCCAGGAAGGAGTTTGTCCCACTGGAGAAGTTGGCCCTTTGTGGAGCTTGGGACAGAAAGTGGGGCCTGTGCTCCACAAATGTGCTGGAGAAAATGTCAAGGGCAATAAAGAGAAGGAGGGAAGGAGGGCAAGCTTTAGAGCCCTGCAAAGAGAGGGCAGAGTTGCCTGGTCTAATGGGTGGGAGCAGGACCACAGAGGCAGGGTTGCACAGAATGCTGAGCATGACAACTGGCCACAGGACAGTCACCAGATCACCCTCTGCCCCTGACTCTCCAGGTCCTGTCTGGCAGGGGGTTCAGGGGGCAGACCCTGGAGTCTGAGAGCAGGGGTCTGCCTCCATTTCCAGCTGGTTTAGCTGGGACACTTTCATCAGGTACCATTCTTGTCACCCAGCTGAAGGTGGGTGACAGTGGGAGTGATTCAGACAGAATGCACACTGGGAGATGATCCCATCTCACCAAAGCCAAGGAGGTTTCTATAGGGATCCTTGGCATCCCATCTCCAGACCTTCGGATGGACCTGGGCAGGGGGCAGTTTGCCTCAGAACAGTCATCAGCCCCCCAGATGGTTAAGCTCCCGGTACTTGGGGAGGGGGCTTCCCAAACCCTTCCTTGTGACTTTGGATCTGAGATACACTTGGAGGTACTTCAGAAGAAAAAGGGGGATTAAGGGCCAACGAGTTTGGAGAACACTGGGTTATGTAAAATTAAAGACATTTATTGGTTGTAGGACTTCTCAGAGCCTTTCCACATCCAAACACGTTAATCTCTAAAAGGAAAATACAATCTGCAAAATGGTCTCAGTTAGTTCATATGGGACCATTTTTTAAGAATGTCCAGTCTCGGAGGAGCCCAGTTTAGAAGTTTAGGGAATGTTGTTCCTGGGCAGACTTGATTGTCTAAGGAACAGCATCACTGAATTAGGAACTCCTCACAGCAGAGATATTCCTCTTCATCTCAGGAGCTTAAAAAAAGTTTAATTGGTTCCTTGGGAGGAGAGAACTGGGTGTGATGGGGAGAGAAATCTCAGCTAGCAAATTTTCCCAGCACTAGGGGAAATTCTGGACTCATTGCTAACAATCTCATAGCCAGCATTGTTTGTTGTTTGCTTTTTTTCTGAATCAACTGGGAGAGAAATGGTAACCTGAAAAAAATAGAGTGATTCAGTCCTGAGAAGAAGGAAATCCCTTGATTTCCCCCCTCCCAACCCCACCCCCCAGCCCCTGGACCTGGAGGGCATTGCCCTAAGTGAAATAATTGAAATAAGTCAGATAAAGAAAGACTGAGTCACATGCCTGCGTATTGGGAAGGAAATAGACCTTAAGTGGTATCACCACAAAAAAAAAAAAAAAAAGAGAGAGAGAGAGAGAGAGAGAAGAAGAGGGTGGAGATTGTAGCTAATACTATTGTGGTAATCATTTTGCAATTTATAAATGTATCAGATCAACACTTACTTACATGATGTTGTGTGTTAATTATTTCAATAAAGTTGGAAAAAATAAACATAACATGAGACCTTGGAACAGAGAAAGGAATTAGATAAAAGAACCTAAGTTTAGTTTTGTTTTTTTTTTTTACTTTATTTATTTATTTTTTTAAAATTAATTAATTTATTTTTAATTTTTACTTTACAATTCTGTATTGGTTTTGGCATAGATTGACATGAATCCACCACAGGTGTACATGCGTTCCCAAACATGAACCCCCCTCCCACCCCCCTCCCCACAACATCCCTCTGGGTCATCCCCGCGCGTCAGCCCCAAGCGTGTCATATCCTGCATCAGACATAGACTGGCATTTCGATTCTTACATGATATTATACATGTTTCAATGCCATTCTCCCAAATCATCACACCCTCTCCCTCTCCCTCTGAGTCCAAAAGTCTGCTATACACATCTGTGTCTTTTTTGCTGTCCTGCATACAGGGTCATCATTGCCATCTTCCTAAATTCCATATATATGTGTTAGTATACTGTATTGGTGTTTTTTTTCTTTCTGGCTCACTTCACTCTGTATAATCGGCTCCAGTTTCATCCATCTCATCAGAACTGATTCAAATGTATTCTTTTTAATGGCTGAGTAATACTCCATTGTGTATATGTACCACAGCTTTCTTATCCATTCATCTACTGTTGGACATCTAGGTTGTTTCCATGTCCTGGCTATTATAAACAGTGCTGCAATGAACATTGGGGTACATGTGTCTCTTTCAATTCTGGTTTCCTCTGTGTGTATGCCCAACAGTGGGATTGCTGGGTCATAAGGCATTTCTATTTGCAATTTTTTAAGGAATCTCCACACTGTTCTCCAAAGTGGCTGTACTAGTTTGCATTCCCACCAACAGTGTAGGAGGGTTCCCTTCTCTCCACATCTAAGTTTAGTTTTTTAAGGGAACTCCATACTGTTCTCTATAGTTCAGTTCTGTCGCTCAGTCGTGTCCGACTCTTTGCAACCCCATGAACCACAGCACGCCAGGCCTTCCTGTCCATCACCAACTCCCAGAGTCTACCCAAACCCATGTCCATCAAGTCGGTGATGCCATCATCCCTTCATTCTTTCTGGAGTTATTTCTCTACCGATCTCCAATAGCATATTGGGCACCTACTGACCTGGAGAGTCCCTCTTTCAGTGTCCTATCTTTTTGCTTTTTCATACTGTTCATGGGGTTTTCAAGGCAAGAATACTGAAGTGGTTTGCCATTCCCTTCTCCAGTGGACCACATTCTGTCAGACCTCTCCACCATGATCCAGCCGTCTTGGGTGGCCCCACACACCCTGGCTGTATCAATTTACATTCATACCCATAGTATAGGAGGGTTTCCTTTTCTCCACACTCTCTCCAACATTCATTGTTTGTAGATTTTTTGATAATGACCATTCTGACTGGTGTGAGGTAATACCTCATTGTAGTTTTGATTTGCATCTCTCTAATATTGTTATATTGAGCATCTTTTCATGTGCCTCTTGGCGATCTGTATGTCTTCTTTAGAGATATGTCTATTTAGGTCTTCTGCCCAGTTTTTGATTGGCTTGTTTGGTTTTTTTGCACAGGGGACTCAGCTTGGTACTCTGTGATGACTAGAGGAGTGGGAAGAGGGGGTGGGGTGAGAGGGAGAATCACTAGGGAGGGGATACATGTATACACAAGGCTGATTCACACTGTTGTACAGCAGAAACTAACACAACATTGTAAAGAAATTATATTCCAATAAAATACATTAAAATTAAAAAACTAAGGAAATCTGAATAAAACATAATCTTTAGTTAGTGATAATATGTCGATATTGGCTCATTAACCGTAACAATATACCACAGTATATGGGGCTTTCCCAGGTGGCACAGTTTTAAAGAATCCACCTGCCAATGCAGGAGACACAGCTTTGATCACTGGGTTGGGAAGAACCCCTGGAGAAGGAAATGGCAACCCATTCTAGTATTTTTGCCTGGAAAATCTCATGGACAGAGGAACATGGAGGGCTGCAGTCCATGGGGTCACAAAGAGTTGGACATAACTGATGACTGTTCACACACACACGCACCATAGTATATGTTGTTGTTGTTCAGTCATTAAGTCGTATATATGCTACCAGAATAACGTATTGGAGAAGGAAATGGCAACCCACTCCGGTATGCTTGCCTGGGAAATCTCATGGACAGAGGAGCCAGGCAGGATACAGTCCAAGGTGTCACACAGAGCCAGACCGGACTTAGCAATTAAACAAACAACAACAACAGTATATACAACATATATACATTTATATTCTAGTATAAATGGACCATAATAATATGTTTATATTATTAAAGAGTATAGGGGAGATGGAAACTATCTATACTGTCTTTCTCTTTTTATTTTTATTTTACGTTTTATTTTCTTTAACACCAAAAACATTTTGTATTGGGTATAGCCAATTAACAATGTTGTGATAGCTTCAGGTGAACAGTGAAGGGACTCAGCCATACATATACATGTATCCATTCTCCCCCAGTCCCCCTCTCATCCAGCGTATGCTGCTACTGCTGCTAAGTCGCTTCAGTCATGTCCAGGGTATACTGTCTTCTCAATTTTTCTATAAATCTAAAACTGTTTTTAAAATTAAAATCTACTTAAAAATTTTTTAAAAAGTAAAATGCCAGAATCTTTCTTGCTGTTTCTAGAACCAAACCTTACAGACCATAAGCTCTGTGCTCTCACACTGGCCACCTTCCTCCAGAGCACCCTGCCTGGGCCTGTTTTTCAGATACTCTTTGGGAGATTTTCATCAAATGATTAAAAATCAAAGAGTCACTGTTAATGGAAACATGATTCAAGTGACAATGAGTACTTGATTCCCAGAATGTTTTGTTTGAAGCCTTACTGAGATTTACAGGATGTGCCTAAATTTTTATTTTGGTTTATTTTTTTTCTTCATTGATTATTGCAACCAAATTGGGTGAAACCCAAATTTTAGTAGCTGTGAAGCATTGCTCAGAAGAGATGAGGCTGGTAGGAGATACGCTGATGAAGACCATTATGAGCACTCCCTTTCCAATGAGGTGTGAGGTAGAAACAACCGAGGTGCCAGGTGGCCAGGGGAAGCCCTGTGTGTAGAATGTGTCTGTGTTCCAAGGCACCTTTCAGGGCCCAGCAGTGAGAAGGTACAACTGGCTTCCTGAGGCTGAAATTCCTCCTTTTATCTCCCAGCGAGTCTGTGCTGTTGCAGTCAGCTACTATAAACAAAGTCAGACAGAGGCAAAACAACTTCTTGCATGGTTCCTGCCCAAATGTCTCCTCTGAAACACAGACATCTCAAAGGAAGACAAGGTCACATTGACTTCCACATAATTGGACCCACATTTTGGGAGATGTGCCACTGTTCCAGAGTGAAGGCTGAAGAAGCATTAACCACCAGTGCTCAGAATTTGTAAGAAGGGCCCTCCTCAGTCCCATCAGAGAGCAGAAGATGACATCGTGGAATTAGATGTGTGGCAGTTCCACGACCAAGACGCGGTGGGTCCTCTTACATGTGGTTGATTAGTCTGCAGATTAACTAGATGTCAGGTATTTGATGAGAAGAAAAACCAGCTCAGAAAAATGTTCTCTCCTGGGGACTCCCAGAAGCTCCAGCCATGAGCAGGCCAGCCCCCAGAAGGACAAGGCACACACTCCCCTGTGCCTAGACTGGCCACCCCAGTTCCTGGAATTTAAGGATGGTGACTGCAGCCGTGAAATTAGAAGGCACTTGCTCCTTGGAAGGAAAGCTATGACGAACCTAGACAGCATATTAAAAAGCAGAGACATCACTGCCCACAAGGTACGTATAGTCAAAGCAGTTCACAAACAGATGTGAGAATTGGTTCATAAAGAAGGCTGAGTGCAAAGAATTGATGCTTTTGAGAGTGTGCTGAGAAAAGGGAACCCTCTTACACTGTTGGTGGGAATGTAAACTAGTACAGCCACTATGGAGAACAGTGTGGAGATTCCTTAAAAAACTGGAAATAGAACTGCCTTATGACCCAGCAATCCCACTGCTGGGCATACACACTGAGAAAACAAGAATTGAAAGAGATATGTGTACCCCAATGTTCATCGCAGCACTGTTTACAATAGCTAGGACATGGAAGCAACCTAGATGTCCATTGGCAGACGAATGGATAAGAAAGCTGTGGAACATATACACAATGGAATATTACTCAGCTATTAAAAAAAGAATGCATTTGAGTCAATTCTAATGAGGTGGATGAAACTGGAGCCTATTATACAGAGTGAAGTAAGTCAGAAAGAAAAACACCAATACAGTATATTAATGTATATATATGGAATTTAGAGAGATGGTAACAATGATCCTATACGTGAGATAGCAAAATAGACACAGATGTAAAGAGCAGACTTTTGGACTCTGTGGGAGAAGGCAAGGGTGGGATGATTTGAGAGAATAACACTGAAACGTGTATATTACCATATGTGAAATAGATCGTCATTTCAGGTTCGATGCATGAGACAGGGTGCTCAGGGCTGGTGTACTGGGATGACCCTGAGGGATGGTATAGGGAGGGAGATGGGAGGGGGGTTCAAGATGGGGAACACATGTACACCCATGGCTGATTCATGTCAATGTATGACAAAAACAACTACAATATTGTAATTAGCCTCCAATTAAAATTTTAAAAAAATTGATGCTTTCAAATTGTGGTGCTGGAGAAGACTCTTGAGGGCCTGTTGGACTGCAAGGAGATCAAACTAGTCAATCCTGAAGGAAATCAACCCTGAATAGTCATTGGAAGGATTGATGATGAAGTTGAAGCTCCAATACTTTGGCCACCTGATGCGAAGACCTGACTCACTGGAAAATATTGAAGGCAAAAGGAGAAGGGGGCTGATGAGGATGAGATGGATTGATAACATCACCAACTCAATGGACATGAATTTGAGCAAACTCCAGGAGATAGTGAAGGACAGGTAAGCCTGGCGTGCTGCAGTTCATGGGGTTGAAAAGAGTTGGACAGAACTTAGCAACTGAACAACAACAACCACCACACAAGTGTGAGGCTTCTACAAAGCTCTGAGGCAGTTGGTCATTTCCACAATAAAATCACCAGCTTTCTTTTTACTGCAGAAATTATTCTGGAAACTAAAATATAGTCAGTGTTTGGTTGGTTGGTTTTTTTTTGCCCATGTGCTTGTGATTCCAGGACATATCATCTGCCAGCATTGCAACATAACCCATTGAGAAGCCAAAATAAATAAAGAGAAGAGAAAAAGGAAAAATGAAGAGAAAGCGCCCAGGATTAGATAGGAAGCTGTTGTCCATTTGGACTCTCTTGGCCTGTGTCCTCCACTGAAGAATGATCAGAGCTCTGTCTTCACCAGTCTAGAGCCATGTGGAGAGGGGGAGCGAATGTGAAAAGGCTGCTGCCGATATTCAACTATTGATCCGAGAAGCACCCTTTGGAGAATGACCTATGCATTTTGGTCTATGTGGCCCCAGATTCACCAGAAAGACCCTCTGCTTTTCAGACGGAGAGGGGTGAGCTTCCCAGGCCTGTGTCCCAGATGTTTGAGGATCTTCTTTCCCCAAAGTAGAAAAACCTTCCTTGTTCTTCTGTCAGTCGGTGGAGGATTTCCAGAGCTATGGAGTCAGAGTTTATGGTGATCAAAGGTTTTGATGGACCTGTCAGTCTCTGTCTGATCAAGTTTTCCATTTATTTTTATGACTATCCTTGATCTCAGTATCAAAGGCCTTCAAGTCCACTCTGACCTTCCTCATGTATACAGGCATTGTTTGATGACATGTGAATTTTAATTTACAAAGCCAATATATTTGTTTGATAAATCTATCATTTCAGCTTTGTTTCAAAGATTCTGCTAATGGGGTCATAGGCCATAAGTCAACACTACCTGGTTTTAAAATGTATGTAAATAATTCAGAAATATTGAAAGTGGATGCTCACTCCTGCAGCCATTTCCAGGAGCAGCATAATCTGTTGAGCAGGTACAAGTCGTGCATCAAATGAGACTTTCAGAAGAAGGCCTTTGGGACAGACCTCTAGGTCAGGATTCACAAATGGCCAGTGCTGGCCCAAGCACTTGGCACTCCCCAGGGCTTTTTCATCCCTCCCTGGACACCTGTATTAATAATGAAAGACCTCAAGTCAATAATCTAATCTTCAGCCTTGGAACACTAAAAAAAAAAAAAAAAAAGAGCAAACAACCTGAATCAAGCAGAAGGAAGGAAATAAGACTAGAGTAGAAAGAAATATAATAGAGAATAGGAGAACAATAGAAAAAATCAATGAAACCAAAAGCTGTTTTCTTGGAAAGATAAACACCATTGATAAGTTAGTTAATGAACCAAGAAAAAAAAAAAAAAGAAGACTCAAGTTAGTAAAATCAAGAGTGAAAGACAGGATACCACCACTGATCTTCTGGAAATAAAAAGGATAATTTTAAGGGAAAACCATAAGCAACTACATGCCAGTGTAGTTCTAGTGTATAACAACTAAAAACCCAGATGTAATGAACAAATTCCTGAAAAGATACAAATTATTGAGACTGTCTCAAGAAGAAACAGAAAAGTCTGAGTACATCTATGAAAAGCAAAGAGCTTGAACTATTAACTTTAAAACTTCCCACAAAGAAAACCCCAGGCTCAGATGTTTTCACTTGTAAATTCGATCAAACATGTAAAGAAGAATTAATACTAACCTTTCACCAACTCTTATAGAAAATAAAAGGTGAAACATTTCCCAGGTCATTCTGTGAAGCCAGGATTATCCTGATTAAAAAACAAGCAAACAAACAATAAAACTGGACAAGAGCATTGCAAGAAATGAAAACTATACTTATTAAGACATCATTTCTTAATAAGATGGACAAAAAAATCCAAAAGTTTAACAACACATTCTATAGACAAAGCTGCGGGGAAACAATTCTCATAAAATATTGGTGGAAATGCAAGATGGTGCAACCTCTATTGAGGAGAAGGCAATGGCAACCCACTCCAGTGTTCTTGCCTGGAGGATCCCAGGGACAGTGGAGCCTGGTGGGCTGCCGTCTATGGGGTCGCACAGATGGAAGGTAAACTTTGCAATGTTAGCAAAATTACGTGTGCATTTACCCTTAATTCCAATAATCTCACTTCTAGGAAACTAACCTAGAGATGACTGGCAAAATACAAAGGACACACGGCAAGGCTTTTTGCTGCTCAGTGATTTGTAAAGACCAAAACTCACCCAAGTGTCTGTCTGGTTGAATGAATTTTCATGCATTCACTCAAGGATTCAGGATACACAGCTACAAAACAGAAATGAGACACAGCTAAGTAATGCCTCCCCAAAGTGGAGAAGATAAGTACAAAAAGCAAGGTGGGACAAAGTGTATAAAGTCCTCTATCCGTTCCATGAAAAAAATACATGTGTCTATATAGACACAGAATTAATATTATATACCAATACTCAAAAGGAGAAAGACTAAACAAAAAATATTTTAAACTTTACACTTTAAAGTAAATAAACTTTAGGAGGAAATAGATATAGTAGCCAGACACTTCTGAAAAAACCTTTTTTGCAGTTTTAAGTTTGCAATAATGTAATCATTTTCAGTTCAGTTCAGTACTCAGTCCTGTCTGACTCTTTGCGACCCTATGAATCGCAGCATGCCAGGCCTCCCTGTCCATCACCAACTCCCGGAGTTTACCCAAACTCATGTCCATCGAGTCAGTGATGCCATCCAGCCATCTCATCCTCTGTCATCCCCTTCTCCTCCTGCCCCCAATCCTATTTTATATAATTATATTAAATTGAGAAGCCAATTTCTAAAAACCCAGGGGAAAATTCCATAAGTGAATCCAACTATGTATCATTTTTGCCAAGTAGCTATATAAGGCAGAATCATTTTTAAGTGATGTGAAAACCCTGATGGGATATGTGTGTGTGTATGCTAAGTCTCTTCAGTTGGGTCCAACTGTTTGCGACCCCATAGACTATAGCCAGCCAGGTTCCTCTGTCCATGAGATTCTCTAGGCAAAATACTGGAGTGGGTTGCCAGGCCGTCCTCCAGGGGATCTTCCTGACCCAGGATAGATCTGATGTCTCTTCCGTCTCCCACATTGGCAGGTGAGTTCTTTAGCACTTGAGCCACCTGGGAAGTCCTTGATGGGATATACCTCAGACCAAAAAGAAAAATAAAACAACATTTTAAACTGCTTTCAGTAATTTATGGGTCACAGTAATACTGTTGCTCTGAAACTTTACCTAAGATGAAGCAAAAGAGAAACTGTGTCAATGACCTGAAGATAAGAGAGCATAAAGAAAAAGAGACATAAATATAAAATCAAGGAGTTTAAAGAAAATCACTGTTTCTAAATGTGAATGGGAAATTATCAGTACGAACTCATGATGAATTTTATTTTATGCATATTATATAAATTAATATATGTGATAAAAATCACATTTATTTTTATTAACATAACCTGTTAGCATATCATGTTCCTTTCTGGTCCTTTTTTCTTTAAGTATATTTTTACAGTTGGAATCAAACTGTACATAAAATTTACTCATATTTTCCTCCTAGGATTAATTATATTGAAAATTAAAATATTAAAATAGAATATATTAAAATATTAATAATATTTTAAAAATAATGTTTAATTCAACTGCAAACATCCAAAATATCATTTTAACATGCAAACAGTAAAAAATATGATCACCAGTCTTGGCCATTTCATGTGTTTTACGCATAGATTTCATCTCAGATTGAACGGGCCATGTTTCATGTTCTCAGTCAGCAGGCAGATGGGGCTGGGGCCACCATGTTGCACGTGGCAGTCCCAGGGGACTGGGCTCAGCATGCTGGCCCCGGGGAGGATGGGCATTGGCTTGCAGAGGTCTGGGTATCCCATTATCTCCATCTTATCTGACCCTGAGAAGGGCCTAAATGACTAATGACAGTCATGTCCACTGACTGGAGAGCCACTTACTGGCTGGCTAGGATGGGGTTGGTCCTTGGCACTGACCACCAGGCTTCGTGTTCTGCAGCCATGGTGGGGCTGGCCATAGAGGCAGCCACAGGGAAGGTGGGAGGCCTCCCTGGTTGCTCCAGTCTGATTCCTGATGCCCCAGAAGCACCCAGCACCCATAATTTTCCCTCGAGCCATGCAGTCAGACCTACAGCCACCTGCAGCCTCCCCTCTGCCCAGAAAGACTCCTGCTAAAACCTGTGAGCCCATCAGGGATGTGGTCTACAGGGCATATAACCCTGCTGCCAGGCCAGAGCTACTTCAGTGTGGGCACTGCCAACTCACTCCAGGCTGTGTGCATAGGCAAAGCTTGGCAGGAATCACACTTTACCCGACCCCAGCACCCCTGCTGGGACAAAGATGTCAAAGATGTCTCTGCCCTTTAGTGGGCAGAGACCTGAGACAAGCTGCTGAAAGCAAAGGATAGACCTGTCCTCCCCAGGCCCCCTGCACAATCCTGCATCCACCTCCAAACTTCAGAGGCTCCCCAAGCCTCTGGGCATCCCCCAGGTGTAGGTACATCCTCCTGCAGCTGGTGGGGGGGGCTGGTCCCAGGCTTGGCCTGCAGTCCCGGGAGCTCTACAGGGTGGACCTGATAGCCTGGGCCAGTCAGAGTCCTGCCTGCCTCTCACAA
This sequence comes from Oryx dammah, assembly GCF_014754425.2. NCBI lineage: Eukaryota > Metazoa > Chordata > Mammalia > Artiodactyla > Bovidae > Oryx > Oryx dammah. The sequence goes on from NW_024070200.1 coordinate 41,615,757, forward strand.
TGTCTGGGCAAACAGCCTCTTGACTCACATGATCCTCAGTCTCCTCATCTGTAAAATGGAAACTCCCCTAATGCCCCTGGGGTCCAGTCTGCCTGCATCTCTGTTGGTTCCTCTGGAGGACAGAGGGAACCCAGGCTGAGGAGAATTGCAGCCTCCTCTGCTGGGGAGGCATTCCTTGAGTAGAAGGCCATGGGTGGGAGAATTTCAGGGCTCAGGTTTCTTCTTTCCTCGTTCATGTCCATTGAATCGGCGATGTTATTTAACCATCTCATCCTTTCCTGCCCCCTTCTTTTGCCCTCAATCTTTCCCCCATCAGGGTCTTTTCCAGTGAGTCAGCTCTTCCCATCAGGTGGCCAAAGTATTGGAGCTTCAGCATCAGTCTTTCCAATGAATATTCAGGGTTGATTTCCTTTAAGACTGACCTGTTTGATCTCCATGATCACTGGACTAATCATTACAGCAAACCTCAGAAGCTCTCATCAGGATAGTTGTGGGGTGAGTGTGGACATAGGTCGCTCGGGCTGTGGTCGGAGTGGGGACCCGGGGCTCAGGGGCACCAAGACAAGGCTGACAGTCACACGGGACTCACATCCACCTCGACCTCTGGCCCAGCCTCAGATGATATGAAAGGATTAGGGTAATTAGGGCACTGCCTTCAAGCTAAGAGCCTGCTGAAAGAGCCAGTTATGTCCAATTGTCTCAATTATTCAAACAGTGCTGACATTTTTAGCTGGGAAGGGCTGCTGGGGGAAGGGTCACTTCAAAGGGAAAGTTCTCACTCCCCTCCTCCCGCCTCCCCAGACCCCAAGGCTGCTTTCGTGGCATCAACATTGATCAGCCTGGTGGGCTGGGCTTTGGCTTCCTTTTTGGGCCTGGAAGCGAGGTCACAAGCCTCATGGGGATCATGAGAGCTCAGTATGGGGGCTCACGTGCTCCTCATGTGGACGCCTCCTCTTAAAGGGTGGGCCCTCCTCGGCCAGCCTCCTGCCTGGCCAGAGGAGGAGGCGGAAAGAGGACAGCTGCACCCTCTTGGCCCTGTGCTGGGGCAGGTAAGCTCAGGTGTGGGGGAGTGTTGGAGGTAGAACTCAGCTTCCTGGGGCCTCCAGCTCCTCTCCTGTGGAGCCTGGCTGGACAAGGTCATGTGGTAAGGGCCAGTGAATCCATGTTCCCTGAAGGGACAAGCCTATGGAACCGGCCACCACCAGGCTCCATTGTCTAAATGCAGATGCCGGGGTTCTGCTGAGAAGCGCCAGCTCCAGGGCTTGGCCTCCTGGCCTTCACTCCCTAGCATCTTACCTTGGTCCCCTGCTTCTTGCAGAATGTGCATCTGTGCGTCTTCCTCTTGGCTGGGATGTCCCTGTAAGCCTTTATCAGCTGACATTTTAGCTGTTAGTTAAAACCTCGGTGGAAAGATTGATTGGCTGTGAAGGAAGAGGGAGATTCCTTCTCACTGCTAGGGGGCGAGGGGTGGGAAACGGGAGCTGGCTTCTAGAAAGCAGTTCACCTGCCAGTGCAGGAGATCCAGGAGATGTGGGTTTGATCCCTGGAGAAGGGCATGCCCCCTGGAACAGGTCATGGCAACCCACTCCAGTGTTCTTGCCTGGGAAATCCCATGGACAGAGGAGACTGGCAGGCTACAGTCCGTGGGGTCACAAAGAGTTGGACACAACTTAGCACGCACATACGCCCAAGTCCAACAACTGCACAACTAAGGATATGTCCTAAGGAAATAATCCAGATGGATTAATATAAATATAAGCCAACATTTATAGAGCACTGTTTACTACAGTAAGACACAGGGGACAATCCAAACGCTGAAATAGAGGACTGGACACATAATCGTGGTCTATCTACAAGGGGAAATGTAGTCTTTTTTTTTTTTTTTGATGCGGACCATTTTTAAAATCTTTACTTAATTTGTTACAATACTGCTTCTGTTGTATGTTTTGGGTTTTGGGCCTTGAGCCATCAAGGATTTTAGCTCCCTGACCAGGGATAAAACTCTTCTCTCTAGCACTGGAAAGTGAAGTCTTAACCACTGAACTACCAGGGAAGTCTTTGTAATGTATTAACTTTTTAAATGACAGAGAAGAATGAATAACAACAAAGCAGGATAATCATAGTTTTCATTACACACGCGTGCACACACTCACACACACACACATCTTATCTATTCATAGGAAAGAGCCAAGGAATACGTTGAAATGCTAGCCATTATTTTAAATGCAGTTAGTTTGTGTGATGTTTATTTATTCCTTTGTGGTTGTACATTTCTTTTTCTTTAACAATATTCAATAAGAGATACATTTTCCTTTTGTTACCAGAAAAATTGTAAACTTTAGCAAATATTAGCAAAAATAGTGGGAATGTGGGGAATGTTGAAAATATTCACAGGATTTGTTCTCAGTTGACCAGGGGTAGGAGACGGGAATAAAAGAAGGGAGAGAGGTTGGGAGGAAAAAGACAAGACAGATTTGCTGAGCCTAAAGTAAGTATTTATGGAGGAAATAAGAGGGACAATCAGCCTCTCTGGGAGAGGACCTTAGTAATACAGGTCTGATTTTGGGAAAGGGTTGTCTTTGGGAATGTTCACCAAATTACATTTTGCAAACTATTGAGCAACATTAAAAAAAAAAAAATATATATATATATATATATATATATATATATAATTTGATTTGTTTATTTATGGCTGTGATAGCTCTTCATTGCTGTGTGGGCATCACTCTAGTTGTGGCCAGTGGGGGCTACTCTCTAGTTGTGGTGCTCAGGCTTCTCTTATTGCAGAGCATGGACTCTGGGGCACACAGACTTCAGTAATCGTGGCTTCTGGGCTCTACAAGCACAGGCTTCGTTGCTCCACAGCATGTGGGAGCTTTCCGAATCAGGGATCGAATCCACGTCTTCTGTGTTGGCAGGAGGATTCTTTACCACTGAACCCCCAGGGAAGCCCTTCAAGCAGCAGTTTTGATTCATGGCATTTGCAGTGATACTTGTCCCATAAAGTGATCATTCCCTGCCTTGTATTTTAGGCCCCAGAAAATGTAACTGGAAATGTCAACCAGTGCCGAGGGTATTTGCTGTCATGGTTTATGTTTTATTAGTTATTTTTCAGCAGAAGTCAGGGCTTGTGTTGGGTTTGGCTCCTTCGAAACTTCATTTATTTGTTTTGCAAAGTTGATAAGTACAAGGCACAGAAAGATGTGCAGGCATTTAAGTGGTTGGTCTTCATTCTGAACTAAGTGAAAACAAAGCAGACTTTCTATTAACTTACAGTCCTCTTGACTTGGAGCACTAGGTATTCTTAGAAAATTCTCTCTTGCTTTGTTTGAAAATGTTTTAAAGATGTTCTATAATTTTGTGTGCATATGTGCACGTTTGTGTGTGTGTGTGTGTGTTAAAGTTCTAGATCTGGGAAAATAGAAGCCCTCATCCAGAGGACTAATGAGACCCAGTCCCTGACCTAGAGATTAATGGCATTCAGTTTTTTAAACACCTCCATTAAAAAGACAGTCACCAGGGATGCATTAGTATGCAGAGAGATCTGTCCCTAGACATCATTGTACATTGTAGAGTAGCTGTATCCAAACAAAAATAAGTCATGTTAAAAAAGTTAGTGAAATATAAAAATGTATTTAACTCAATATATCCCCGATATGATCATTTCAAAATGTGGTCAACATAAAGAGTGTATTAGTTTTTTAATGCATTCGCACCGAATAGCTCAGTTGTGTCTGACTGTTGTGTCCACAGACACAAGGCTCCTCTGTCCATGGGATTCTCTAGGCAGGAATACTGAAGTGGGTTGCCTTTCCCTTCTCCAGGGGATTTTCTCGGGAATCAAACCCACTTCTGCTGCATCTCCTGCATTGGCCAGCAGATTCTTTACCACTAAGCCACCTGGGAAAAATCCTCCCAAACACTTTTTCTCTTCTTTCTTTCTTTCTTTTCTGGGGTGGGAGGAGTGGGGTGACAGTACTGCAAAGCACATAGGATCTTAGCTCCCCAAACAGAAATCAGATCCACATCCCTTCATTGGAAGGTGAAGTTTTAATCACTGGACCTTCAGGGAAGTCCCCACTTTTCTTCCTAAGGTCCAGTGTTAGACATGGCAAATGATAACTTGCTGTTTTACATGTAAATTCACAGCATATCCCAATTCAGACCACCCAGATTTAAGATGCTCCATAAGCTACCTATGGCTGCCATGGTGAACTCGACATTTACACCTCAAGGGTGGTTCTTGCACAGCTAGATCGTGCCAGAAAAATCTTATTACAACTTTTTTTTTTTTAATTCAAAATAGAGATAGTTCTATTCTCTATCCTCCTTAAAGGGAGGACCTCAAAAGCATCTGCCCATTTTGGAGAAAATTTTTTGAATCTGCCAGAGAAGACAGATATGAGATGAGGGACAGAGCCATGCAGGGGAGTCAGCCCAGCCACCTGGCCATGAGACTGGCCAAGCTTGTGGCTTCACCACGTCACTGTGTCTTATGTCTCAATGCCCCCTAACTTCCCAGTTGTTGTTCAGTCACTCAGTCGTGTCAAACTCTTTGCCACCCATAAACTGCAGCATGCCAGGCTTCTCTGTCCACCACTGTCTCTCAGAGTTTGCTCAAACTCATGTCCATTGAGTCAGTGATGCCATCCAACCATCACTTCCAAGAGCTCCTACCAAAGTCCTAACCCCTCCACTGTCTGTTTCCTCATCTGTGAAACCACAGTAAGGGAGCCCATGGTCTCTGCATGGCCCCCACCCCAAACGCATCCAGGTTTGAGCAGGCATCACTGTGCCCATCACAGCAGAGAAGGGAGTCCTGGCATTCTTCCCTGTCCTGCTGTCCCCTCTTCAAGAGCACTTTCCTCATCTCTCCTGTGGGGGTACTCACAGCCTCAGCCATGCAGGAGGTCTGTCAGCCCAGTTCCCACATCCCCAGGGCAGTGCAGGGCAGCCAGAGGTCAAGGTTTTCACACGGGGACCTCTCTTGCCGTTAATAACAGCAGCGAATTCTCCTGATACAAGGGTCAAACCAAGTCCACGTGTGGGCCCCATGCAGCCCTGGATGAGAGCGCAAGACGTCTGCTCTAAATAGACACATGAGACCAGCGGTTTCTTTTGGCTAAATTGGTCCACAAATCACCATTTCACTGTGGCCTTTGCTGTTAATTTTGGCCCAAGAAGCAGGGCCACTGAGTAAACAGAGACTCACCCAGCAGCAAACCAGCTCTTAGTTCCGAAGCCACTTCCTGAGGCCCAGACCAGGCTGCCCCGTCGCCCCAGCCCCACCCTCCCCACCTTCCCTGGGCACCCCCACTTCAGCCCTGCCTTCTCCAGGCTGTGCCCTGCCCTGCTCCTCCCACCCACACCTCCCCAGAGGCCCCTCCCCATTCACATGAACCCATTCCAGAAGGTCCTGATGCCACCCCTATTCTGGACGGGGTGGGGGTGGGGGGTAAGGCTGGCTGTCTACAGCTCCTCAGGACTTGGCTCTAAATCCACATAAAAGTCCAGCAAATGACCTGATCATGAGATCTGGTGGTTACTCCCCAGGTTGTATAAGGGTTACCTGGGGCTTTTTATTGTTAATAGCAGATACTTTTTTTTTTTTTTTCCTTTCTTTGAAAATAAAACAAAAAAATGAGCTGGCAGGGCCATCAGCCCACTCCACTCTGACCTCCCTCCCACAAACCTGGCTAGTTCATTAAGGACACATGATCCTCAGCAGGCTCCTGAGACACTGTGTCTGTCCTCTACCTCCCAGACCTTGTGTCCCCAGCCCTCTCCCCTGCTCCTGGGGACTCAGTGCCAGATACCTTCCTCTCTTCTTCCTGCAGTCTCTCCATCAGCAATCTCTCTGATTCCCATTATCTAGAGTTATCTAGATATTGCTATACCCTGGGTCTCATTCATGCAACCAGCTGACCCCTTTCCCTTCCTGCAGGTCCAGTGGGTGCCTGGAGCCTGAGGTGTTCACTGCAGGGGGCTGGATTGTCTTCCTCAAGCCTGGGCCTGCGTGGCCCCACCTCCATAAATTGTACCCCCAGCCACCCAGCTCCACCAGCCAGAAACCTAGGTTCATGATTAGGCCCCTCCCGTCCCTCCATCCCCATCAACATCAGGTCCTTTCCCAGCCCCAACAGCACCACCAAATATCCCATCTGCCTGCTACTGAACCTTCTTCCTCAAGGAAGAGAAATTGACTAGAGGCCAGACCAGGCAAGGGTTTTTCTTTCATTATTAGGAATTGCTGTTCATTTGTGTTATTTTATTATTAGTCATTATTCTATTATTAGTTATTGTTAATCTTTTACTGTGCCTAATTCATAAATTAAACTTTATCATAAGTATGTATGTATGGGAGAAGGCATAGTATATCCCGAATTTGGTCCTATCTGGGTTTTGGGCATCAGCTGGGGGGTCCTAGCATGTAACCTCTGTAGATAAGGGAGGGGAGCTGTTGGAATGACCAGGATTTCCATTTAAATGTGTGTGTGTGCCTGCGTAGTTGCTTGGTCATGTGCGACTATTTTGTGACCCCATGGACTGTAGCCTACCAGGCTCCTCTGTCCATGGAATTCTCCAGGCAAGAATACTGTAGTAGGTTGCCATTTCCTTCTCCAGGGGATCTTCCTGAACCAGGGATTGAATCCATATCTCCTGTAGCACTTCCCAAATATGGCACTAATATCATCTCAGTTGAAGCTCAGAACTATGCAAAGCAGTGTCCCTTTCAGAGACAGGAAAGTTGCAGCTCAGTGTGGTGGGCAGTGCTCCCACATCCCCCTACTCAGCTTCCTGCACTCTTTCAGATGGGAGCCTAATCCCCAGGACAGGGGTCCCATTACCCTGCCCCAAGGCATTTCAAATAACCACTTCTTCCCTGAAAAAAAAAAAAAAAGCTTCTCAATTTCTGTTTAAAAAATAAAATAATATAAATATTTGTGATGGAAGAGACTGCTTCAGATGAGTGAGCGGGATTTAGCCTAAGGGCTGGGGGAACTTGGAGGGTTTATGAATGAACCCCAGGAGGCTCTGCTTCCTTTCATCTCAGTCCACATGCCCTTCCTTAATCCCTTGGCCTGACTCAGCCCTGGGGCATCCTCTGGAGGGCTGGGAGGACTGTTTACCAAGAGGCCCTCCACCCATCGCCTCTCACCTGAATTTGCCTCTGAGACTGAGCTCGCCCCCCGTCAGCTGACCTGGGTGACTCCCTGCTCTGTGTGCCCAGCTGCCCTCAGGGGCCCAGGGGTGGGCAGCTGCCCACATCCCTGGCCACACTCCACCTGGGCTTCTGAATCACCCCTTAGTCACCAGGGGACAGTGAGCACCACCCTTCCACTAGGCACTTCTACAGGAGACCGAGCAGGGCTTTGGCTTCCGAGATTCTTGTGGGAGGAAAAGGGTCAGATGAGAGAGGGAGGGTGTGTAAGAATAGCTTGCTGGAGGGGGTGGGGAGCAGGGAGCCAGAGAGCCTCCCTGCTGGGCCTCTTGACAGAAAATAGACCCTGTGAAGCATGACTGCAGGCATAGAGTGAGTGACTTCCGGGACCTCTTGTTCATCCTCAGAAGATTCTAGAACATTTCTGGAGACTAAGCAGTAACATAGCACCACAGACTTGATGGATATGAATCTCCCACAAAAATCACAGGAGCCACAGTCCTGCTCGGTCCCCTGCAGGAGTGCCTGCAGTAAACTCCAGGAGATAGTGAAGGACAGGGGAGGCTGGAATGCTGCAGTAGTCCATGGGGTGGTAAACAGTCAAATACAACTGAGTGACTGAACAACAACAACAAGCAGTAACTGGAATTTTGGAACTGGATTCTTCCTAACTAAACTAAAAAAAGAATAAGAAAAATTCAGAGTTAGTACTAGTGTAAAGCCTTTCTTTCCTCAGGGAAAGTATGGTAATCACATACTAGCTTTTTCATTAGAAAAAGAATGGATTTTTGGTGAAGCAGAGGGAAGTGGGTTGAGCCTGGAGCTGTGTGGATACCAGCTGCTGCCCTTGCCCATGGCTACAAGCAGAGTCAGTACTGGGCGCTTTGAAAAGCCCCTTCCTGAGATGGGGGAGCAGATGCCAGGCTGATGCCCCTGGAGGCCCACAGATGCCCTGCACCAGCAGGAAGGGTGCCTGGGGCACTGGGTGGTGGGGGTGTTTGAATACTGCCTGTGACAGAATAGATGTGACTATGTCTGAGGCACGTTACTGCTGGCCCAGTTCCTTACCCACCTCAGCATTTGAGACCCTGCACGGCAGATGGCCTGTCCCCCTTGTGATGACAGGGGCCTGAGCCTAGTTTTCTAAGGGGCTAGACCCTGGATTTCTGATTTCCCACATGCATGCATGGATGTGTGCCCTGTCACTAAGTTGTATCCGTCTCTTTGTGACCCCATGGACTGTAGCCCACCAGTCTCCTCTGTCCATGGGATTTCCCAGGCAAGAACACTGGAGTGGGTTGCCATTTCCTCCTCCAGGGGATCTTCCTAACCCAGGGATCGAACCTGAGTCTTCTGCATTAGCAGGTGGATTCTTTATCACTGTGCCACCTGGGAAGCTCCCCTGATTTCCCACACCTGGTTAAAACAATTTTCTGTGAAGGGTTTCTTATGCAGGGGTAGGGTGGAGGCACTGGGAGGAAGGGTCAATGAGCCATTAGAGGGAGTGGGGCCTGGAGAGGGATCAGAGGGTGGGAGTCAGAAAGGGTGGGTGGGACTGGGGGCCAGGGCCAAAGATGAGGCAAAAAACTGAAGGGTGTTCCAGGGTCGTGTCTCTATAGCTCCTGTGACCGTTCCCCAGACTTTACTTGCCTTTCACGGCCTTTGGAGTTTTAAAGCTCAGTGATTTCGGTTATTTTCCAGGATGCTCCTCAGTTTGGTTGTCTAAAGTTTCCTCCTTGTTAGATTCAGATTTTGCATTTTAGGCAATTTTTCTTCTCTGCATTTCATCTAGAGGCTCATGGTGAATATTGGTTTCATGCTGGTGACAGCTCACTTTATTTTAGGTGGTATTCACCAGATTTCTCCAACCTGTCAGATTACTCATTTCCCCTTTGTGACTGAGAAATATCTGTGGGAGATGCCTTGAGATTATGTAAGTGTACTGTTACTCTCCAATCCTTTACCCGTGGCATGTAGATTTCAACAAAGATTCTTGATGGTTGCCAAATGTTGGTTTTCTTTATTTTTTAAATATTTATTTATGTGGCTGTGCTGGGTCTTAGTTGTGGCATGTGGAATCTAGTTCCCTGACCAGGGGTGGAACCCGGGCCCCCTGCATCGGGAGGGTGACTAAGAAATGCAAGAAAGAGCTTTCCCATCTCCCCTATATATTTATTTACGTATAAATTTCTGCCACTGTGAGTTCATGGATCCTTATTTCAGCCAAAGTGTTACAGTTCTTTATTGTGATCATTTAGTTTCATGCTCGTATCTCAGATAAAGCCAATGAGAGCCCTTTCAAAGAGGGTTCTGTATTTTCTGACAAGTTCCCAAGTGGAAAGTAAACACTTCCTTACTTTCTGGCACAAGATGTTCCAGGCTCTTCTTGTACTTTCTCTGCCCCAGATCTGGATTCAGTCATTTGTCCTAGGAGCCCTGGCTTTTTTTAGTGGAGAATGTTGTTTAGAAACAAATATTTGCACACTAAGTATATTTATTTCAATCAGAGTGTTTTTAGGCCCTTTTGGTGGATGGAGCCAGGAAACAAATATACATACGTGTATATGTGTGGTCAGCTGATGATCCCGTCTCCTGAGCTCTGTGCTTTGTGTAACCATGCTGGTCTCAGCCTGTGGAAAATGAAGCTCCTGGCTAGGCATGCCCAGGGCATTCACCCACGCCTCACTGCAGGGAGCCACACAGACATCACCCTTCTAGGACTAATGTGGCTGCCCCAGCCCTTGTGGTTCTTATTCTGATTGCAAAATACACTTCAGCCAAGACCAAGGGAACCTGGAGGAATATTTATTAGTCACAGGTCCTGGAGGGTCTATGTCACACTTGAAGGATGGCTACACACCAAGGTCATACATTCACATCATTCAGATTTTTAAACAGGAAAACTTAAACACCCACATGGAAAACCACACGCAGATGTTTATGGCATCTTTATTTGGAACTGACACAATTTAGATGCAACCAACTTCAGAGGGTAGATGGGTAAATAAGCTGTGGTACATCCAGACCATGGAATATTATTCAGCACTAAAAAAGACTTATCTGTCAGAAAGGCATGGTAGAATCTTAAAGGCATACAACCAAGTGAAAGAAAGGGCTTCCAGGTGACACTGCTTGGTAAAGAAACTGCCTGCCAATCCAGGAGACATAAGAGACACAGATTTGATTCCTGGGTCAGGAAGATCCCCTGGAGGAGGCATGGCAACCTACTCCAGTATTCTTGCCTGGAGAATCCCGTGGATACAGGAGCTTGAAGGGCCATAGTCCATAGCATCACACAGAGTCAGACACAACTGAAGTGACTTAGCATGCTTGCAAGTGAAAGAAGCCAGCCTAAGAGGACTTTAGAGGGGATGATTCCAACTATACAACATCCTAGAAAAGGCACAACTATGGAGATAGTAAAAATTCAGTGATTTCCAGAGATTAGGAGGAGAGAGGGATGAATAGGCGGAGCACAGAAGATTTTGGGGGTAGATAACACTGTGTATGATACTATAATGGTGGATAGAAGTCATTTTAATTTGTCAAACCATAGACTGTACAATGCCAAGAGTGAAATAACACACACTATCAACTTCGGGTGGTAATGATTTGTCAATGTAGGTTCGACTTTGGTAAAAAATACACTTCCCTGGTGGAGAACGTTGATAAGGATGGAGGGCAGGGAGTTAATGGGAAATCTCTGTACCACCCTTTCAGTTTTGTTGTAAACCTAAAATGGCTCTAAAAAAAATAAAATCTTAATTTAAAAAGTTTTTAAATTGAAGTGTAGTTGATTTACAATGTTGTGTTACTTTCAGGTGTACAGCAGAATGATTCAGTTATCTGTATCTATATCTGTATCTATATCTATGTATCTTTGGCCACATTGTGCAGTGTGTGGGATCTTAGTCCCCGACCAGGAATTGAACCCAGGTCCCACAGTGACAGCACTGAGTCCTAACCACTGGACCACCAGGGAATTCCCACATATTCTTTTCCTTTATAGATTATTACAAGATATTGAGTATAGTTCCGTGTGCTATACAGTAGGTCCTTATCATTTATCTGTTTTATATATAGTGGTGTGCATCTGATAATCCCAAGTTCCTAATTTATCCCTCCCCCCGAACCTTTCCCCTTTGGTAACCATAAATTTGTTTTCTGTGTCTGTGAGTCCATTTCTGTCTTGTAAATAAGTTTGTTTGTATCACATTTTTAGATTCCACATAAAAGCAATATCATACGATATTTGTCTTTCTTTATGGCTTACTTCACTAAGCTTGACAAATCTTTAAAAAAACTAAGCAGGGCCCCAGGCTATGGGCACCTCCTTTCCACCCAGGTCCCTGAGGCCTCTAGGTCTCCCTCTGAGGGACCCACTGCCAGCTGCTCCTGGGGTATCATTCCCATACATGGTGTCTATTTTCTAGAAATTATCCTGTGGCTTGCTTTTTCACTTACCATAGCTCAATGATTTTCCCTTATCGATAGAACAAGAACATCCTATTCTCTTTCAAAAAATGTTTTTGTTTTGTCAAAGAATTGCATCGATGACTATTCCATGATTTGGGTAACAATCCCCTACTGATAAGCAGTAGGTGACTCCTAGCCTTTTGATATCACAGACAGTGATGCAGTAAATAGCCTTGGGCCTGTGTCAGCTTGTTCAGGCATATTTGTAGAATAAAATCCTAAAAAATGACAAGTGAAAACATATAAGCTTTGTAATTGCAACAAATGATTGCCAAATTACCCCTGATGGTAAATGTACCAATTTCCAGCCTCAGCATCAATGTTACATGAGGCCCCAGTTCTTCACAATCTTCAATATTTTTAGTTATAAAAATAACAGTTGGTGAATCTGAGCACCAGTTAGAAACATTACTTATAAAATGACTATAGTGCAATGGGGCCTGGGAGTCTAGAGAAGACCAGGTTCTTGTCAGCAAATCGAAGACCTGATCAGAATGACTTCCCTGTTGGTCCAGTGGTTAAGACTTTGCCTCCCAATGCAAGAGACATGGGTTCCATCTCTGGTCCAGGGGCTAAGATTCCACATGCCTTGTGGCCAAAAAACCAAAACATGAATGGAAACAATGTTGTAGCAAATTCAATAAAGACTTTAAAAATGGTCCACACACACACATCTTAAGGAAAAACAAAACAAAACAAAGACCTGATCAGAGACTGACAATTTTGTCAGCTTTTCCAATAACTCATGTCCACACCAGGCTCCGCAGGGCACTGGCTGGCTCTAGGGGCACCAACATTCCCCTTCTGTAGACTCTGATTTTCATGCAAAGCACAGGTTTCCTAGCCCTACGGAAACCACAAAAGCATATTTCTGAGCCATTTCTCTTAAAAGGAACCAGAGCTAAGATCCTGAAAGGCTTGCATTCACCATTCTTGGAGGTGTTTATTCAAATGTTTTGGGCAGACTCCCTGTTACTATTCATTTTATAAAAGTAAAATAATGAATTTTGAGGTTGGTTTGGGAATATCTCAGTCTAATGTCCACTTTTTTCCTCTTCTAGGGACAGAAAGCTTGGATAGAAAAAACTTTTTGCAAACGAGAATGTATCTTTGTCATTCCCAGCACTAAAGACCCAAACAGGTAAATTGGAAGCCATAATTAAGATGTTATTCAAAATAGCCCTTGTCCACCAGCTGCCAGCAGCTATTCTGGTGTTTGAGGGAAAGGGAGGAGGAGTCAAGGATGCCCAGAACTTATTCTCCATGTGAGTCATTAAGCAGAGAGTCACCTGGGCTATAAACTCCTCTGTCAGGATGCAGACAGCCAAAATGACCTACAGATTCAATGTAATCCCTATCAGAGTTCTGGGTAACTTCTTTATAGAAATCGACAAACTGATTAACATGGAATTACAAGGGATCCAAAATAGCCAAAACAATCTTATAAAAAAGAACAAAGTAGAAGTGCTCATGTTACCTGATTTAAAACTTTCTACAGTTCTACACTAATCAAGGTAGTATAGTACTGGAATAAGGGTAGACATAAAGACCAATGTAACAGAACTGAGAGTCCAGAAAGAAACTCACTTGTCTATGACTTGTCTATGATTTTTTGGCAAGGTTACCTAACCTGATGGGGGAAGATTAGTCTCTTCATCAAATGATGCTGAAACAACTGGACATCAAGGTACAAAGGAATGGCTTTAAGCCCCTACCTCACACCACATATACAAATTAACTCCAAATCTATCACATATCAGATAATAAGGGCTAAAACTATAAAGTTCTTGGACAAAAACGTAGAAGTTAATCTTCATGACCTTGGATTTGGCAAATGATTCTTTGAATTGACATCAAAAGTATGAGCAGCAAAACAAATACACTTTCAGTGTTAACTTGTGTAGAGAAATGTTGTACTAAAGCAATGGAAGAATTTAGCAATATTGAAAAATCCTTGAGGGTCAACTCTGTATGGGGGGTGGATGGAGAGTGAGTGTCCTTTGTCACAGAATTTCAGTGATTGGTGGCCATAATCATGTTGTCAAAACACCAAAAAGAATTAAAGGACTTCCCTGGTAGGCCAGTGGTTAAGAATCTGCCTGCCAACTGCAGGGGACACAGGTTCAATCCCTGGTCTGGGAAGATCTCACATCTGTGGGACAACTAAAACCCTGTGCTGCAACTACTGAGCCTGTGCTCTGGAGCCCGTGCTCTACAACAAGAGAAGTTCACTGCAATGAGAAGTCCTCAGCTTAACTATAGAGTACTCCCCGCTCACTGCAACTAGAGAAAGCCCGGATGCAACAACGAAGACCCAATACAGCCAAAAATAAATAAATAAATAAATATTTTAATAAAAATTTTAAAATAAATACAACAATCCTTAAAAAAAAAAGAGAGAGAATTAAGATGTGTTCAGTAAGGAAGGGCAGTCATCCATTGTGTTTAAAATAGTCTGGCGTGGAAATAGATATGCACTGATTATCTGGAAAAGGACACCATAAGGGGTATTTCTGTCCCCAGTAAAACTGGATGAGGAAGGTGTTAGTCTGCTTCTATTCAGGTTAATGCAGCGTAAGAAGGAGAATGTTTTAGAAAGACCAAGCTTTGTCTTTGTTTTCAGGTGTTGTTGTGGCCAGCTCACCAACCAACACATCCCCCCTCTGCCAAGTGTAACAGCCAGCAAAAATGGAGAGGAAAACAAGCTGGCGGAAGTTCAACCTGAAAAATGGTCTGTTGGCAAACACACCCAGAACTACCCCACAGATTCCTATGGGATTCTCGAATTTCAGGGCGGCGGATACTCCAACAAAGCCATGGTAAGAGAGGCTTGGGAAGGGGTGTCACTAAGCCACAGCCTCCATCAGAGGCCCAGCCTCCCAGACTCTGAGACCGTAGACACCTGGGTATTCTTTCAAGGGTGTGATGCAATCTTCCTAGAGTTTTCATTGTAAAGACAAGAAATATATCTGCACACTCCACTTTTTAGCCATGAGATTTGGAAACTGGGCACTATGATAAAGAGCACATGCTGTGCTGTGCTCAGTTGTGTTTGACTCTTTGCAATTCCCTGGACTGTAGCCCTCCAGGCTCCTCTTTCCATGGAATTTGCCAGGCAAGAATACTGGAGGGGGTTGTCATTTCCTCCTCCAGGGACTGAACCCAGGTTTCCTGTACTGCAGACAGATTCTTTATTGTCTGAGCCACCAGGGAAGTCCCAAGAATACTGGAGTGTCATTTCCTTCTCCAGGGCATCTTTCTGAATCAGGGATCGAACATGCATCTCCTGCACTGCCAGGCGGGTTCTTTATCACTGAGCCACCAGGGAAACAGTAAAATCTATACTAAGAATCACAGTCCAGCCGGACTCTACAAAGATACTGTTCCATCTCCAGGGATAAGAGACGAATTATGTCATTTGGTTTTTAGGGTTGTTTGGGGCTTTGTTTTGTCTTTTCTATTAAATAACTGCGGGCACTGAGCCACCCTTAAATGGGTGAGGAGCGCCTGGAAATATTTCTCTCTGAAGTCCAAGCCCAGCCTCCCTTGGCGGGCATTCAGCTGGTCCGAGAAGACAAGAAGACGGAGGCCTTTCACATTTGCATGTAAACAGGGAGTGCCCTCTGCCTTTCTGAGGAGCCCTGCCAGAGAGGGGAGGCGGCAGCACTGGGATCCCTTTCAGCCCATTCTAAATAATACTCCCACGGTCCCTGTCAGGCCATTTTTGCTATTTTATTCTATTTCACTGGCCCAACATCATTGTTCAGATAAAATTCAGAAGTGTTCCAAGCAAATACCATAGCACTGGGTCTTCCAGAAGGGTGCCCTGCCTACTGGCCAGGACACAAAGAAGCGTTTCACAGGGCCAGTGCATGGACTCATTAACCTCTTCTTCACCTTAAGGGAAAGGTCCAGCCCCGAGATCAGTTACAAGCCCCATTTCCAGCACCCATTCCCTCTAAGACATCCTGTCCAGTATCTGGAGCCACATTCCAGCTGAGCCAGCTTGGGACCTTTTTTAAAAAATTTTTTATTGGACTACAGTCGATTTTCAATGTTGTGTTAGTTTCTGGTGTACAGCAAAGTGAATCAGCTATACATATAGGTATATCCAATCTTTTATAGTCTTTTCCCATACAGACCATGAGCAAGTTCCCTGTGTTATACAGGAGGTCCTTATTAGTTTTCTATTATATGTATAGTACTGTGTGTAAATGTCAACCGGAGTTTCCCAATTTATCCCTCCCCTACGCCTTGGGTTCTATAGGCTTCCCTGGTCACTCAGCGGTAAAGGATCTGCCTGCAATGCAGGAGACTCGAGTTCGATTCCTGGGTTGGGAAGACCTCTTGGAGAAGGAAATGACAACCCACTCCAATATTCTTGCCTAGGAAATCCCATGGACAGAGGAGCCTGGTGGGCTACAGTCCATGGGGTTGCAAAGAGTTGGACACGAATGAGCGACTGAGCACATAAGCATGCACAGAGCTTTACCGCAGTCAGCTTTGACCTGTTTTAAATGTTTTTGATTCAATAGTAAAAGAGAGATGATCCAGGAAGACTGAGATTTGGGATTTGGGTGAGGTGGAAGGGGAGGGGGATTGAGTTGACTATCACTGGATTAGACTGGATTTCACTTTCTTCCACGGGCTTGGAGGAATCCCTGGCTTGAACAATGCAATTTAGCAACTGATCATGAGCACATGGAATATAGCCCAACAATGACCAATTGTTAAAAAGCTTTACATAAAGTAGATAAATTCCTAAATTGCTCTAAAATTTTTGTAAACCGAACAGGCATATTTCCTAGAAGTTTCCAATGAACAAAAAGTATCCAGAAATAAAATCAATCTGGAGTAATTTCTGTGCTCCTATGAACGCTAGACACAGTGAAGAAGTATTTCAGTTGTCGTTTAGAACTATAAATGGTCTTTGCTTTGAAATTTTAGAGTGTGTTTCCTTTGAACTTTGGTTTCATTTTCTACAAATTTGTTTCTACAAAATTTCTGACAAATTTGTTAATTTGCAAACATTTGTGCATGTGTGTGACAGTACTTAATTTTGGGGGGATTATTTACTTTAAAAATATTTTATAGTTGCTTTACAATATTGTGTTATTTTCTGCTATAAGTCAGAAACAGAAAAACAAATGTCACATATTAATGCATATATGTGGAATCTAGAAAAATGGTACAGATGAACCTATTTGCAATGCACATAATTTTTAACAAGCTAGTTAAATAATTAAAAATAAATCTTTGCTAATAGTTTTATCTTTCAGTATTGGACAATTTCAGGATTCCTTTTACTCTCAGTATTAATTTTTGTCATTATAGAAGTTCTGATACTAGGAAAATTGGCTGAGAACTTTGACAAAATAAATCATCCTAAGGCAATGAAAAATGCAACCCACTCCAGTATTCTTGCCTGGAGAATGCCGTGGACGGAGGAGCCTGGTGGGCTACAGTCTAGGGGGTCACAAAGAGTCTGACACGACTAACACTCACACAACACAAGGCAATGAAAAAATAAAAGACAAAGTTTGCCAGGTAAAATACAATACCCCCCATTACATTTGAATTTCAGATCGATAACATGTAATTTTTAAGGATGCCCCAAATATTGCAGGAAGCATACTTATACTAAAACATGTTCCATTGTTCATGTAAAATTCAAGTTTGGCTATGCATTCTATATTTTTACTTGCCGAATCTGGCAACCTTCCAGTGTTCCTTCCCATCGTGTGGCCATGGACTTGCACAGAGGGCCCCAGATCCCTGCCAGAGAGAAAGGCAGGAAGCTGTCACTTGAACCGGAGTGACAGTGACATGAGAGTCAGACCCAAGAAAGGGTGCTGAGGGCCACACCCTCTTTTGCAGTATATCCGGGTCTCCTACGACACCAAGCCAGACTCGCTGCTTCATCTCATGGTGAGAGACTGGCAACTGGAGCTCCCCAAGCTCTTAATATCCGTGCATGGGGGCCTTCAGAACTTTGAGATGCAGCCCAAGCTGAAGCAGGTCTTCGGGAAAGGCCTGATCAAGGCTTCCATGACCACTGGGGCCTGGATCTTCACCGGGGGCGTCAGCACAGGTAAGTGTCAGCCCTCTCCCTGGCTGTGAATGTGCAGACCCTGAGATCACTGTGGTTCTCTAGAAGCTTTGGGATAATTAAGATCAAGAAACAAAACATGCTACATCTTGAGACTGAGACAGGCTGGGTCCTGAGACCCTTCACTGTAGCGCTGGCACCTGGACACACCTCTCCTTGAGATACAAAATCAAAGTAACTAAAGAGAGAGTCTCATAAAGTTAATTTTTATGGGACTAAAAAAATCTGTGTGTACGCACAGTTGGGACAAATTCTGGACCCAAAGTTACAAAGAGACTGAAAACAAAAAAATAACTGCCACTTCTGAAGAGCCTGGAGGAAAAGCAGGGGATCAGGAGCAAAAACAGGGTATTGTGCATGCCCCCTGCACACAGCACCACCTAATAGGTGGGCAAAACACCTAAGCCACCCCTCCAGACTCACCCCTGGACACACTCCTGATCCTCACTGCATGTAAGGAACCAGCTCACCCCACCTAGGGGAGCAAGCAAGGGCACCTGTTGTTTGTTCTCACTACCCCTCCTGCAGCAGCAGGGACCCCAATAAAGTCTTGCCAGAATCTTGTCTGGCCTCTAGTTGATCTCTATTGATGGGGGAAGACCAAGAACCCTGGATGGTAACAATAATATTTATGGCAGAAGTGAAATTTTATGTGGTGTCTTGGTATTTATTTTGGTATGATCATGATAATGGTCAACATCTCTGGCACCTACTATATGCTATTCTTTGACATGAGCACTGGACAAAGCCTCATTTTCACTGAGGCTTCTGACAATTCTTTTCCCATCACAGGCCCAGAGAGGTTGAGAAACACACCTGGCCATCTGACTCAGCTTTAGCTGAATGCAGACAAAGGGAGACCCTTGCTTCATCCATCCTTAGGTCTTGGAAACTTGTAAAGAAAATTCCTGTACAGTTGCTTTGGTTTTTATTTTCCCTTTCCTAGGAGCTAATGCAGGATGACTAGTTTTTATGAGCTCAGACTTTCAGTGATTCAACCCTGTTCTGCAGGAAGTGGAGCAGCTCAGAGCAGGGATCCCTAAAGTTCCTGAAAAGTGATTTGATGGGAGGTAAAGGGCCTGCAAATATGACTTATGGCTGCTCACAGGTGTCATCAGCCACGTGGGGGATGCCTTGAAGGACCACTCCTCCAAGTCCAGAGGCCGGGTCTGTGCTATAGGAATTGCTCCCTGGGGCATTGTGGAGAACAAGGAAGACCTGGTAGGAAGGGATGTAAGTATTTTCTCCCCAGAGGTGTGCAATTTTTAAAAACTGAAGCCTTTATTTTGATGTCATTGTAGATTTCACCTGTAGTTGTAGGAAATAATAAAGAGAGGTCTCATGTAGCCTTTTCCCTTTCCTTAGCAGTAACATCTTGCAAAACGATGATACAAGACTTCAAGCAGGATACTGACCCCCACCCCCAGTGCCTCAGCAGTAAAGAACCTGCCTGCCAGTGCAGGAGATGAAGGTTCTATCCCTGGGTAGGGAAGATCCCCTGAAGAAGGGCATGATCTAAAATGTTGGGATGTCGGGACTTCCCTGTTGCTTCAGTGGTTAACACTCCATGCTTCCATTGCAGGAGATGTGGGTTCAATCCCTGGTCAGGGAACTAAGATCCCACATTCCATGAGGTATGGCCAAAATATGAAAAAAAATTTTTTAATTGCAAAATTAAGATACTGGGTTGTCATGACGGAAGTATTTTTTCTAATTTAATATAAAAATTAGAAACAAACAAACAAACAAAAAACTTTCAATAGAGAGGCTAGGGAAGGCAGAGCAGGTTGAAGTGCACAATTAGATGAAGCCATAGCTCCACATCTGAGTGTTTTTGCTTCTCCTGTTAGTTTTACTGTCGAAGTTCTGCAGCTCTGAACTGTGCTGTGCATTTCATCAGGTGACACGGGTGTACCAGACCATGTCCAACCCCCTGAGTAAGCTCTCCGTGCTCAACAACTCTCACACGCACTTCATCCTGGCTGACAATGGCACCCTGGGCAAGTATGGGGCCGAGGTGATGCTGAGACGGCAGCTAGAGAAGCACATTTCTTTGCAGAAGATCAACACGAGTAAGTTGTTCCATGGGTTGGGGCTGTCCTACAAAACAGGCTGGAGAAGAGACTGCCCGCAGACATTTACAGCCTTCCCCCGACTCCTATTTGACCATGGCAAGACCCTTTCCCTTGGCCACCAACCAAATCCCACTCCTTGAGCTGCACTAGGATGCTTTCCCCCAAGTTCACAAGGAGTGCAGACCCAAGAAACAGCCCTGCAGCCGTTGTCATGGTGATGGCATTCCCCACCATGTTGACAGTGGTTCTCATTTCTTGTAATGACTGTAGTTACTTTAAAATAATTTTTATTGGAGTATATTTGACTTACAATGCTAAGTTAATTTCTTCTGTACAGCAAAGTGACTGTTCAAACTCCAGTGATTCTTAATGTCAAACAATGGTCAAATGATCTTAAAGGGTATTTTGTTGTAACCATTATTGGTAAGATTGCAAAAGACATTCTAGACCTGGGAAATGGTCATTGTAAATCATAATTAAAGGGTCTGTAGGGCTGCAGTGTAGTTGGAATGAGACAGCGTGCTATGAAAAGTTGTGGATTTCCAAGCAGCAGCTGCCTGGCTGATGGCTCTCTCATTTTTGCTGTTCTGGCCACGTGCATGTTCACACCACCCAGCCTCCCCTGGCTGTGTGACCTGTGGGCTTCCCTTTGTCATCCTTTGCCCAAGGTTCTGAGTGGGGCAGGGACAGCAAAGGGGCGCTCAGTCGTCACCTCCCACAGCACGGAGCTTCAGTAGTCCAGCCTGAACCATGAAGAACCAGCTCTCCTCTGTTTCTAGAAAAGAAGGTGATTGGGTCCCTGAAGTCCTGAAGATCTCAAATGTCAAGCCTTGCAGAGGTTGAAAATCTCTGGGGCAAGTCCGCATAGTCTTGGTCCATTTCTTCAGCATCTCTTGGTTGATTCATTTCTTCAGCATCTCTTGGTTGGTCCATTTCTCCAGCATCTCTTGGCTAAAGAGCCTGTCTGGTACATACCAGACCCTCAACACATAGCTTCTGAAATGAATATAACTGAGATTACTCTGGTAGGAGACTGCAAAGCTGTTCACAATGGGACTTCTATGTCAGTCCAGCAGTTAGGACTCCATGCCTCCACTGCAGGAGACATGGGTTCTAGCCCTGGTCAGGGAAATAGGATCCTGTATGTCTTGAAGTGCAGACAAAAAAAAAAAAAAAAGTTCAAAATATTTAAGAATTACTGACTATAGAAATGCATTGTGGAAGCAAACCAGAAACTCTCAATTTCCCTGCTTGAAGTTCTTAGACCTTCTCCCAACTGTGCTGGCAGTTCTTATCCAAAGTCCTTCAGAACCGTGAAACCAAGGACATGTCTTCTATTCACTACCTTATTCACTGAGATCAGATAACTCCCATCACAACAAACAGACACTGGGGAAACATGCTCAGAACATAGTCTGTCCTGGCCAGTTTGAGGGTAAAATTGTGAAGTAGGAAAATGGGTCTCTGCTGCTCCTTCACTCCCACTATTTCCCTTCCCACCCAGAATCCTGGGTTCTTGAGGCACGCCTTACCACCTGCTTCCCAGAGCCCACCTTCTGGTTCTGCCACCAGAGTCGGCTTGTCCTACCATGTTCAGAAGAGTCCTGTCGTCTCATAGAGGCAGAGGGAGGACTCTGGGGGAAGTTATTATTTTTTAAAATTAATTTTTATGAGAGTGAAGTTGCTTTACAAGGTTGTGTTAGTTTCTTCTGCACAGCACAGTGAATCAGCTATATGTATACATGTATCCCCTCTTTTTTTGGATTTCCTTCCCATTCAGATCACCACAGAGCACTGAGTAGAGTCCCCTGTGCTGTACAATAGGTTCTTGTTAGTTACTTATTTTACACCTAGTTGTATATATATATGTCAACCCCAATCTGTCAATTCATCCTACTCCCCCGCCTCTTGGTTTTTCTCTACATCTGTGTCTCTATTTCTGCTTTGCAAATAAGATCATCTGTACCAATTTTCTAGATTCCACATATATATATGATGTTTGTGGAAACACAATTTTAATCAGTATATTTTTATTGAAATATAGCTGATTCATAATGTTGCGTTAATTTCTGCTGTACAACAGTGTTTGTGTGTGTATATATATATATGATTCTTTATGGGAACAAGTTATTAACTGGCGAGCTAATGATGGTCCATGGCGTTGCTCTCCTAGATAACTCACTGCCTATTCCAGGCACTAGAGGCTAATCAACAGCTACTATACCTACTATAACAACACTGCACATTCATAGCACCACTTGAGGTTGACAGAACACCTTGACTTGACAGCCTCACAGTTTCTTATACTTTACATCCATTGCTCCTTCAGGAGGCAGAGGAGACCCTGGGGTGATTCACCTCTTACTGATGGTCTGCTGCAGTTCAGGGTGGCCTGGTGACTGGCCCCATGTCATAAGGCTAATTCACGTGAGGCTGGTATTATAGAATGGAGCTCTCCTAGCACTGGTCCAGACACCATCTGCAGTGTCATTCTTGAAGGGACAGCCATCCAGAGTGGGAACATCACCCAGGACAGGGCAGCAGGGAAGTATTCTTTTAGCAGGAAGAATCTTCCATGTTTCTCGCATCTCACCTTGAAGCATCTTGTAAGCCATGTGAGTGATAACATACAGCTGAACCACATACGTATTGTCAAGTTCATCATTTTAAGGCTCTGTTTTTTCCAACGAGGCTATGATGTGGGCTTTGAATAAAAGACCGTGAGCAACCATCACATCCTGAGGGCCTTCAACTCTCCCAGTGAAAACTAACCCTCTGTAAGCACACGTCCAGGCCTAAGGGTTTCCTTCTTCCCCATGTTTCAGGAGTCAGAGCAAGGGGTCAGATGGGGCCTTGACAGTGGTCTGAACTTGGATGTGGTATGTGTTGCAGGGCTGGGGCAGGGCGTGCCCCTCGTGGGCCTTGTGGTGGAAGGGGGCCCGAACGTGGTTTCCATCGTCCTGGAATATCTCCGAGAAGAGCCGCCGGTCCCCGTGGTGGTCTGCGATGGCAGCGGCCGGGCCTCAGACATCCTGTCCTTTGCCCACAAGTACTCGGAGGAAGGAGGGTAGGAGCTCTGACATGTTAGGAAGGGTGGGGTTTGAATTGCCTCTTGTGAGGCCCAGAAGGAGTCGTGGTATGGCTAGCCAGCCCAAAAATATAAGAGAAGGAATTTTTCTAGCTCTACTCTCCCACTTCCCAGGGTCAGTAAGTGAGGGTGCTCTCAGAAGCAATGTTTCTTATGGATTCTTTCTTGGGCAGGGGGAGGGTATACATTCTCTCTCAACTTCATTTTCCCTTCTAAGGTTTTCAACCTAGTAGCCTGAAATTTGGAGCTTCCCAGCTGGCTCAGTGGTAAAGAATCTGCCTGCCAATGCAGGAGACTCAGGTTCAATTTCTGGGTCAGGAAGATCCCCTGGAGTAGGAAAAGGCAACCCACTCCGGTATTCTTGCTTGGGAAATCCCATGGACAGAGGAGCCTGGTGGGCTAGAGTCCATGGGGTCACAGAGAGTCAGACACAACTTAGCGACTAAGTACTCACATAGCCTGAAATTTAGGACAAGTGTAAATGCAGCTGTTGACTATGGTCCCTTTTGGTCTCCTATCCTGGTATCCTGGAATATCCTCCAGTGGTTAATTTTCAAAACAAAGATACCAGACAGTATCACATTCAGCAGTCCTCACCCTTTTTAGCACCTGAGACCAGTTTTGTGGAAGACAGTTTTCCACGGACAGGGGACAGAGGGATGGTTTTGAGATGATTCAAGCACATCACGTTGATTGTGCCCTTTATTATTACATCAGCTCCACCTTAGATCATCAGGCATTATTAGATCTTGGAAGCTGGGGACCCCTGACTCATATAGATTTATTCATATGGATTTCACCTGTGTTTTCTTCTTTCTCCCATCTCCTTCAAACAGGTTAATCAATGACTCCCTCAGGGATCAGCTTATAGTCACCATCCAAAAAACATTTAATTACAACAAGACACAATCACATCAGCTGTTTGCAATGATCATGGAGTGCATGAAGAAGAAAGAACTGGTAAGTGTCTTGAGTGGATCCTCTAGGCAGCTCCACAGAGAGAATTGTTTCCTTTCTGATGCTGCCTATGTGTGCAGGATGAAGTTGTTCCTATTTCCATTCAGGCTTTTCCAAGAGGCAGTTTACAGATCCTGACCCAGCTGGCGATTCTGTCCATGTGAGGGAAGCAGGTAAAGCACAGGCAGGTTCTCCTTAGAGTAGGGATACAGGTGCATAGGATCTTGTGTGTGTCAGGGCACATCCCACCAGTTCTGAGGCTGATGTCATCAATGAGATTTAAAGTGTTGGAGTCACGGGGACTTCCCTTGTGGCCCCTATGCTCAAGACTTTATGCTTCCACTGCAGGGGGCTTGGTTGGATTCGATCCCTAGTCAGGGAACTAAGACCCAACATGCTGTGTAGTGCAGCCAAAAAGTTTTTTTAAAAATTAAATACTAAAGCACTGAGGAGTGACACACACCATGCTTTCAGGTGTGCTTAGAAAATTCTACCAAATACCCTCATTATTTTCTACCCTTTGCCTCCTTCAAGGGGAAAATGAAAGTGTTAGTCACTCAGTTGTGTCTGACTCTTTGCGACCCCTGGACTGTAGCCCTCCAGGCTCCTGTGTCCATAGGATTCTCCAGGCAAGAATACTGCAATGGGTTGCCATTCCCTTCTCCAGGGGATCTTCCCATGCCAGGTATAGAACCTGGGTCTCCCACTTTGCAGGCAGATTCTTTACAGTCTAAGCCACCAGGGAAGACTTTTACCTCCTTAATTATAAGGAAGACGCACTCTTGTTACACAGGCACTCTTCAAAATTCTAAATCTACAAATTTCCTACAAATGTAACAAATCTGAGTAGAGATGCCTTTGTCACTTTCAGTAGCCATTTAGATATTAGCATGAATGTCCTGCATGGGCTCCCTCAGCTCCAGGTGGGGTGAAGAATAAAATAAGGTCCCGGTGAGGATACAAAATGCTGTCCCTTCTGGAAATCAGAAGGCCCTGATGGAAAATCCCCTTGCTCTAGGGATGGTTGTATTAACATTGGCCTCTGAGGTCCTTTTTTTAAACAACACTCTAATTCTCTCTCTCAATTTCCACTTTGCTTTACTCAGTCTTTTCACAATTAATCTATTTTCAGATCACTGTGTTTAGGATGGGTTCTGAGGGTCAGCAAGACATCGAGATGGCGATTTTAACTGCCCTGCTGAAAGGTGAGCTCTCAGAAATGGCCCCTCCTGTCCTTTCCGTGCTGGCCTCTCCAGGCCCCACTCTTGGCCGGGAAACCCTCCCCCTGCAACTTCCTCCTGCCAGGAAATGTGTCTGCTGGGGATGGAACCCTGAGCTGGCCAGGTTGCCTAGAGTTATTGTAGTCTAAAGCCATGGTAACGTGATGAAGCTCCAAGTGGGTTCTCTGGAGGGGGACTTTTTCTGGGAGGAGGGAGCAATGGATCACTGGTTCTTGATGGCTAAGAATCAGTTTCCATTGACAGCTAGCTCGTGACAGGTTTCAGCTCAGAGAGGGTAAGCATGAAACGATTTTTCATTTGTGATCCCTATGTCTCACTGCGCTCTGTCAACTTTCCCAGACTCTCCTAACGATAGGCTGCCACCTGGCTGGTTGAGGAGTCACCTCCCTCCTCCACTGAGAAGGGGAAGGTGCTGGAGGAGAGAGGGGCAGGGGTCCCCATTGGGCCAGCCTCCTGGTGGTACTGAGCTGGTCTCCCTGCAATAGGGGCTGGTACCCTGGAATGTGGTCCCCTTTGATCTGGAGGAGCCTGGCAGGTGTCTGGGTGGCCCCAGGGCTCCTGCCCTCTTGCAGAATAGGAAACTGGGGTCACTGGCTTCCTCCTCTGTTCCCCCCAGGGACAGAAACCTCTTTCCTGACATGGAAAGAGGTTGCCTCCATCCTCCTCCCAGCCAGCTCTTTGAAAATACTGAGTCACTCAGGGGCCAGAGAAAAGGGTGAGATGCTGAGCCAGCCTGTGGAAGCCCATGCTCCCCACCCAGCCCCTTCCCCCACAACCCGCCACAGTCCAGGCATGACGTGAGAACTGCCCCGTCTCTTGCCTTCCAGGAACAAATGCATCGGCTCCGGACCAGCTGAGCTTGGCGCTGGCTTGGAACCGTGTGGACATAGCTCGGAGTCAGATCTTTGTCTTTGGGCCCCGCTGGCCGGTGAAACTAAGTGTTTTCAATCTATACTGTTTGTCATGACTTTGTACAAGGGTGTATTAGTACAAGCTCCCTTGTGCTGTGGATCTCAGAAAATCTTCTGGGGTTTCTGATGACCCAGTGTCTAGTTGCTTCCCTGGTGGCTCAGATGGTAAAGAATCTGCCTGCGATGCACAAGATGTGATTTGATCCCTGGATCAGGAAGATCCCCTGGAGGAGGGCACAGCAACACTCCAGTTATTCTTGCCTGGAGAATCCCATGAACAGAGGAGCTTGGCAGGCTACAGTCCATGGTGTTTCAGAGTCGGACACGACTGAGCAACTAACACCAACAATGTCTAGTTGTTAGGATTATTAGGAGATGTTGCTGTGTCATTTCAAAGAACCAGCAAGAAATAAGAGCTCCTGGCACTAACTTCAGATTCAAACCAGTGCTCTTGAATAAAGAGCACTAAATATTTTATCATTGCTGGTGAACATGGGTTTTTACACTTTTAAGAAGAAAGAAGATTGCTCATTAAAATGAAATACAATGATTGCATTGAAAGCATTGATTTTTAAACTATGTTCTGTGAAACCCCAGAGGGCTAGGGGACTGTGTGTTTGACCTTTGTGTGTAGTATGTTTGTATGTGGTTTGGTGTATTGTATATGTGTATCTACGTGCAGTGTGTGCGTAGGGTGTGAAATGTATGTGTGGTGTGTGGTTTACCGTGCATGCAGTGTATGTCTATGGGATCTGTGTATGTGTGTGTGTGTGGTTGTACATGGGTGTGGTGTGGGGGCGTGTGTGTGCAGATATGAGCAGGCATGATGAACAACTCTCAGCAGCCTCCCGCTCCTTCAATCAAAGCAGCTTCTTTACCTCTTGTGGTTACCAAGTGGGAGAGGAGTAGGGGAAGGACGGACTGGGAGTTTGGGATTAGCAGACGCAAACTGTTACATCTAGGATGGATAAACAGCAAGGTCCTACTGTACAGCACAGGGAATTCTATTCAATCTCCTGGGATAAATCATAATGGAAAAGAATTTTTAAAATGTAATATATGTGTATATTTATAAATGAATCACTTTGCTGTACAGCAGAATCCCAGGGACAGAGGAGCCTGGTGGGCTGCCATCTATGGGATCGCACAGAGTTGGACACAACTGAAGTGACTTAGCAGCAGCGGCAGCAGAAATTAGCAGAACATTGTAAATCAACTATACTTCAATTTTTTTAAATTATATTTTTTTAAAAAAGCAGCTTCTTTGATAGATTTTGTGTACTGGACTTGGGGAAAATTTTTTTGCAGAATTAGGGTTCTGCTGCTTCAAAAGGGGGTTTGGAATATCTAGAGGGTTCATGTCAAACTTTAAAAACCTTATTTCTCAAAACAGGCCTGGGACGTACCTTCAAAGTACATCTCATTTTCACAGTTATCTTTTATCCAATTAGTGTGAAGAATTTAAGCAATCAGTGTGTGCATGTGTGCTCAGTGGCTTAAGTCATGTCCAACTTTCTGCAACCCCATGGACTGTAGCCCATCAGGCTCCTCTGTCCATGGAATTTTTTAGGCCAGAATACTGGAGTGGGTTGCCATTTCTTCCTCCAGGGGTAAGGAATCAGAGAAGTGTATTAAAGGAATAAGATACAAGTTTGGGGAGTGGTTTATGCGTGTTGTTTATTGAACTACACAAGTTAAAAGAACACTACCACAACTTACATATTTTAATTTCATTTTGAATCTCCTGGTTTGTCTACTCTTGGTAAAGGATTTTAGAACAAAGTGAACTGGTCCATGAGTGGTGATGAGGCAGAGAAGCTAAGAGCTCCGAGACAGGGCTGGCAGGAAGGGCAGTATCATGAGCTCTGGAGACCGTCTACTCAGAAAGAGGAATCCCAGACCTTGGTTGGTTTTTCTTTTTGAAGGGCAGCTTTCTGAAGACACAACTCTGAGTCAGCCACACCGAGAGAGCCAGGCTTTCAGGATTACAGAAAGGGCCTGACCTGGGGAACACATCACACACACAGGGTGCCAGCCTGAAGTAATGGCCTGCACCCACGTTCTTGTTACAGAATCAATAAGCGGTTTCTAGAAAGTGTGGAAAATATAGACAAGCAAAATGAAGGAAACAATCACTCGTGACCACCTCCCCTTAGAAAAATTCAGCAATACTGTCAATATTTTATAATTTCATTTTTCATTCCTATGTTGGCATTAAATTCTCTCTGACTTCCATTTTCATGCTGCTTAGTGTTCTTTGCTTTCTTTTATTCAGTAAATGCATAAATATGGTTTGAAAAGCAGATAACAAATCAGAGCATGCCATGAAAATCAGAGCCCTCAATCCCACCTCTGAAAGCCCTTCAATTGTCCCTGTGTTCTGCTTTCCAAGGGAGCTGTAGCATTTTACATTCCCATGAGCAATGTAAGAGGGTTTCTTGGCATTGGCAGGTTTTTAAAAAATTTTAGCTTCTTTAATGATAAGTAGTAATATCTCATTATGGTATATATTTATTTATGATCAAATATATTTTATATTCTCAATGAAGGAGGGACAATCTTCAAACAAACTCCTAATGAAATTCCCATTTAAGACATAATATCTTTTTCTTTATTTTTTAAATTGAAGTATGGTTGATTTACAATGTTGTGTTAGTTTCATGTGTACAGCAAAGTGATTCAGTTGTACATTTGTATAGATCTGTATTTATTCTTCTTCAGATTCTTTTCCATTAATACTTATTTGTTGCTGTTTCGTCGCTCAGTAATGTCCGACTATATGTGACCCCATGGGCCATAGCCCATCAGGCTCCTCTGTCCGTGAGATTTCTCAGGCAAGAATACTGGAGTGGGTTGCCATTTCCTTCTCCAGGGAATTTTCCTGCCCCAGCAATTGAACCCATATCTCCTGCATTGGCAGGCAGGTTCTTTACTGCTGAGCCACCAGGGAGGATTTAATGCATATTACAAGACATTGAATATAGTTCCCTATGCTATATATTCAGTTCAGTTCAGTCACTCAGTCATGTCCAACTCTTTGCAACCCCATGAATCGCAGCCCGCCAGGCCTCCCTGTCCATCACCATCTCCCAGAGTTCACTCAGACTCACGTCCATCGAGTAAGTGATGCCATCCAGCCATCTCATCCTCTGTCGTCCCCTTCTCCTCCTGCCCCCAATCTCTCCCAGCATCAGAGTCTTTTCCAATGAGTCAACTCTTCGCATGAGGTGTCCAAAGTACGGGAGCTTCAGCTTAAGCATCATTCCTTCCAAAGAAATCCCAGGGTTGATCTCCTTCAGAATGGACCGGTTGGATCTCCTTGCAGTCCAAGGGACCCTCAAGAGTCTTCTTCAACACCACAGTTCAAAAGCATCAATTCTTCGGCGCTCAGCCTTCTTCACAGTCCAACTCTCCCATCCATACACGACCATAGGAAAAACCATAGCCTTGACTAGACGGACCTTAGTTGGCAAAGTAATGTTTCTGCTTTTGAATATATTATCTAGGTTGGTCATAACTTTTCTTCCAAGCAGTAAGCGTCTCTTAATTTCATGGCTGCAGTTACCATCTGCAGTGGTTTTGGAGCCCCAAAAATTAAAGTCTGACACTGTTTCTACTGTTTCCCCATCTATTTCCCATGAAGTGATGGGACCAGATGCCATGATCTTCATTTTCTGAATGTTGAGCTTTAAGCCAACTTTTTCGCTCTCCTCTTTCACTTTCATCAAAAGGCTTTTTAGCTCCTCTTCACTTTCTGCCATAAGGGTGGTGTCATCTACATATCTGAGGTTATTGATATTTCTCCTGGCAATCTTGATTCCAGCTTGTGTTTCTTCCAGTCCAGCGTTTCTCATGATGTACTCTACATATAAGTTAAATAAGCAGGGTGACAATGTACAACCTTGACGTACTCCTTTTCCTATTTGGAACCAGTCTGTTGTTCCATGTCCAGTTCTAACTGTTGCTTCCTGACCTGCATACAGATTTCTCAAGAGGCAGGTCAGGTGGTCTGCTATTCCCATCTCTTTCAGAATTTTCCACAGTTTATTGTGATCCACACAGTCAAAGGCTTTGGCATAGTCAATAAAGCAGAAATAGAATTTTTTCTGGGACTCTCTTGCTTTTTCCATGATCCAGCAGATGTTGGCAATTTGATCTCTGGTTCCTCTGCCTTTTCTAAAACCAGCTTGAACATCAGGGAGTTCATGGTTCACGTATTGCTGAAGTCTGGCTTGGAGAATTTTGAGCATTACTGTACTAGCATGTGAGATGAGTGTAATTGTGTGGTAGTTTGAGCATTCTTTGGCATTGCCTTTCTTTGGGATTGGAATGAAAACTGTCCTTTTCCAGTCCTGTGGCCACTTCTGAGTTTTCCAAACTTGCTGGCATATTGAGTGCAGCACTTTCACAGCATCATCTTTCAGGATTTGAAACAGCTCAACTGGAATTCCATCACCTCCACTAGCTTTGTTCGTAGTGATGCTTTCTAAGGCCCACTTGACTTCACATTCCAAGATGTCTGGCTCTAGATTAGTGATCACATCACCATGATTGTCTGGGTCATGAAGATCTTTTTTGTATAGTTCTTCTGTGTATTCTTGCCACCTCTTCTTAATATCTTCTGTTTCTGTTAGGTCCATACCATTTCTGTCCTTTATCGAGCCCATCTTTGCATGAAATATTCCCTTGGTATCTCTAATTTTCTTGAAGAGATATCTAGTCTTTCCCATTCTGTTGTTTTCCTCTATTTCTTTGCACTGATCGCTGAGGAAGGCTTTCTTATCTCTTCTTGCTAGTCTCTGGAACTCTGCATTCAGATGCTTATATCTTTCCTTTTCTCCTTTGCTTTTCACTTCTCTTTTTTCACAGCTATTTGTAAGGCCTCCCCAGACAGCCATTTTGCTTTTTTGCATTTCTTTTCCATGGGGATGGTCTTGATCCCTGTCTCCTGTACCATGTGCTATATATTAGGTCCTTGTTTATATTTTGTCTTTAATTGAGATATAATTGACATATGACATATTAGTTTCAGGTATACAGTATAACAATTCAATATTTGTATATATTATGAAATCACTACAATGTGCCTACCATCTGTCACCACATACAGTTACAATATTTTTTCTTGTGATGAGAACTCTTAAGATCTACTGTCTTAGCAACTTTCAAATATACAACACAGAATTATCAGCTGTAGTCACCATGTTGTACATGACATCCCATGGCATTTATTTTATAACTGGGAGTTTGTACCTTTTGACAATCTTTATTCATTTCGCCCTCCTCCATCCTCCATACTAGGTCTTTATGTTAATTCTAAAAATGGATAAACTAGCAGATTTTACTGTGATTCTGTACAGATTGTTCACAGCTGAGCCTAACATTGCAGCTGAACTCAAAGAGAAAGAAAGGTAGCCCTGGGTGAGTCACCGGGGCCATACAAAGGAAAACACAACAGCATGAAGGTTCTTACAGTCCATCCATTGTTTAAATTATGCAACCTTTGAGTTTCCTTCATATTTGGACCTTGCCTTATTTGAATAGATAGATGTTTGCTTTCCCTTGCATTTCTTTTTTTTAAGAATAAGTTTACTTATTTATGTGTTGTTGAGTGTGTTGGGTCTTCATTGCTGCATGTGGACTTTCTCTAGTTGCAGCATGTGGGGGCTACTCTCTAGTTGTGGTGCACAGGCTTCTCACTATACTGGTTTCTCTTGTTGTGGAGGACGGGCTGTGAGCACAGG
The DNA here is from genome assembly GCF_014754425.2 of Oryx dammah. Lineage (NCBI taxonomy): Eukaryota > Metazoa > Chordata > Mammalia > Artiodactyla > Bovidae > Oryx > Oryx dammah. Next base: position 41,647,520 of record NW_024070200.1, read on the forward strand.
CTCAGCAGTTGGGGCATGTGGGATCTTCCTGGACGAGGGATCAAACCTGTATCTCCTACATTGGCAGGCAGATTCTTTACCACAGAGCCACCTGGGAAGCCCCTCCCTTGCATTTCTAATTGATTCTCTCTTTTCTTCTTAGCATATTCCTTACATCATCAAGACTATCTATTCTTTTATTACTGTCCATTGAGCGGAATTCCCTTTCTTATAGTATCTTTCAAAGGCCCTTGTTTCTCTGGAAACATGTGCCTGTCAGTTACACCCAGGAGACCTCAGCCCAGGCTTCTCTCCACACAAGCATCTGTGGTTTCACCTGTCATCTCCAGCCCCTCACAGTTGTTTTCTCTTGTTTCCATCACTTTCCACAGGCACTTCTTTTTGGTGTCTTTGAATTTTCCTCTCAGCACCCTTTCCTCCGGACAAAAGCACACATCAACTGAAACAGCCACTTAAAGTACATGAATGTACTTCAAGCTATAAGTAATAGAGGGTCGCGAGATCAGGGTCTTTGCCACCAGACAACCTGGCCTGTGACAGCTAAGTGTGTGTGTGTGTGTGTGTGTGTGTGTGTGTGCTCACAGGTTATGTGTACCTGTGTTGCCTGTGTGCATGTATGAGTCTGTGTGCTCATCCTTGCACCTGTGTGTGTGTGCCTGTGTATCTGTGCATGCATGTGTGTGCTCCTGTGTACCTGGACGTGTGTGTGTGTGCACACATGTGCATGCAGAGGGGAGGCACTGGTCCTGGGATAAGGAGAAGCTTTAATCCATTTCCCAACCCTGCCTGCTTGAACTGCAGCCCCTGGGAAGCCTGGTGCCCCCAACGGATAGCAAGGCCACAGAGAAGGAGAAGAAGCCACCTACGGCGACCACCAAGGGGGGAAGAGGAAAAGGAAAAGGCAAGAAGAAAGGGAAGGTGAAGGAGGAAGTAGAGGAAGAAACTGACCCTCGGAAGCTTGAGCTGCTGAACTGGGTAGGTGGGATGGCTCTGGTCCCTTTCCTGGGCTCACAGGGACCCCTCGGAGCCAGTCACCCTCCTCGAGGGGAAGGTCCAGTTCTCGCTGCCTCCTCAGCTGCCCTGTGAACTTGCTCCTACCCAGCACCCGCCAGGTACTCACGCCCCTCTCTTGGCCTCATGCAGGTGAACGCTCTGGAGCAGGCCATGCTGGACGCACTGGTCTTAGATCGTGTGGACTTTGTGAAGCTCCTGATTGAAAATGGAGTCAACATGCAACACTTTCTCACCATCCCAAGGCTGGAAGAGCTTTATAACACAGTGAGTGATCGCAAAGGAGGGAGAGTGGAGAGGAGCTGGCCCCATCAGAACACGGCTTTAGTGGAAGAAAGAGGGAAATGGCAACCCACTCAACTATTTTTGCCTGAAGAATCCCAAGGACAGAGGAGCCTGGTGGGCTACAGTCCTAGGGATTGCAAAGAGTCAGACATGACAGAGTGTCTAAGCATGCATCATTTAAGGGCCAGTGTTCTTGCCTGACCAGTGGGCTCAGCAAAGGTCTCATTCTCACGCACCTCTGCCAGGCTACCTAGACCCCCACCCCATCTGAACCATTAACTCAGGGATGGTGCAAGAGGACAAGTTTCTACAGAGGAAGAGTCCAGCTCCTGGAGTCATTAGCAGAGTGAAAAGTTCCCGGGGTGAGCAGTCATTTGTTCCTGGGAACTACCACTTTTTATGAGGCTTTGATAAAAATGGAAAACTGAGTTTGCACAACAAGGAGCTCCTGATATGAGAATCACAGTGTTTGGATGAAATCCTCTAGGCTTGTATTCTCACCATATGAATTTTGAGATGTACATTCCCTTCCCTGCTCTAAAATTTTAAGCCGTAGAAGTGGTCCTGAGCAGTTGCTTGCTAAAACTTGGTGAACTTTTAAGACGATATGGTGCCCTGTGAGATTCTCTTTAAAATAATCTGATAAATGGTATTTAACATATTTTTGAACGTGTGGGATACTTTTTACCCACAACCAGTCCTGTGTTGTAAGGACATAGGCTAATAGTGGATGACATCCCAGCTTTCACAAATTCATTAATACTATAGAGTCGGATTTTGCTCTAAGAGTTGAAGAGAAAAACATATTTAATATGGCTGAATGCTTCTCTTTCAGAGACTGGGTCCACCCAATACACTTCATTTGCTGGTGAGGGATGTTAAAAAGGTCAGTCTTCTCTTTTTGTCTTTGCTTTTGTTTATATATATAATTTTTTTGAATGAGCTATTTCAAGGTTTATTTGTTTTTTTATTTAATTTTTGGCTGCATGCCATGCAGCATGTGGGGTCTAGTTCCCTGATGAGGGATTGAACCTGTGCCCTCTGCATCGGGAGTTTGGTGTCTTAACCCTTGGACCAGCAGGCAAGTCCCAGTCTGCTGTTCTCTAGTCCTTTACCTGTTGACTTCTTTCAATAATACATTTTCTAAAGCAATTTTTAAATTTCCAAATGTGGTGTCATTTTATTGGAGGCATAAGAAATCATGAATTCCTCTCTCCATAAAAAGAGTTTACTTTTTTCAAATGTCATCTTCTTCAAGTTTGGTGTTCATCTCACACACAATCGGCTTGCACTAAATGACTATTTGTGGTAGGTTGGTCCCAGCCAGGGGTGGAGGTGGGGGAGGACAGCAAATTCCTCTCTGCTGCCCAGGGCCCCCGTGCTCTACAAGTTTCAGATTTGCCCTCACTCCTTCCCTGTGCCTCTTTCCAGAAGTCCTAGCAGGACAGGCCTCATGTCATTCTGCGTGTCCCACGCAACAGTTCTTCTTGGCCCTGTTTCCTCATTAGACAGTGATAGACACCTCCACTTCACGGCCCCATCATCCTTTCCATCACGACAACCCCTTATAGTCTTGTAGGCTTCCATCTACTCCCTGTTCTGTCGTGGAGTTTCTGGGGTCCTGTTGGCCACCACAGGCTGGAGAATCAGACCAGGTTAACATAGAATGATTCATGAAGCCAGAACGCAGCCCCTGGCATGCGGAGTGCCGGATGGGTGTTCGTGTTCTGAGCAGGAGGGAACAACTCAAACGGGAGAAAAGGGCCTTCAGTCAGAGTCCCAGAAAGACTGTTCAGACTTCAAACAGATATCTGATTCTACTGATGTGAGAATGTGGCTTTTACTACAAATGTTACCAACCTGGCTTCTTGACCTTCCCCAGTCAACAGAGATTGACTAGAGGCCAGACAAGGAATTCAGGTGAGGCTTTATTGGGGTTCTTGCTGCAGCAATGGGGAATGAGAACAAACAACAGTTTCCCTTGCTTGCTCCCTGAGGAAGGGCAAGCTGGTTCCTTAGGCAGTGGAGTGAGAGTAGGTGTGTGTCCAGGGTCAGGCTGGAAGAGCGACTTAGGTGGTTTGTTACCTCTTCAGTTCAGTTCAGTTCAGTCACTCAGTCATGTCCGACTCTTTGCAACCCCATGAATCGCAGCACACCAGGCCTCCCTGTCCATCACCATCTCCTGGAGTTCACTCAAACTCACGTCCATCGAGTCGGTGATGCCATCCAGCCATCTCATCCTCTGTCGTCCCCTTCTCCTCCTGCCCCCAATCCCTCCCAGCATCAGAGTCTTTTCTAATGAGTCAACTCTTGGTATGAGGTGGCCAAAATACTGGAGTTCCTTCCAAAGAACACCCAGGCCTGATCTCCTTTAGAATGGACTGGTTGGATCTCCTTGCAGTCCAAGGGACTTCTCCAACACCACAGTTCAAAAGCATCAATTCTTTGGCACTCAGCTTTCTTCACAGTCCAACTCTCACATCCATACATGACCACTGGAAAAACCATGGTGCTATATGAAGGGGGCAGTACCCTGCTTTTGCCCCAGGCTTCTCAAAAGAGGCAGTTACAATGTTTGGTCTCTCGGTATCTTTTGGGTTCAGAATTTGCCCCAAGTGCACATGTATGCGATTATTTTTAGTCCCATACAGTTCCTTTGTATTTTGTTGTTCAAGGAGAGGTGTGTCCAGGTGCAAGCATTGCATCAAAGGGTCCCCAGTCCCAGCCTATCTCACAAATGCTCATTGGATCAGAGCAGAATCACTGGGTCTGGGAACCAAGAGGGACCAGGGACTGCCCTGCCCTTGTTTCCCACTTTCCCAGATTTCTTAACTAAGGAAGCACTGAGAGTCAAAAGCCACTGCTACTCAAGTGTAGACCCAACCAACCAGGTCTCACCTAAGTGGTTTCTATCATTTTCCTCCTGCCCTCCCCAGGAGGACACCCTCACTTGAAAGCCAAAGCCTCCTACATCTCACGAAGTTAAGGCTCCATCTAAGACACTTGCATCAACTGGGCCCATCACATGCCCACCATACGGGGTCCACCACACGCTCATGTGTTCTGTCCTGGGGCCAAGCATGGTCATATCTGCAGTGCTCTCTGCCCTCGGCTACAGCAGCCTCTGCTCTGCTTCAGTGTCACCCTCCCCAGGAAGCCCCTTCTCACCTGCCTACCCAGGCAGAGTGGGGGTCTGAACATGCTGCGTGTCGAGATTTGGGTGGCTTGGCCCTTAATCCCCTCCCCTGCCACAAACAACAAGCTCACCGAGGCAGAGATGTATCTTGTCCCCTCATGTGAAATCCCTGACTTGATCAAGGATCACGATGAGGGCTGAACAAACTTGCAAAGCCTGAGTGAAGGATGAGGTCCCTGTGCACAAGGAGGACATTTGAAAAGTGTAGTCTCCGTGAGTGGAGAAGGAAATGGCAACCACTCCAGTATTCTTGCCTGGAGAATCCTATGGACAGAGAAGCCTGGTGGGCTTCAGTCCATGGAGTCGCAAAGAGTCAAACATGACTAGTGACTAAATAACAACAAGGGAGTCTCCATGGGATGGACCCCAGGTTTCCGCCATCATTTCAGCTACAGGAAGTTAACTAAGCCAGAAATAGCACATAGTATAGGATCCTTAGGTTAAAGCGTCTGCCTCCAATGCGGGAGACCTGGGTTCGATCCCTGGGTCGGGAAGATCCCCTGGAGAAGGAAATGGCAATCCACTCCAGTATTCTTGCCTGGAGAATCCCATGGACGGAGAAGCCTAGTAGGTTACAGTCCACGGGGTCACAAAGAGTCGGACACGACTGAGCGACTTCACCTTCACCTTATAACGGATGGGTCAGCTCTGCCTCCTGGATCAGCCAGCTGCCCAGGGGCGTGAGCGACTGGCTTACAGGTGCATGGATGCCCTCAGTCCCTCTCCCTTCTGCCCACACCCTGCCTTCATCTTAACACAGCCTCATCCATTATGCAGCAGAACTCTGCCCCTTCACCAACTCCCAGCCATCTCAGGGAGTTTGTGTTCTTACTGAAAGCTTTGGGGTCTCTCAGAAAATCCTGGGGCACCATGTGGAGATTTCTCCATAAAGGTCCCAGTCCCAGGAGTGTCCCGTCCTCCCCCTACCTCCCACAGAGTCCTCCTGCCCATCATGTGCTCACTCCCACCTTCTGTAGAAAATCTGGACACCAGCCCCTGAAGACACCTTCTCCCCTGCAAGCAGCTGTCAAAGCACCTCTCAACAGGGCAAATCTATTCACATCAAGGAAGGCTTGTACCAGCTACACCATCTGTTCTCAATGATTTTTTCCCTTAATCAAATTTTTGTTGAAGTATAGTTGATTTACAATGTTGTGTTATTTTCTGCTGTATAGCAAACTGATGCAGTTATACATACATATACATTCTTTATATGTATATATATTCTTTATTTTTATTTTTTGGCCTCACTCTGTTGCATGTGGGACCTCAGTTTCCAGATCAGGGATTAAACTGGCGCCTCCTGCAGTGGAAGGCAGAGTCTCAACCTCTGGACCACTGGGAAGGTCCCTCTTTCCTTTATGTTTAAATGCACATTACTGATCATTCTGTCCAAGCCCACAGACAAGCCCAGACCTCTCCCCTATAGCCCTGCGGGTTTCTAACTCATCTCATGGGGAAGTTTAATCCATTTTCTGGAACATGGTTCACCCTCTTATCTCCCTCCATCCTGTGGTAACAGATAGAAGATTGTTTAACGCCCCATTGCTTCTGTTAACATCCACATCACCAGCAGGGATGGCCACGACGCCAAGGTGTGTGATGCAGTCCAGGCTGCAGGAGCTTCTTGCAGGACCTGAGACATGACTCCTTTCCTTACAGGGCAACCTTCCTCCTGACTACCACATCAGCCTCATAGACATTGGGCTCGTACTGGAGTACCTCATGGGTGGTGCCTACCGCTGCAACTACACGCGCAAGAGCTTCCGGACCCTCTACAACAACCTGTTTGGACCCAAGAGGGTAGAGCTCAGCGGACACGCAGTCTTCTGTGGTTCCCAGGGCGACACATGGTTCTTTGCTCACCTCCACAGTAACTCAGCCTATTCAAAGCCAAGCTCATCACCCCATCCCCACACACATCTTCCAATGCTCCTGCAGCGGCTCTCGGTGTGAAGCATCCTTTCTTCCCTCCACACATTGGGCCCACAGCCCAGCACTTGCACCTGCCCCTTCCTTTGTTCACAACTGCTTCCTCCTGGGCTCCTTTGTCTCTGCTTTCTTCTATGCATCCTACCACTGGAGCCACCCTGATCCTCCAAAATGAGGAACCTGATGGGGCATTCCTTGCTCACAAACTCCCAAGGCTCCCCAGTGCCTGAGAAATCACTGTCAAGCTCATGATCAAAGCGTCTAAGGCTCTCCCTCATTATCCACACCCTGTTGTGGGTGACCATGTACCACTTTCAGAACAAACTCCACTAATGTGTCAGCCGCACCTCCCCACTTCAAAACCCCATGTGTATCCCATGCCCAGCTCATGTGTGAGACCTCCCATGAAGCCCTCCTCTCACCCCACTCAGAGCCCCATGGCTCTGTGTCTGCGTTTCTGTGGGTGAACTTCTGTGGTTCTCCCTGGGGTGGGGGTCCCATGTCTGCACGTCTCTCTCCTCACCTGACCTGGGCTGACAGAAGTAGAGGAAAGGAAAATATGTTTTAATAGATAAAAGAGTACTTTATATCACTAACTGTGAAGGACAAATGCTTTCCTTAGTTTTGTCCTTCATTGTTAATTATACAAAGTACTTTAAAAATTTTATTTTTAATTGGAGGATAATTACTTTATAATATTGTGTTATACAGTATTAATTGCTTTACAATATTACAATACAATGTTTCTGCCATATATCAACACAAATCCACCATAGCTATATGTATATGTTCCCTCCCTCTTGACCTCCCTACCCCAAGTACTTTTTAATCTATTATCAATCTACTAGCGATATCAATAATGTACAACTCATAGTATTGTAACTTCAGTTATCTGATTCCATTGAATTTTTTTCCCTCCCTTTTAATTATGCAGCCGAAAGCTCTCAAACTTCTGGGAATGGAAGTAAGTAGGACTTGTTTCCAGTGGTTTCATGGTATCATGGAGCCTCTTCATTTTGTATTTAACATAAAATTGATTGAATTTGTTTTCCATGAATAAATCCACTCCACCACACACCAAGATTTACTTGGATGATTTAGTCAGATTATATTCAAAGGTCATAGATATTTTTTTAAAAGGTAAAAGCCACCCAACTGACTTTTATTAAAATCAAGAACAAATCAAGCTCACCCATTATTGTTGGCATCATTATCCCCTCTGGTTTTTAAAAGTGTTCTGGAAATTTTACCACATGAAAACATAAATAAAGGAAGAATATATAAAAGGAGGAGGAAATTATTATTGGCAGAAAAATATTTTGTATCTAGAAAGTCCAGGAAAATCAACAAAGTTTCCTCATAATGGGACAAAAATATCCAGAAATAACCTAACAAGTGAACTTAACAAATCACTAGACATGAAAATACGTAAACAAGTAGAAGAAGTACCATAACACAATATTAAGACTGAGTATTATAAAGATTCTTCTCAAATAAATTCATGAGTTAAGTAGCATTCCAATTTCTGTATGGATTCAGGGTGGAAGGTTTTGTTTCTTGTTCACAGTTGACACCGACCTTCAGCATAACTAGAAGGGTTATGAAAGTCAGTGTTGCATAATCCCTTAGTCTCTCAGATTGGTTGTATCACGTAGGGTTTATCTGCTGAGTGAAGCCTTGGTGGAACTCTCCTATATAATAGCCTGTCCAGTGTTGTTGTTAGAGGCCCATTTTTTCACCACTATAGTAATAACATTTATAATAGGAGTTCATCGAGGCTTTCTATTTTCTGGAGTCAGCTTTGGTCAGTTATATTTTCATAGAAAACAATTTACTTTATCTAGACTTTCAGGTTCACTGGTGTAAATCTTTGTTGTTGTTTAGTCTCTCAGTTGTGTCCTACTCTTTGTGATCCCATGGATTGTAGCCTGCCAGGCTCCTCTGTCCATGGGATTTCCCAGACAAGAATACTGGAGTGGGTTGCCATTTTCTTCTCCAGGGGATCTTCCTGACCCAGGGATTGAAACCATGTCTCCTGCATTGGCAGGGGGATTCTTTACCACTGAGCCACCTGGGAAGCCCCATAAACCTTTACCGAGTATTTTAATTCTTTCAGTCTACTCAGTGTCTTTAGTTGTGTGCCATTTCTTGTTCCAGTTTTTTTCTTTTTCATATCTTCTCTTCTTCTTAACCATACCTGTCTTTGGATTTCATTGGTATTTTTTTTGCTTAACCCAGCAACTTTCTTTTTTCTTTTTTCTATTTTATTAATATATTTTAATTTGTATTCATTCCTTCCATATACTTTGTATGGAGTTATTGTGTTATTTTTATTGACTCAATTTGAAAGTGTTTGCCCATTTTCAATCTTCTTTGTATTTCAATAAATTCATGAAGAGTATACATTTTTCTCTGAGCATTGTTTTTCATGGTCTCCTACAGGTTACAGTAAGTAGAACTTTTATTGATATTCATTTCTAAACAGTTTATAATTCCCTCCTTAATCCAAGAGTTATTTATAAGCATATTTTAAGTTGCCTACATGCAGACTTTTGTTATTGTGGTTATCTTAGTCTCATTGATTTCTAGTATTACTCTTTGGGTGTAGACTGTATGATTTCCAATACCTAGAACTTGTTGAGATTGAAAATCTCAAAAGAATTGAGGAATAATGCCAGCTGGAATTTTGTTAATGATCCACGTGTGTTGAAACAAATGTATTTTCTCAGTTTGTTGGGCAAAATTATATACTTCTCTGCAGGAGACCTGGGCTTGATCCCTGGGTTGGGAAGATCCCCTGGAGAAGGGAAAGGCTGCCCACTCCAGAATTCTGGCCTGGAGAGTTCCCTGGACTATATATAGTCCATGGGATCACAAAGAGTTGGACAGGACTGAGCGACTTTAGCTTTCAGCATGCTGTCAGATCAAACTTAGGAATTTTATTATTCAATTTGCTTCTATATGTACTAGTTTTTTTCCAATTAATTTCTGACTGAGGTGTGTTTAGAGGCTGTTACTGTGATTTGTGATTGTGGATGGATTCATTTCTTAACTTTCAGTTCATATCTTTTGTTATTTTATTGGGTTGCTTGTCTTTTACTTGTTGCTTTGTGTCTGTTCATGCACTTTAGGGAAATGAACCCTTTGTTGGTTATTTTCTGTCTATAGCAATATTAAAATTATTTTATGTGAAGTTGCATATAATTAATATTTTAGTAACATACTATGGAAAGGTAGGATAAAAGGGGTTTCTGTTTGGGTCTTCCCTGGCAGACTCCATTGGTTAGGACTGCGCTTCCACTGCAGGGGGCATAGGTTTGATCCCTGGTCAGGGAACTAAGGTCCTGCATGTTTTGAAGTGTAGCAAAAAAAAAAAAGCTTTCTGTTTTACAATATTTCATTAGTCCTTAGTGGATTTTTATTTGACTTGATACAATCTTGAAAATAAAGCTATATTTCTTTTTTAATTTCAATATTCCCTAAATGACTGAAACTGCAGTTTTACTGGGACAAATTAGAGCAAAAACATTTAAATTCAAGGCAAGATATGATACTTTCAATAAAAACATCAGAACACCTCATAATGAGCTTATAAAACTTGGTTTAGTCATGAACTACTTGCCATAAGAATTGAAGACTCAGGCTCCACCCCCTTTTCCGCCCCATGCCCAGCCTCTCCATTCATGTGAATGTGGGCAAATTATTCAGCCTTTAAGCCACAACTTCCTCATCTGACTTACTAGAAGACATTAACAACCTCTCAGGATCAGTGTGAGAATAAAAGAAGGTCACTGATGAGAAAGCTATTTGCAAAAGAGCAGAGATCCACTTCTGTTATCCTATTGGGTACCGGATCCTCAGCCTGGAATAGTCTGTTCAGTTCAGTTCAGTCACTCAGTCGTGTCCAACTCTTTGTGACCCCATGGACTGCAGCACACCAGGCTTCCCTGTCCGTCACCAACTCCTGGAGGTTACTCAAACTCATGTCCATCAAGTCAGTGATGCCATTCAACCATTTCATTCTCGGTCATTTTCTTCTCCTCCTGCCCTCGATCTTTTCCAGCATCAGGGTCTTTTCAAATGAGTCAGTTCTTTGCATCAGGTGGCCAAAGTATTGGAGTTTCAGCTTCAGCATCAGTCTTTCCAGTGAATATTCAGGACTGATTTCCTTTAAGATTGACTGGTTGGATCTCCTTGCAGTCCAAGGGACTCCCAAGAGTCTTCAACACCACAGTTCAAAAGCATCAATTCTTACGCGCTCAGCTTTCTTGATAGTTCAACTCTCACATCCACACATGACTACTGGAAAAACCATAGCTTTGACTAGATGAACATTTGTTGGCAAAGAAATGTCTCTGCTTTTTAATAGGCTGTCTAGGTTGGTCATAGCTTTTCTTCCAAGGAGCAAGTGTCTTTTAATTTCATGGCTGCAGTCCCCATCGGCAGTGATTTTGGAACCTCCCAAAATAAAGTCTGTCACTGTTTCCATTGTTTCCCCATCTATTTGCCATGAAGTGATGGGACCAGATGCCATGATCTTAGTTTTCTGAATGATTCCATGCCACATGCATGTTTCACCACCAGTTTTCCCAGTCATGAATGCCTTCCTTTAGGATCCTGCTCTATTATTAGAATGACCCCTCATAATCCCTTGGAGGTGGAAAGCATTGGCCTTCCATTTATAACACAACCATGAGAAGACAAATCTCATTCAAAATAGAACCCCTGCTTCCTTAAACTATTGGTAGACGTGTGTGCATGCTCAGTCATGTCTGATTCTTTGAGATCACATGGACTGTAGTCCTTCCGGCTCCTCTGTCCATGGGATTCTCCAGCCAAGAATGCTGGAGTGAGTGGCCGTTTCCTCCTCCAGGGGATCTTCCCGATCCAAAGATCAAACCCCTGCCTCCTGCATCTCCTGCACTGGCAGGTGGATTCTTTACCACTGAGCCACCTGGGAAGCCCAAACCACTGGTAGAAAACCAAGATATTTTTCTCCACCTCCTTCTACATTGTTCCTATTAATCTCTGGTTCAGAGTGTTGGTATTTAAAGACATCCCTCAGGAAATGAGTTTTGGGCTTTATCTCTCCCATAGGGTGATTTGGATTGAAGTGTTTTCTTTGTTTTCAGTTTTGCAGCTTCTCTTCAATTTTTAGAGGCTTTTGAAAAAAAAAAAAACAAACTGCCAACCCAGGAATATAAACTTCAAACAGTAGTATGCCTTTTCAGCTCATTTGATTTTCAATGGTTTACTTCTCATAATAAACATGTGCACCTTTTCAAAAGAATTCATAAGATGGGTGGACACACAGATGTACTTAAGAAGTCTCTCCGTTCCTGCAGACAGCAAGGTTTCCCTTCTTCCAGTTGGTCCTGAAACCCTTTACTGCATGTTTATGGCAGAACCACAGTAAGGGTGTTTCTCTCCCCTCAGGATGACGAGCCGCCAGCCAAAGGAAAGAAAAAGAAGAAAAAGAAAAAGGAGGAGGAGTTGGACATTGATGTGGATGACCCGGCCGTGAGTCGATTCCAGTACCCCTTCCACGAGCTGATGGTGTGGGCTGTGCTGATGAAGCGCCAAAAGATGGCGGTCTTCCTCTGGCAGCGGGGGGAGGAGAGCATGGCCAAGGCCCTGGTGGCATGCAAGCTCTACAAGTCCATGGCCCACGAGTCCTCCGAGAGTGAGCTGGTGGATGACATCTCCCAGGACCTGGACAACAACTCAAAGTGAGTGTCTGGAGGGAACGTAGAGCTCAGGGAGACCTGGTTGTTCTGAGAACCACTCCTTTTCCAGGAAGGGTGGCAAATATGGTTCTCACTTAAGTATCATCAAATGCTTTGTTAAAGCTTCTTCATCAAATGCTTTGTCCATTGTGTCAATATTTTTCCTTCTGTCTTTCTGAGGCGTTTCTGGACTATCATTGTTTTTGTTGACTGTCTTCTTGTGCAAACTATGGAAATGCAATTTTTCATTAATTAATTTTTATGTGAGTCTAGTTGCTTCTGGAGAAGGCAATGACATCCCACTCCAGTACCCTTGCCTGGAAAATCCCATGGACAGAGGAGCCTGGTAGGCTGCAGTCCATGGGGTCGCTAAGAGTTGGGCACGACTGAGCGACTTCATTTTCGCTTTTCACTTTCATGTGTTGGAGAAGGAAATGGCAACACTCCAGTGTTCTTGGCTGGAGAATCCCAAAGACAGAGGAGCCTAGTGGGCTGCTGTCTATGGGGTCGCACAGAGTTGGACATGACTGAAGTGACTTAGCAGCAGCAGCAGCAGCATAGTTGCTTCACAATGTCGTGTTACTTCCTGCTGTATAACAAAGAGAATCAGTTACACTTATACGTGTATCCCCTCTTTTTTGGATTTACTTCCCATTCACATCACCATAGAGCACTGAGTAGAGTTCCCTGTGCTGTACAGTTAAGGCTCTCATTAGTTATCTGTTTTATACCTAGTTGTGTATATATGTCAATCCCAATCTCCTGATTCATCTCACCCTTCCTTCCTCCTTGGCATCCATACATTTTTTCTCTCTGTCTGTTCTCTATTTCTGCTTTGCAAATAAGATCAATTATACCATTTTTCTAGATTCCATATACAACATTAATATCTGATATTTGTGGAAAAACAACTTTAGACAGTATATCTTTATTGAAATATAGCTGATTTACAATGTGTTAATTTCTGCTGTACAATAAAGTGTATACATATATATGTGATTCTTTTTAATATTCTTTTCTATTATAGTTTATCATAGGATACTGAATATAGTTCCCTGTGCTATACAGTAGGACCTTGTTATTTATCTACCCTATATAAAAAAGCTTATGTCTGCTAACCTCAATTACCCACCCCCTCCCTTCCTCAGTTCCAGTTGGTAATCACTGCTGTGTTCTCTATGTCCTTGATTCTTTTTCTGGGAAACACAATTTAAATGCAAAGACAACAAAACTGATTTTCATAAGGAAACACACATTCAGAGGAGTACAGCCTTAGTACTGTACTTTAGTACAGTCCCAAAGTACAACCCTTTGGGACTTGATCTTCCCAAAGACCTCTTAGGTAGGACAGGATGGCTACAGGGTTCCCTACCCTCAGCTCAGTCAGGCTCTGATAAAACACCAATAGGTTGAACTCTGGTTAACTAGTTTTCCCCAGGGCAGGCTTTGTTAGGAAGAACAGAGTGCTCTGGGCATAGTTCAGAATGGACCCTCCCCAGGCTGGCAGGATGAGGGGATTCTCCTCCCATCTTCCCTGTGAGAACTCGGTGGGGCGCCTGGAGATAAAACTAATGAAAGCGTGGACACACTTCTTTCTCTAAGCCAAGGCTCCCCAGACTTATTAATCTGCCGACTTGTCCTCACGGGGCCTCTGGAAGTCAGCCTCCAACATGGCTGAGCATGGCCCCTGGCCCCTGGCTGTCCCCTTGGGGATGTCCTGGGAGCTCCCTGCTGGGAGAGGACAGGGAGTCAAGGACTCTGTGTCCTGTGGCTCCGTGATGTCCCCATGGACATGGCTCTCTAACAAAGTGTGTGGCTGTCACTGCCTCGCCTGCTTCCATCTGTGTCTCGGCAGAGACTTTGGCCAGCTGGCTGTGGAGCTCCTGGACCAGTCCTACAAGCACGATGAGCAGATTGCCATGAAACTACTGACGTACGAGCTGAAAAACTGGAGCAATTCGACCTGCCTCAAACTGGCTGTGGCAGCCAAACACCGGGACTTCATTGCCCACACCTGCAGCCAGATGCTGCTGACGGACATGTGGATGGGGCGGCTGCGGATGAGGAAGAACCCTGGCCTGAAGGTACCTGTGACGTGGCTATGTGGTGTCAAGTGACACCTGTGGGCTCTGACTCTCTGCCCGGCTGAGCTGAACACTTTCTGTGGATTATTTCATCCATGACTCTGAACAACCCCGGGAGGGAGACCCTGTGGCAATCCTTGCCTTACAGATGGGGAACCTGAACCTTTGAGATGAAGGGACTCGCCTAGGATCCCAGCTGTAAGGTGAAGGGCAGCACCTGAACACGGGTGGTCTAACACCAGAGCCCAACCTGCAGCAAGACTAGCTTGTGGGCATGGAGTCCACTCTAATGAGTTGTGCACCCCTGACCATCCACCCACCACTAAGGCAGGCACCTGAGCTCTGTGTCTACAGATTGCCTTATGACTCTGAAAGTACTTGCTATCATTTTATTATTAATTTTCATTGAAATATAGTTGATTTACAATGTTGTGTTAGTTTCAGGTATACAGCGAAGTGAATCCGTTATATATAGATTCCTTTTTACATCCTCTTCCATTATAGGTTTTTGAACATAGTTCCCTGTGCTATACAGTAGGTCCTTGTTGATTATCTATTTTATACATAGTATTATGTAATATTACATAAAATTATTATGTAATAATAGTTTTAATATTATATTAAAAGTATTTTAATATAATAGTTTGTATCTGCTAATCCCAAACTCCTAGTTTATCCTTCCTTGCTTTGGCTTTATTAAATGTTTGTTTTCTATGTCTGTGAGTCTATTTCTGTTTTGTAAATAAGTTCATTTGTATTCTTTTTCTAGATTCTACATGTGAGTGACCTTATATGATATCTGTCTGACTAACTTCACTAAGTATGATAATCCCTGTCGTCGTTGTTTAGTGGCTCAGTTGCATCTGACTCTTTGTGACCCCATGGGCTGTAGCTCACCAGGTTTCTCTGTCCATAGGATTTCCCAGGCAAGAATACTGGAGTAGGTTGCCATTTCCTTCACCATTGGATTTTCCCAGCTCATGGATAGAACCCACGTTTCCTGTGTTGCAGGCAGATTCTTTACTGATGAAAAACCAGAGCAGCCCATGTAATCTCTAGGTTCATTCATGTTGCTGTAAATGGCATTATTTCATTCTTTTTTATGGCTGAATAGTATTCCATTGTATATATGTACTACATCTTCTTTATCCATTTTTTTGTTGATGGATATTTATGTTCCTTCCATGTCCTGGCTATTGTTAATAGTGCTGCAATGAACAAACATTGGGGTGCGTGTATCTTTTTGAATTATAGTTTTGTTCAGATATATGGCCAGGAGTTGGCCTGCTGAATCATTTGGCAACTCTATTTTTAGTTTATTGAAGAACCTCTATACTGAACATATCTACGAACCAGAAACAGATTCACAGACATAGAGAACAGACTTGTGGTTGCCAAGGGGGATGGGTTGGTGGGTGAGGGAAGGATTGGGAGTTTGGAATTAGCAGATGCAAACTAGCTTATATAGTATGTATAAGCAACAAGGTCCCACTGTATAGCTCAGGGAACTATATTCAATATTCTGTAATAAATCATGATGGAAAAGAATATGAAAAAGAATATATGTATAACAGTCAATTTGCTGTACAGCAGAAATTAAACCCAATATTGTTAATCAATTATACTTCAATAAAATTTAAAAAAACCAAAACAACCAAGGTCTGGTCCAGCCTTAGCATGCAGCTGCCAAGTGGCAGAAAATAAGAAAGGCAGAGGAGTACCCCCAAGTCCACTCTGTGATCAAGTCTACAGGTCCATATGTTCCAGCTCTTCAATCCATAAACAAATAGGGTACATACGTACTAAAAGTTCACCAGGACTTCCCTGGTGGTCCAGGGGTTAAGACTTTAGGTTCCCAATGCAGGGGGCACTGGTTCGATCCCCGGTCGGGATCTAAGAGCCCACATGCTACCTGGCACAGCTAAAACAAACAAAAAAAAGGAGTTGAATATATATACTAAAAAGTAATTTTTAAACATGCCAGAATTTAAAGAGTGAGATTAAACTGTATTGTCTTCAGCAGCACTGTCCAACAGAAATAAATCACATATGTACTTTAAATTTAAACTTAAACTTTAAATATTCCCATTACAAAAAGATTTTTAATAGCTATAAAAAGTTTTTCAAGTGCATTGTAAAAAGTAAAAAAGAAATAGTTGAAGTTAACTTTTAAAACTTATTTGTTTATTTGGCAGCACTGGGTCTTAGTTCAGCATGCAAGATCTTCAGTCTTCATTGAGGCATGTGGGAACTTTTAGTTGCAGCATGTGGAATCTAGTTCCCTGACCAGGGAGACAACCTGAGCCTCCTGCATTGGGAGCTCGGAGTCTTAGCCACTGGACCACCTGGGAAGTCCTGAAGTTAATTTTAATAATATATTGATTTAAACCAGTAGGTACAAGATATTTTCAAAAGGAAAAATATCATTAATGAGATAGTCTATATTCTTTTTTGTACTAAGTTTTTGAGATTTGGTGGGTGTTTTGCAATCTCTTCCTTTTCTTTTTTTAACTTAATGCTTTTTTTTTGATATAATGTCTATTCGTAGGTATAAATATTTGTAAGCATCAAATTTCCTTCAAAGCATTTTTAATTTGCAACATAAATATGTAATTATTGTAAAGCCAGGATTGTTTTTTTTAATTCTTTGACTTGTTCATATCATATGCACATATTAAAAAATTAAAACTGTTTATGGGACTTCCCTGGCAGTCCAGTGGTTAAGACTTTACCTTTCAAGTGTGCGTTCAATCCCTGGTTCCATCCCTGGTTAAGGAGCTAAGATTCCACATGCCTCTGGGCCCCAAAAACAAAACATAATACAGAAGCAACATTGTAACACATTCAATAAAGACTTTGAAAATGGTGCACATCAAAAAAATAAAAATAAAATTGTTTAAAAGTGTGACAAGTCTCTCTGCTAACTCCTGTCCCCCATGTGACCTATTCCACCCAGTGGCAACCACTGATATTTGTTTCTTGTGTATATTTCCATATGTAAAGCGAATATGAATACTCTCTTTTCTTTTCGTGGTGAATTAAATATACTTACTGTTTTTCTTTTTCACAAAGGTTGCCATAGTCATTGTTATGTACCTTTTTTCCACTTCTCTGGGAACTCTTTCTGTATTATGACATAGAACATTCCTTCATGCTTACCTGCTTCCCCTGTTTTCCTTTCCAGCGGACTGTCACAGCTCAGGCCAGTCCGCAGTGCAAGTCACTCAGCCCTGGGGTGCTACACTCCTGGCCACCATGGCTGCTCTCGGACACACATTGTGCCTCACATGTCTGCTAGGTGAACATCCAGAAGGGGAGCTGTTGGCCCCCTGGGGATATGGACTTTTGATCTTGATAGCCTTTCCTTCTGTGGAAGTGTACCCCCTGCCATTGTGCAGAGAGTTTTCCCACAATCCCACCAATATGGTGTGTGAGCACACACTGGAATTTTTACAATCTAATGGTAAAAAATGAGATCTTTGCATAGTTTCTTTGAATGTCTCCCCCCCACCCCTTTTTTAAAGATGCTATCAGTTTCTTTATTGTTATTTTATTTTTGGCCACGCTGCACGTGGGATCTTAGTTCCCTGACCAGGGATCAAACCACTGGACAACCCGAAGAGTCCCTGAATATCTCTTATGAGTGAAAATGAACCGATTTGCTGTAAATACAAATGTCCCTAAGTTCACTGCTTTTCCCATTTTTTTTGCTGGGTTGTTAGAAGTTTCCTTCTTGAAGTCTAGAAGATCTTTTCTAATTAGAAAGATTTGTCCTTTGCCTGTGTCAAGAGCTGCAAGTATATTTTTCCATGAGTTGTTTTTTTTTTTTTTTTTTTTACCTGTGGTTGTGATATGTGTTTTTGCTGGGCAGAAGTTTGTGATTTAAGTATGAAATCTATTGATCTTTGCTTTGATTGTGTCTTGATTTGGGAACATCATTAGAAAGGCTTTCTCCTCCATTTATGAAAGAATTCTCATGTGATGATTCTAAGTTGTTTAATTGTCTCTCTATGCATTCCCCTCCCCTATTTTCTTTCATGAAATTATTGAGCTAGACAGTTATTCTAGTGATTGTGTGAGATATGGATTCAACTTAATTATTTTATAGATGATCACACAGATTCTCAATACTGTTCATTAAATAGTCATCTTTACTCCTCCCATTGGATGTGGTGTTTGTCTCACAAGTAATGACTTTTGTGTATTTGAATCTTTTTCTGGATCCTTCCTTTCTGCTCCATTGTTTGGTCTCTTCATATACCTGTACTACACTGTTTTAATTATTAGGGTTTTATAATATAATTTTTTAGTATATGATAGAAATAGCCCCTTTGTGTTGTTCTTAATAATGGATGGCTGAGGGGAAAGTTTTTTAAAAAATTAGGACTTAACATTGGAAACAGCTCAGTATTGGAGGTACACAGCACAACACTGATAAAAATGGCAAGAGTGGCACTTCCTTGGTAGTCCAGTGGTCAAAACTCCACGGTTCCAATACAGAAGCTGGGGGTTCGATCCCTGGCCAGAGAACTAAAAACCCACATGCTGCCCAGCATGGCTAAAAAAATTAAAAAATAAAAACAGAAATGTGTTTTTTTTTTTTTAAATGACAGAGGTCTCCATCTATAGGTTAGGCCATCATTTTGCTGTCTAGGCTGAGCCCATGTTAAGTTCTTCTTTCTTGTTTTCCTAGAAGAACAGAACCAATTTATTTATTTTATAGAATCAACACACATGATTGAGTATGAGGACTGGTAAATCAGAATCTGTAATACAGAAATCAGGATTTCTGTATTACATTCTTGAGGCAGAATTCCTACTTCTTCAGAAAACCTTTGAGTTTTTTTCTTCTTTTTTTGTTTTTTAATGTTTTTTATTATTGTGATAAAAGTCACATAATATAAAACATACTATTTAATATCTAACTATACAGCTCAATGGCACTAAGTACATCCACAAATCCTTCTTTGAGGTGTCACATTCGTCTTCCAACTCTTGGCCCATATATTCACATTTACATCTAAGTTATTTCTATTTAAAATATTTTGGTCTAATTAATTTATTTTTACTTACTATATTTTACTTTAAAAAATTACCTGCTTTGAAACTCAATGTAAGATCTTCACTTTTTAAGTTAGGATTCCACACCATCCTGCTTGCTGTTCATCTTGAACAATGTGGTGGTTGTTCACATTTCTCAGTGTCTGCAATTCTATCCATGTACCAAACCAAATAAGCCATAGACCATCAGAGCAGAGACAGACCCACTCCAGGGCTGCTAGCTTACTGAGGAATGCTGAAGCTCATCATTTAAAATTTTACCTATACTGGGAAAATTTTCAGGAGTTCTCATAGCTTAAAAATCCACTTTTCTCATCATACCTAGGTTATCATGGGGATTCTTCTCCCCCCAACCATCTTGTTTTTGGACTTTCGTACCTATGATGACTTCTCCTATCAGACATCCAAGGAAAATGAGGACGGCAAAGAAAAAGAAGAGGAGAATATGGTCAGTGATGCCCCCGACCATCAACCCTCATCTTCAAAATGGTTGCTATTTCTCTTGCCGTGAATTTAGACACTGCAGGAACACAGAACATTTGAGGTTGAACATCATTAATGTATTTATTTGTTTTCCTTATACCTTCATTGGTGAAATGTCTATTCAAATCTTTTACTCCTTTTCTTTTTTTTAATTTATTTTTTATTGAAGGATAATTGCTTTACAGAATTTTGTTGTCTTCTGTCATTAGCTGTTGGAAAAATTCAATTGTTAATAAATCACAATAATATGTAAAAGAAAAAGAATACAGAACACTTTTATAATCTTTGATTTGGGAAGGTGCCTGTCTGTTGACTGTGGGGCTAGGGTCTCAGGAGTTTCCCATCTGGCACCCTGCTTGCCATGTGCTCTGCTCTGTTTTCAGGATGCAAATGCAGATGTCAGCTCCAGAAAGGGGGACGAGGAGAACGAACACAAAAAGCAACGAAGTGTCCCCATTGGGACCAAGATCTGTGAATTCTACAACGCCCCCATCGTCAAGTTCTGGTTTTACACAGTAAGGCTTCCCTTAGCATGTTTTAGATGTGTGAGAATCAAGAGGAATGATTCTTCTTCTTCAAAAAAGTGCTTTTAAAAAAAAAATCAATGGATTAAGATGAATTATGCAAATAGAAGTGAGACTAACTCAGATCCTCAATTAAATAATATAACATCCCTTATATGCAGAATCTAAAAAGAAATGACACAAATGAGCTTACTGACAAAACAGAAAGATATCCACAGACTTAAAAAACTGACTTATGGTTACCAGAGGGGAAGGATGGGGGTAAGGGATAGTTTGGGATGGACATATACACACTGCTATATTTAAAATGAATAACCAACAAAGACCTACTGTATAGCACAGGGAAAATTCTGCTCAATTTTACGTGGCAGCCTGGATGGGAGGGGAGTTTGGCGGAGAATGGATACATGTATATATATGGCCAAGTCCCTTTGATGTCTACCTGAAACTATCACAACATTATTAATCAGCTACACTCCAATGTAAAATAAAAAGTTAAAAAAATCAGTGGATTAAAATGAATTATGCACATGAAGTGGGACTAACTCATATCTTCAACTAAAATTGGACCTAGATAGATAATATTTATATACAGGAATGTGATCATTCTAGACTAAATATACCATTTCATAAAGCCAAATAATCATATTCTATTTCTTTAAGAAGAAGGATTTTCAAATGTCTTATAGTAATACACACTTAGGAAAATACAGTTCTAGTCCAACAATGAACAAAGATGACTCATATTGAGACAGCAAGTTCACACATGCTATTTTTCAGAAGACTGATGGGATCACTCAAAGTAGAGTTGAATCCAAAGCATGAAGTCCTGTATTTGAGGAATGAATCAAGGCCTCCAAACTGTGGCCACATACTCTCATACAGCCCTATCTGTGGCCACTGTCTGGATTGCTCTGGGACAGCACTGCACCTGAAGCAAGAATGGTCCAGTCTTACACATGCAGATGGGCAGGAGAAGTGGGGCAAAGAGACTGGAGCAATTTCGAAGGTTCTGAAGGAAACTGGGCTGGTTGTGGGTGGTCCCAGCAGGGGTGGTGGGCACACTGTGCCTCCTGAAATCACTGCAGTCTTCAGGAGGGTTGTGAAGCCCCAGGTACCAGGGCATAGCCCATCTCAGGCAGATCCTGGCCATTAGTAGTTCCATTAGTGACTGGGCATTAGCAGGTGATGGACAGGGTGATGGATGTGGGTAGGCAGAAGGTGGAGGCGGAGCTCCGGGGCACAGCACCCTCAGGGCTACATGGGGACCCAGGCCAGTGAGAGCCTGGACACCCGACCTCTTGGCAGCCACACCTGAAGCCACAGCTGTCCATCTGTTCTGGTCAGAACCAGCTGAGGCCCAGAACCTGAGCTCAAGTGGATAAAGAGGGTGGAGCCAAGAGGCTGACAAGCCTTGGGTGTCTCCCCAGGGCCTCTAAATGCAGCCTGCAGATGTAGGGGAGGGGGGTCACATGCTTTTACAGCTCAGGAGACGCAGGTTCAATTCCTGGGCTGGGAAGAGCCCCTGGAAAAGGAAATGGCAACCCACTCTAGTATTCTTTTCCTGGAGAATCTCATGGGCGGAAGAGCCTGCAAGGCTAGAGTCCATGGGGTTGCAAAGAGTTGAACACAACTGACATGACTGAGTACAAGGGGTTCCCAATACAACCGAACTTTGAGAACTCTCGCTCTAACCTCCTGCAAAGACTAGACATGGGATGCTGCCTGTATCCTGATTAAAAAAAAAACAATCAGGAAGGGGCCATTAAAAAAAAAAAAAAAAGACTGGGAATCACAAATGATCAGTTGCTAGTATACACCTTACCCACACCACCAAAACTTTAGAAGGGGCCTGGACCAGAGGGGTAGGGGCTAGAGCTGAAGATTCTTCATCTTTGGAGTGAATCAACCTCACTCATCTTCAGATCACCTTCCTCAACCCCGTACCTCACTCCTGTATCACTCAGCTCTACATGCCTCAAAGATAGGGACCCTGTTGTGGGTGCAGCACACCAGACACATGGCTGCTCATTAAGGGGCCTCAGGACTGCTGGGCGTGCTGGGCAGATTCCCCATCGTCACCCTCCCCACTTTCGAAACTCCCCTGTCCATCAGCAGTGGGAAGATTCAGGAAGGAAATTAGCAATGCAGGGAGGAGTCAGTAACATCTTCCAATTTCCAGGAATGTAGCAGGCATACCAGTATACTACTCAGAGTTTCTCTATTTATCATAATTTTGTGCAACTTCATAATTTCCCCATGAAGCTGATGTGCACGCATGCATCCGTGTCTGACTCTTCGTGACCCTTTGGACTGTAGCCCACCAGGCTCCTCTGTCCATGGGATTTCCTAGAGAATACTGGAGTGGGTTGCCATTTCCTCTTCCAGCGGATCTTCCCGACCCAGGGATCAGACATGAGTCTCCTGCATCTCTTGCATTGGCAAGCAGATTTTTTACTGCTGAGCCATAAGGGAAGTCCCATGAAGCTGACACTAGCAACAGATATACTTTCATTTAGAGAATGGACTTTCAGCATGCATATTATGCTAAAGTACAAAATGCCTCCCAACCTGCCTCAAGGTTCTCTTACTGCACCTGTGATGTGAGTGGAAGGTTTCCTCTAATAGACTCAGTGCACCTAAAAATGAAAATTTGTTTTAGAAGATTTGTCCCCCTGTAAACAGGGTTTCAGAGCTTTTCCAGGCTCTGATTCCCACCCCCTACCCCAGACACCACTGTCCATCTTTGTCTTTCAGATATCCTACCTGGGGTACCTACTGCTGTTCAACTACGTCATCCTGGTGCGTATGGAGCGCTGGCCCTGCCTCCAGGAATGGATCGTCATCTCCTACATCCTGAGCCTGGCCTTGGAGAAAATTCGGGAGGTGATGCTCTGAAGACCTGTCCCAGCCCCACCCACCAATGACTTCAATTCAGATGTAGATTCTTTCTTTATTTATTTAAATTCTTTCTGGCCACAAGGCATGCAGGATCTTAGTTACCCCGGCAGGGATTGAACCTGTGCCCCCTACAATGAAAATACAGTGTCCTAACTGCTGGATCACCAGAGAAGTCCTCATAAGTTGCTTCTTATTGCAAAAATGAGTCATGTAAATCCCAAGTGCCCTGGATGTTTTCTTTCCAGGTGTCACAATCCCAAATTGATTCTGTTCCCTCGCAGATTTATATGCCTTCTGTTTCAAACTGAAACTGAACTTGGAAATCAGAACACAAAGCAGAGTAGATGGTGTTTAGTGCTAAAAAACAAGTCTGAGGGCCTGTAAAAGCAGCAGGAATTCTGCCAGGTACCTGAGATAAACCCATGACTCCAACTGGGTACAAATTGGGGCTCCATTTTCTGGGAGTTGAACGTAGACAGGGAGATGTAGGAGATGACATTTTTCTTGTAACTTAGGACTTTGAACCACCCTGTACTAGCTGGGTCTTCCTGCATCTGAGGTGGGGATTTTTGTGCAAGTGGTTTATTAAAGGAGAGCTTCCAGGAGAGCGGGGAGAAGGAGAAGGGTGGTCAGGCTGAAGAGGGGACAGGGCTGAGGGAGGTGTGGCTTCAGTGGAATCTGTCCCTGGCCTCATTGGCAGGGGACTCTGAGTGTATTCAGTACTGTAGAGTCTGTTCCATCTTGACCAAAGGGACCTGAGTTTTGTACCCACATGAGTCAGCCAGCGGGGCCTCTGGGTAAGGGCTCCCATTGCCCAAGGGGGCAGGTGGGAGGGAACAGTGGCCCTTGCAGCAGGTGGGGGCTGGGCACCCCCACCCAGAGGAAGCCTCCAGCACCTCTGGGTAGGCTTCCAGCACATCTGCTGCAAACACAGGAAACAAGATTTTCAACTAAGTGTTGAAAAAGGACACCAGTTCATGCACAACTCACATCACGGGGACTTGAAACTCACATATCTGAGAGGGCAGTCTTTGCAGGTGGCAGAAAAAGTGTGGGCCAGGTCCTTTTCTTTCTAATATCACCTACAGGTTTCAGCTCATTATATCAGCTTATAAAGGGAAAGCTTACATCCAAGGAAATGGCAATCCACTCCAGTATTCTTGCCTGGGAAATTCCATGGACAGAGGAGCCTGGCAGGCTACAGTCCATGGGGTCGCAAAGAGTTGGGCACAGCTGCAAGATTAAATAGCAACAACAAAGGTCCGCCTAGTCAAGGCTATGGTTTTTCCAGTGGTCATGTATGGATTTGAGAGTTGGACTGTGAAGAAGGCTGAGCACCGAAGAATTGATGCTTTTGAACTGTGGCGTTGGAGAAGACTCTTGAGAGTCCCTTGGACTGCAAGGAGATCCAACCAGTCCATTCTAAAGAAGATCAGGCCTGGGTATTCTCGGGAAGGAATGATGCTAAAGCTGAAACTCCAGTACTTTGGCCACCTCATGCAAAGAGTTGACTCATGGGAAAAGACTTTGATGCTGGGAGGGATTGGGGGCAAGAGGAGAAGGGGACAACAGAGGATGAGATGGCTGGATGGCATCACTGACTCGATGGACATGAGTCTGAGTGAACTCCGGGAGCTGGTGATGGACAGAGAGGCCTGGCGTGCTGCGATTCATGGGGTCTCAAAGAGTCGGACACAACTGAGCGACTGAACTGAACTGAACCCAAGAAGAAATGAACTTGAGATAACACACAGCAGAATTTTGTATTCTTTCTCCCACTGAGAGAGAAGCAGTATTATTTATTTTGCAACATATTTTTTGTATTGACCCTTTCACTGATCTGAAAAATTATTACTGGCAACTTCTTCCCAGGAGAGCTAATTACATGCTGTCAGCTGATGACAGCCCCAAATGAAAAGTGCCAGGTCTAGAATGTTACAACCCATCTCCTACACTTCTTTCTTTTCTACCTGGGCTTCATTCAAACTCTGTGCATGCTACAACAGGGACTTCCCAAGTGGCCTGCGTGCCATCTCTAGTGCTACTGTGAGCTCACTGAGCACCAGCCCTATGCTAAGACACTGTTCTTTACTGCAAAGAGCCCATTGTCCTTGCCCCCTACCCTCAGTTATAGGAAAGAGGGCAGCAGGCATAAGTCAGAGTGCATGAGTTTTCAAACTAGTGAATGCCTTCTGAGTTGGCTTATGAATAGCTACCACCCCATTCCACCCCTGGGGTCCCCAGGACCTATCAAGAAACTCCATAGCTAAAGGGGCACCACCTTTAAAGACCTCACCCTGCTGCACACCATAGCTGCATCTATGTTTGCTTTGTGTGTGCCCCTGCATGCTGCTTGTTAAATATTTTCAGTTCTACTCTGAGGAGAGACATCACTTTGCCGACAAAGATGTGTGTGTGTATTAGTCACTCAGTCATGTCCAACTCTTTATGACCCCATGGACTGTAGCCTACCAGGCTCCCTTGTCCATGGAATTCTCTAGGCAAGCGTCCTAGAGTGGGTTGCCATTCCTTTCTCCAAGAGATCTTCCCAACCCAGAGATAGAACCTGGGTCTCCTGCATTGCAGGCATAGTCTTTACCCTTTGGGTCACTAGGATAGCCTCTGAGAAAGTGTTCTTTTAAGCTGTGGTAACTTTGAAAGGGTAAGATCTCAAGCAGGAGAAAATGAAGCTCAGCTTTCCCCTGACTTCTCATCTCCGAGTTACAAAGGAATCTGGGCTGATTTACCTGTCCTATCCCAGTCCCTCCATCTCCTGTGGGGGGATGCCCCTCTGTGGGACCAAATAGGTTTATCTCTGCTCTGGGGTTTCTTCCTGGACTAATTCTGGAACATGGGCTCACCGGCATGTGTCCAGAAAATTGGAAAAGGGGTCAAAAGGCAGCTGCTTTCATTATGGCCAGAGGGACATAACTCAGAAGGCATTTCCTGAGAGTTTGTGAAACTAGGAATCCAAAGGCATCTTGTGGAATTTCCCTTTCTAGATATTTTATCTGCTTAAGAAGATGAGTACTTAGAAATCTCGAGCAGGAAGGGGGACCAGATGCCCTGGAATGCTGCTGTGCTGTGCTTAGGTGCTCAGTCATGTCTGACTCTTTGTGACCCCATGGACTGTAGCCCACCAGGCTCTTCTGTCTGTGGGATTCTCCAGGCAAGAATACTGGAGCAGATTGCCATGCCCTCCTCCAGGGGATCTTCCCAACCCAGGGATCGAACCCAGTTCGCCCACATTGCAGGCAGATTCTTTACTGTCTGAGCCACTACGGTTCAGGGGAAGCCCCTGGAATGCTGCTCCAGCCCTCCATACCCAGGATTCTAAGGTTAAGCTTCCAAAACCACTCTCCCTGTTTTTTTTTTGTTGTTGTTTGGCATTTCTTTTCAGATCCTCATGTCAGAACCGGGTAAACTAAGCCAGAAAATAAAAGTTTGGCTGCAGGAGTATTGGAATATCACAGACCTTGTGGCCATTTCCACGTTCATGATTGGAGCCATCCTTCGCCTCCAGAAGCAGCCTTACATGGGCTACGGCCGCGTGATCTACTGCGTGGACATCATCTTCTGGTACATCCGTGTCCTGGACATCTTTGGTGTCAACAAGTACCTGGGACCCTACGTGATGATGATCGGAAAGATGGTTAGTGCTGATGGCCCATGAGGAACTGCAAGCACAAGGCTGTTGGTTAGGACCTGGGGTCAGGCCTCAGGAGTGACTCTGTGATGTTTCATTTGATCTTTCCCCAGCAATTGGTTTCTTATAGGAAATGTTCTTTGCTTTAAGCTCTTCTACATACTGATCACTTAATTAAATCCAGTTGACAAACAAGAGTTAAGGGCCTACTTTATGTATATGTATTTCTGTCAATAACCCAATGGTTAATCTCCTAACATGTTGTAGAAGCCAGAGACAAACAGGTGGGTGCAGGTCACTCCCCCACCGCAACTCCAGACAGTTTTCAGATCACACACTCTAGACTGGAGTAACATATAACTTGCTCAGTGCTCAGTCCTGGTTGACTGCAATCCCACAGACTGTAGCCCGCCAGGCTCCTCTGTCTGTGGAATTTTCCAGGCAAGAATACTGGAGTGGGTGGCCATTTCCTTCTCCAGGGTATCTTCTTAAGCCAGGGATTGAATCTGCGTCTCCTGCATTCCACATCTCCTGCACTGTAGGCAGATTCTTCACTGAGTGGACACAGGCAATGCAGGGGATGAGGTCAAGACAAATCCATGGCAACATTTATCCAGAAGAGGCTATAGAATATGAAACTAAGAATGAACCATCCTTACATCACTTAAAATAGTCTCAGTGTTAGGACTGGTCCTAAAAGACAGGACATCTTTCAAGCTTAGGAATAACTCTTTGTATGGCAAGTGGTTTTGAGGGAAGGAACATATAGTCTAGGTGATCCCAGTCAGGGCTCTTGTCTTCAGGGATGTTCAAAATTAAGAATTACACAAGGCCAGTATCCATAGCAACCAGAGTATTACTCACTGTGACGACTCACCATTTGTATAATGAACGAACATTAGTATACACTCTCAACTCACCATCTTATACCCCCTTAGACATCTCCTCTTCTTACCCCTGAGTTTCCCTTACAAATTCCTGTTTTCCCATAATGGTTCTCTTTCTCTACTTGCAGTTGTAGTTACTAGAGGAATTTGTTTATGGGTAACAAGAGAGGAGGGGCTTCACTGGTGGCTCAGATGGTAGAGAAGCCGCCTGCAATGCTAGAGACCTGAGTTCGATCCCTGTGTGTTGGGAAGATCCCCTGGAGAAGGGAATGCCTACCCATTCAAGTATTCTTGCCTGGAGGATTCCAAGGACAGAGAAGCCTGGTGGGGTACAATCTATGGGGTTGCAAAGAGTCAGACATGACTGAGCAACTAACACACACACAAGAGAGGAGAAGAAAGATTGAGAGCAGGAGATGGGAGTGGCAATGTTCTAGAATAAGGTGTATGTGTTGCATGGAATACAAGAACTAGTAGCCCATGGATGGCAGGGAGAGGGGGAAAGAAGCTTCCTCCATCCTAATTAAGCACTCATGAAGTCTCTGAGGGGGGCACACAGTAGTGAACCAGGTGGACTTGGCCCATTTCCTCTCTCCTCAGATGATTGACATGCTGTATTTCGTGGTCATCATGCTAGTGGTGCTGATGAGTTTTGGAGTAGCCCGTCAAGCCATCTTGCATCCAGACGAGGAACCTTCTTGGAAACTGGCCCGGAACATCTTCTACATGCCCTACTGGATGATCTACGGGGAGGTGTTTGCAGACCAGATAGACCGTAAGAATAGAATTCATAGTAAGATTCTCTTCCCTGCTTCCTGAGGCAGATGATCAGTTCCAAATTAATGGAAGAGCCTGTGTTAATTTGGGAGTAAAGTATTTTTTATTCTGTCATAGGCATCCAATTATTTTATGAAGAAATCAGTGCAGATTATGAAATACAGATGTTTTGAGACGCCAATCTTCTACCCTAAGAACCATTCCCTGGAATTCTGAGTCTCACATCCCTTGAACATTCTACACATGAATGTGGTCCCAATGCCAACATCCTAATTTTTCTTCAACCTAAATTTCTTTCTGCCCCAAGATAGAACTCGTGGTGTTATTTCAGCCAAATGAGACAGTGAGCATGAAGGTGACTAGTGCCTTGTGTCATCCTGTTCTTCAGGCTTCACAACTCCTTTTCCATGTAGCTGTGCATCTCCTCCTCACTCCTGAGGTGCTATTTTTGTATTATCAACAGTAATATGGATGTTAGCAGAGGAGATGAACTGCAGTCTACATGGATTTCTGGGGAATGCAGGCCCCAACCCTGCCCAAGCTGAATTGGTAGGTCACAGTGTCTCTTGTGTTATAGGGAAGTGAAGTTCAAATGAGCTTACATGATTTCACCTGGACAGTTACTGCATCATCAGTGAACAAGTATCTTCAGACCCATATTCGTATTCGCACTGCATGTTTCGATTTGCATGTTGTGTTCTGTCAAAAAGCGCCAGGTACACTACCATGGCTACTACTTCCAGTAGAAGCAGAAGCTTCTTTAGAATAGAAGGTTTTGAACATCCTTGCGTTGTAGGAGATGCAGGGTTGTTCAGTGTATCTTCACTAGGTGAGACTGATAACCAGTTCACACAACTGCCTTCCACCTACTGCATCTCGTCATGTGATTCAGACCACATTTTTATCATGATTATCTCAGAGTCAATTAGTGGATGTGTTTGTAGCTTGGTAAACCAGAACATAAAAATCTAATTTGTTTTCAAAAGAATATTAGCTTCAGTAAACATACATAAATGTGGAAAAAGTCCCTGGATCTAGACATAAGTTGTAATATTTTTTAATTAAATTGGGTAAAAACAGAAAATGAAGAGGCAAACTTGAGGCTATTTTCAGTAACAGTGGGAAATGTAGATTTTCAATTCTTGATCTGATTACTTCATAGTAATTTTGTATGTATTTGTGCTGATGAGGTATTTGGGTTGGCATACAGGGGATGTTTGATTGGTCAACCTACACATTAAAATGATCATCTGTCAGTAGCCTCACGTCTTTTTCACAGTCTTTTTAACTAGTGAGCTTTAGCTATTGCTTATGACATCATAAAATAAATATTCATGAAATATATATACATATATTTCCTAGAACTAATAATGTGCACAATTCTCCTAAGTAGATCACTGTTTCCAAGTGTGAATGTGTAATTCCCTTGAATACTTTGCATTTCTTCACAGCAAAACAGTTCTTATATTACTCATCATTTGTTTGACGTTTCTCTCAACTGTCTTATTTTCTTTTCTTCCTTCCTGTCAAAACTAAAACAATAAAATGCTGCTATCCAATCACTCTATAGTCTACGCCATGGAAATTAATCGTAAGTTTACACATAATTGATGACTCTAGTCTATGGAATGTGTGTATTAATTAAAGTCTCTTCCTCAGCTAATTACCCAGAGTTGTATGCTGGTTTCAAATACTTGTTTTCTGGTATCAATGCTTTTTTAAAATAGGAAGTGAAAAATAAGTAGACTGTGAATTCATGGATATTACTTCATTAATGACTCTTAGGATCATCCTATCTTTTTCTTCAGAAAATAAGTCCCATAGGATCAAAGTAGCATTTCATATAAGCAGAGAAAAAAGATTCTTTTTCAGAGCACAGAATAGTCAATTAATGAATTTGAGCCTAGAGAGGATACTTACCTCCTACCTCATAATAAAATCATTTTCAAAGTTAATGATCAAGAAGACAACGTAACTTAATATTACACAATTAGAAGACCCAATCATTTTCTAATGGTTAACAGTAAAAAAAAAAAAAAAAAAAAACCATAAAGACAGATGTGTCTGCTTAAAGATGAAGAACACATTTTTTCATTATATATTTTCACTGTAGATTGAAAAACATAATGCAGAAATGAGAAAATATTTATAAATATGACAAATTAAGAATGACTAACTCTGAGTGCAGAAATGAGTTTCTTATCTCCTTTGTATGAGTCGATATCTTTCACATGGAAAATTACTGATTAGGAAATCAGAAAAAAAAAATCACAGTAAAAAAAGAAATAGGCCCTTTAATAGCATAGGTCAGTTATTAATCTTTCCATTCTATGTGAAAATCAAGCGCAAAAAGACAAACTCTCATTTCAGCTCCTTGTGGTGACAACCAGTACGATGAGGAAGGCAAGCGGCTCCCCCCTTGCATCCCGGGTGCCTGGCTCACGCCTGCCATCATGGCCTGCTACCTGCTAGTGGCCAACATCCTGCTTGTGAACCTGCTCATCGCCGTTTTCAAGTACGTGTCACAGCTGATGACTGTGTGCTTACTATTTATTACTTTACAGATTTTCAGTCTAATCTCAGAAACCTCTGAGGCTGCCTGGCGTTTACATGGAATCCACTAGGGCTTTCAAATGCATACAGATTTTTTTTTTTGCAGTCTTTTTTGTTCAACCACAATCAGAATTCATACGTTCCTAAATA
This sequence comes from Oryx dammah, assembly GCF_014754425.2. NCBI lineage: Eukaryota > Metazoa > Chordata > Mammalia > Artiodactyla > Bovidae > Oryx > Oryx dammah. The sequence continues at coordinate 41,678,736 of NW_024070200.1, forward strand.
AAGAGTTGACACCTAAATATATTTACATTCAATCTTAGTTTGTATTTTAACACTTTGGTATGAATTTTAATCTAATGAAAGTATTTCCTCAGATGAAAGTCTCTTGAGATAGAAAGATTTATCAAGTTGAGTCTTGAATTCATGATCAGAGGCACAAAAGCAAAGCTAATTTTATAGGCTGTGGTAAACACTGGATACTAACCTGAGCAAACTCCAGAAGATAGTGGAAGACAGGGAAGCCCGGCATGCTGCAGTCCATGGGGTCACAAAGAGTCAGACATGACTTAGCCAATGAACAACCATGACAATTACTGTACTATTTATTACATGAAATATTTTTCTTATAATTTACTGAATAGAAGATAAAGTGACCTAGGAAAGAAATGGCTTAAAATTCACAGTCCAGTTTCTTGTAAAACTTGCCCCTCTTGGCATGATGCATTGAGGATGCGACCATGTTTAATAAATGTTGAAAAAAACTAATTTAGCTTCTAAGATGAAAAATATGAGAGAAAAATCCCTCACAGAAATAGAGACTCTCAGAGCTGACCAAGGCACTGGAGAGAATATGGTTACACTCCTGACTTAACAGATGAGAAAATGAAGGTTGACAGAAGTTAACTGGCTTTTCTAAGGACCCCGTGTAGACCACACACTTGATCAGGATTCCAACAATTCTAGGCTTACTGCCTTCTGCTGGAAGCTAAAAGAAGACAAAGATTGTACCAACCTAATATCCGAAATAATGCACCTTCAATCAAAATGTTCAATAATTAATGAACTCAGTTCCAAAAAACTGTAGTCAACTAGTTTTATGACTGAATTGAAAGTTTAAATACTTCAAAATGCTTAGTTGAACGGCTCATATCTTTATATGAAATAAAATATCTGGAGCAGTCTGTAGACTATGGTGTGGTTTTTCAAGAAAGTAGGGGATAACAATCTCAATACCCTTCATTCTTAATTATTTATACAAGTAAAATGCCCTTCAATGTAGACAAGCCACACTGATAGGCAAACCAAAAGACAAGTCATTTAGAAGTCAGCCCTAATTCCTAGAATGGAACCAAAAGGCCATTTTATTGCATATTTTCAATTCAGTGTGAGTAACTCTGATTGTTCTGGGAAATCACAATCAAAAGTAATACAAATGCTTTACAACTTTGTGTTATTTTCTGCTGTACAGCAATGTGAATCAGCTACATGTATACATAACATTGTAAAGCAATTATACTCCAATTTTAAAAATTAAAAATTAAAATAATTATTCTAGTGCTAAAAAAGGTAGTACAACTTTGCAAATAGGTTTCTCTGTACCATTTTTCTAGATTCTACATATATGCATAAATACACAGTATTTGTTTTTCTTCCTGACTTATTTCATTCTGTATGACACACTCTAGGTCCAATATGATTATATTATATGACTTTTGTTTACTATATGACCATATGGTTATATTATGTGACTTTTGTCACGATAAAAAAAATTTTTTTAAGTAATATAGCTAACTAAACCTGTAATCTTTTTAAAGCAATACCTTCTTTGAAGTGAAGTCAATATCTAACCAAGTGTGGAAATTCCAGCGTTATCAGCTAATTATGACATTTCATGACCGGCCTGTCCTGCCTCCACCAATGATCATTTTAAGCCACATCTACATTATCATCATGCGTCTCAGCCGTCGCTGCAGGAAGAAACGAGAAGGGGACCAAGACGAACAGGATCGTGGATTGAGTATGTGCAGCACTCTTCTGTTTCTATCCTGGACAAGTTTCTAAACAGTTACAATTGGATACCCGTTAGTTTATTACTAATTAATATCACTGAAAGTCCACTCCTGAGGGGATGAAAAATTGAGAGAGTTCTTGAAAATAACTTTTCTCTATAAACCCATTGTTCCTTTCCAAATGTTTTACTGTGTTACACTTAAGGAGAATGGGAAAATATTCCTGCTACCGTGCCTCTATCCATAAAATATATGGAAAACATTTCCCAGAAAATGCTTGGTTTCACGTTCCAAATAGCAGCAATTTGAGTTGTGTTAAAAAGTGAGCTGTTTAGGTGTCATGCAACCCAGCAGACGCAGCCAGACGCTCTGTGCTTGAAATTTGAACTTTCAGTGAAAGGAACCAGTTGGGAGCTTGGGATTAGCAGATGCAAACTGGTATATATAGGATAGAAAAACAATAAGATCCTACTGTAGAGCACAGGAAACTATATTTAATACCCTGTGATAAACCATAATAGAAAAGAATATGAAAAAAATATGTGTATGACTGAGTCACTCTGCTGTACAGCAGAAATTAACACAGTATTATAAATCAGTTATACCTCAATACCCTGGAGGAGTGGCAACCCACTCCAATATTCTTGCCAGGAGAATTCCCCGGACAGAGGAGCCTGGCAGGTTGCAATCCGGAGGATCACAAAGAGTCAGACACGACTAAAGTGACTTAGCGTGCATACCTCAATAAAAATTTTTATTAAAAGTGAGTTGTTCAAAAAAAAAGAAAAGTGAGTTGTTCATCTCCAATGGAAAGATGATCACTGATATTACAAAGAGTCTTTGTGTGATAACCAGTCCAGGAGGCAGGGTGCTGCCTGCAAGGGATAGGGAAATGAGCTTGATTAAAGGCGGCCTGTGAAAATCACTAGGACGCACCTACCCGGCTGATGTCTCACGTGGCAACCTCTTCTGCTTATGCGTAGAGCTGTTTCTCAGCGACGAGGAGCTGAAGAGGCTGCACGAGTTTGAAGAGCAGTGCGTCCGGGAGCACTTCCAGGAGAAGGAGGACGAGCAGCAGTCTTCCAGCGAGGAACGCATCCGTGTAACCTGCGAGAGGTGCACCTGGGCGTGGCCACCGGGGGAACGGGGCATCAGGGCCGAGGGGGACATCGAGTTCGATTTAATATTCACTTGCAGTTCTCCTGTCGACCCAACTTTGGCTTTTTAATGCGTTTCCCTCCCTGAAATAGTGTGAATGTTCCAAATGATGCTTATACATTGTATAAAGAAGTGAACGATGACATTTATCACAAATATCCCAGGCCAAAACCAAACCAAAACAAACAAGACTGTGACAGTTCTTCCCAGCCCCAAAGTGGGTGCCTTTACAATGCAATACATGGGGAGAACCATCAGCTGCAGGGCCGTATAACTGCTGGGGACGTTTCTCCCCACTCTTGACATATGCTGTTGCCTTAGCCAAGGGTGGTCTGTCCCCAGCTTGACCTCCTCATCCTGGCTGTGCCCTCCTTGCTCCTTCCCATCACCTTTCCACCCTCAGGGAACAGAGGTACAGGAAGGGCAGTCATCTGTCCTGGCTACCCATTGAGATCAGCATCATCACTTACAAGCTACACGAACTGATTGCCTGTGCTTGGGAGTCAGTCAATTAGCAGAGGAAGGCAGGTCTGGGAGGGACAGAGAGGGACTTGTTCTATGCTTTGTAGTATTGCGTTTCCTGCAGCTGCACACCACAGAGCAACTAGCAAAGGTGGACAAGAACAATCAACCCACACTACGGACATTTTTTTTTCCTGCATTTTATAGTCTTTAAGAACCTTGATCACTTCATAAAAGCAACTGAAGCTTGTTAAAGTGCATGAGAATTGATAAGACATTGTTCCAAAGACTTGAAGGATGAGCATAGCGAGGGACCATGCCTAAGGGGATTCTGGAGCACCATTCTTTTTAAATTTTATTTATTTTATTTTGGCTGTAACAGGTCATAGTTGTGGCACTGGGGAGCTTCGATCTTCATTGCAGCATGCAGGATCTTTAGTTGCAGCATGAGAACTCTTAGTCAAGGCACATGGGATCTAGTTCCCTGACGATGGATCAAACTTGGGCCCCTTCCATTGGGAGCGAAGAGTTTTAGCCACTGGACCACTGGGAAAGTCCCCTTCTACCCTGGAGTCTTGAGCATTAAAGTGTTATGAAACCATGTATTTCATGTCTGATATACATGTGTATACGGAGAAACTTAAAAAGATGATACAATGTCAAAAGAATATGTCAGCACATAGTTCCCAATCAGGGGCCCCAGCAATTACAAGAGAATACATGATACACAATGAAGTCTTCCTGGTGTGTGTTTAGGCCACCGACTCTGCCCCAGGCCACAGGAGGGACGGTGCCCCAGGCAGCTGCAGGGCTCTGTCTCCTCTCCACTCATACACCTAGTCACCTTGTATTAATAATTCTACCAGCCAAACTGAAGGGTTATCTACACCAACTTTTGGCCTTAATACTTTCAATAAAACTTTGAGACACTTCTTTGCTATTTTACTAGTAATTACTAACCTTTCAAGAGGATTAAAAATGGTTTCTGTATGAGAAGGATAAGGTGCCTCCTCTTATAACCTAATTTCCACGTTTTAGTTATACGTTAACTTGACTGTAATCACAGGCAGTGACTTACCATGGAAACAGTGCTCTTTCACCCTGCCTGGCCCCCTCTCCCTTTCCCAGCATTGTTTGGATTTTTACCATTCTTGGATCAAGGCTCCAGGAATGTGATTATCAGGTTGCTGCCAAATTGCATTTTCCTCTTGGGGCTCCTTGCACACGTAAGAGGAATGAAAGTGTGCTGGGGCTGGTGGCAGCGGGTGGGGAGGTAGTAAAAACACAATGCTTTCCATTTCCCTTGGCTGTGTTGTCAGGGTGACGGGAGCACATTCTTGCCCCTCCACTTCCCTTTGTTGACGCTTTCTTGGCTGAATCACAGGTAGATTCCAGAGAGAGAAAGAAGAGGGGGTTCAGGAGAAAGTGGCTTTCCTTCACCCTTAACCAGGACTGGGGAGCAATGTGGGAGGAGGATCTTGTGAAGGTCTTGGGTTTCCTGTTGGCTTAATGAGAAATCAGCAATTGCTCTTTTGGTGATCATTGGTATCCTCTTCCCAAGTACCAGGAAGAGAAGATGCTGGTAAGAAAGATGCTTCTAACAAAGACATAACGAAGAGAAACAAGACAGTAACTGCAAAAAGACCTGAAAGAATGATCAGTCTTAGAAAGGAGGTGGTGATTCCTCTGATGGAGAGAATGCCGTCCACATAGGAGTGGGGAAGGTGGGGGAAGAGCTTACCTGAAAGTCTTAATTTTATAAATTCATAAGAGTCAAGGATGCGTAGATGATAGAAGAGGAGTGGGATGAAGTGGTGGAGTTTCAGTGTGTCTGGTAAATGACAATCTCGCTCCTTATGTGACTTTGAAAGCCAAATCGGAGATCATTGCAGACACTGGACTGAGATTAAAAACATCAGCTTTATTAGTAATACATTTTGTGCTAGAGGATGTGGATCAGGTCTTGCCAAATACACACTCCTGTCCCCACCCAGGCACAGGCAGCTCCAGGAGCCCACAGCCCCAGCCATCTTCTCCCCTGCTAAGCTTACTCCATGACCCTGACAAAATGAGAACCCACACTCCCTGCAAGCAGCAGACTCCCAGAGAGAGAGAGAGAGAGAGAGAGAGAGAGAAGCACACTCATGTCCTGGTCCCCACTCCAGAAAATCAGTTTTTGTCAAGAGTAAATGAAAGGCTAGAGAGAGGCCAAGAGTTTTATACAAATGGAAAATTTGAATTGTAAGAAGAAGCAGTAGGAATGGGGAGAAAGAATGACCCAGCAACATTACAGACTTGAAGCCAGAAGGAGGATCTGAGTTCACCTTGAGGGGAAATACGGTAGGAACGTCATTAACCAAGAGATTGCCTGGTGGCAGTAATGACAACCCAGTTGTGACTCTGTATTGTGTCAAGTCAATGTGGCTCCATGCCTCTCAACCTAATGGCAAGGATGCGGAAAGTGAATGATGCTTGGGGCACAGCAAAAGGGAGGCTGATGGGGGCCTGGGCTGCTGAGAACCAGTCAGTGCAGGTACCATGGTGATGTCAGGGTTCACAAATGGCAGCAAAACATATTACATCACCTCCAGCCCTGTTTATCCCTGTCCAGCCCTGGAGTCCTGGTCACGATGGATGAAGGCTTAGGGACTGTCACTGCTATGTTGGAAGTAAGGGAGAGACAACCTAGGATATCAATGAGAGCTTCACTGAGGGCCTGACCAGAGTCTGGCCAGAGCAGAGAACAGAGTCAGGAAAGGTTAATGATTTAGATGACCTGAATTCTAGAATCCAAGGAGGTTTGAGGTGTGCCTGGCCAAGTTGCTGTGTATAAATGATGTGGCATGGAGACAGAATCCCAGAGAACTTAATATTCTTCAGTGATTACTAAGTCTTTTGCTGACTGAAAAGAATGAGTACAGAAGATTGAAGACTCAAGTATTGTTCTTTGTTTAGTCTTTCACATATAAAAACTCCATAAGTAAGCACAATCAGGTGCCACCCTGGGTGTTCTCCCTACAATTACTAAACTTAAAAGGCAGCCCCATACGAAGTGGCAGATGGGAATTAAAATAGCTGAATTTCGGCTGGATGAGACAACTCTATGATCTATAGACCTGGAATGAAATGACAGGGTAGGAATAGTCTTAGAACTCAACATAGATGACCATGCAATCTTGAAACATGGGTCTTGTCAAGTAGGAACCGGACCTGGTTGCTCCACTAATATTATGTTTTTATGTTACCTTTTAACTCTATCATTAAGGAAACGTTTCCATATAATTTGTGAGATGCCTTGCAGGTAAAGGGTGATTATTTCACATAAAAAAATGACTGTACAAAAAATGAGTTTTAATAACTGGCTTGCTACAGAGCTCCCAATGTCTGTATTCTATCCTTTGCAAAGACACACAGGACTCTTACCATGAGAATGTGAATTTGGACCTCATTTTTTTTTGTTTATTTTTATTTTTAATTGGAGGATAATTGCTTTACAGTGTTGTGCTGGTTTCTGCTGTAGAGCAAAGTGAATCAGATGTAAGTATACATATATCCCCTCCCTCTTAAGCCTCCCTCCCACCTCACATCCCACCCCACTAGGCCATCACAGAGCACCAGGCTGAACTCCCTGTGCTATACAGCTGCTTCTCACTAGCCTGGACATTATATTTAATAGATAAGAGTCTATGAAAGTCAATAAAGTTATGCCCTACTTAGGCATATATTCTCTTGGTGCATGCTAAGTCGTTTCAGTCAAGTCCGACTCTTTTCAACCCCATGGACTGTAGCCCTCCAGGCTCCTCTGCCCATGGGATTCTCCAGGCATGAATACTGGAATGGGTTGCCGTTTCCTTCTCCAGGGGATCTTCTCAACCCAGGGAGTGAACCTGCATCTCTTGTCTCTCGCATTGGCAGGTGGATTCTTTACCACTAGTGCCACCTGGGAAGCCCAAGTTACTACAAAAGTTCCAGTGATTTACAGATTGTTGTGCCTATTATGTGAATGGAATGGAAAACATTATTTACAGAACCTTAACAAAAATGCATTTTGGTTAAACTACTTTCAGGTTTAGTGGTATAAGATTCAAATTTAAATCCTCTAGGTATTAGATATACTGAGATACGGACAAAAATATTTGAAGATCTGTAACCATTATGACCAATGTAGATAGCGTATTTAAAAGCAGAGACATTACTTTGCCAACAATGGTCCGTCTAGTCAAGGCTATGGTTTTTCCAGTAGTCATGTATGGATGTGAGAGTTGGACGGTGAAGAAAGCTGAGTGCCAAAGAATTGATGCTTTTGAACTGTGGTGTTGGAGAAGACTCTTGAGAGTCCCTTGGACTGCAAGGAGATCCAACCAGTCCATCCTAAAGGAGATCAGTCCTGGGTGTTCACTGATGTTGAAGCTGAAATTCCAATACTTTGGCCACCTCATGTGAAGAGCTGACTTATTGGAAAAGACCCTAATGCTGGGAAGGATTGGGGGCGGGAGGAGAAGGGGATGACAGAGGATGAGATGGCTGGATGGCATCACCAACTCGATGGACATGGGTCTGAGTAGACTCCAGGAGTTGGTGATGGATAGGGAGGCCTGGAGTGCTGCGATTCATGGGGCCACAAAGAGTCGGACACGACTGAGCGACTGAACTGAACTGAACTGAACCACCTCTACCCGTATGGTCATGTCATTCTATACCTGTTCAGCACCTAGAGTTCAGGGAATCCTTTCACTGAAAGTTTTTAAAACTAAACAGAAACTGAAAGTACAACCCGCAGAAAGCATCTATAAAAGAAAAGGAAAAGTGATAGACTGGATTTCATCAAAAGAAAAAACTTGCTCTACAAAAGACACTGCTATGACAATGAAAAATGAGGCACAGACTGGGAGGAAACACATGCAAATCACATATCTGCTGTAGGGCTAGTGTACAGGATATCTAAAGAACTCTCAAAACTCAATAATAAGGGGAAAATGACCCAATGAAAAATGGGTCAGCAACTTCCCTGGTAGTCCAGTGATTAAGAAACCACAATTCTAATGCAGGGGGTGCAGGGATCTCGCATGCCACAAAAAAGACCTGGTGCAGCCAAATAAATAAATAAACATTAAAAAAAAAAAAAGAACCATACACCAAAAGAAAAAGTAGTCAACTAACTATATGATAGCTTTAAAGAGAAAACATGACCTTAGAAATATGACATTATTGGAAATATGTCTTCGAGAGGAAATCAAATTTATTTCATGGGTAGGCCGTGGACCTAGAACAGTTTTTTGTTCTGTGCTGAAAAGAAAACAGAATTAAGATGTCAAAAGTCAGGAAAGTCTGTATCTCACTGTGAGTTATGTTATAAATGATGGATTTCTCTTATATGCTCTCCTGCCATTCAGTGTGTAGAGATGGGACCCTTTCCCAACGGTTTCCTCCGTCCCTTCTCTTTCCCCTCCTGAAATGCAAACCCCTCCTTTGATTTCCATATATGGATGTCAAGATTTGTGAAACACACTTAAGTCATCATGTTACAAAAGTTACAAGTCAAGGCTGGAAGGGGAGATAGTTTTCCAAGTGTCCTTTCTGTTAAATCATTTCAGGGAGAAATGAATGGCACCTGGTTCTTTCTTCCTTTTTTCACACATGCTCTAAAAACTCAATACAACTTCCCTTGATTTGGCATAAAATGTTCTGTCTCCATACTGTAGCTATTTAAAAATGAGCTTGAAATAACATTCTATTTAGTTACTTTTTTATTGGGGTATAGTTGCTATACAACGTTGCATTTTTTTCTGCTGTACAGCAAAGCACATCAGCTATATGTATACACATATCACCTCTTTTCTGGATTTCCTTCTCATCTAGGTCACTGCAGAGCCTGAGTAGAGTGCCCTGAGCTGTACAGTAGGTTCTTGACAGTTATCTATTTTGAAATAATATTCTTAACTTAGATCACATCTTGAAGCTTTGTTTCCTCCACAGCTTCAGTTAGGGGAGTGGCTAGTGTAGGGATGGGGCATTTCTGAGACACCTAAAGAGGCGTCTTATGCACAGTGGGGTTATCTGTTCATCACAGGGGAGGAGGGACGGTTAGGGAGATGTCAGGGTGACAGAATCAGATGAGTCTGAGGTCTCCTTTTTCTGAGTGGCTGGTGATGCTGTTTTCTGGATTAGGTCATACAAGGGATAAGTCAGGCAGAGAATTAGAAAAGATTTGAAAAGATACTTATCTCTATTTTACCAGCTTATTTATTTTTAAAAGTTTGCACAGCTGCTTCATCTCAAAATTTTGTGTTTGTTCAAGGATCTCAAGTCTGTTCCAGAGGCAATGTGATTTCTAATACAAAAAGAATGAATCCTCGTGGCAGTGGATTTGAAGGGCATGAGAAGACATGACATTTAATAGAGAAAATTAAGTTGGACTTGAAGTCATGGAAAATTAGGAGTGAAAAGTTCTTCTGTTGGTCCCTGAAATGCAGGAGGAGAAAGAACCCTTAGAAACTGTAGTTGGGCTCCCTATGGTTGTTGTAGTTGTTTAGTCGCTAAGTTGTGTCCAACTCTTTGCCACCTCATGGATTGTAGCCCACCAGGCTCCTCTGTCCATGGGATTTCCCAGGCAAGGATACTGGAGTGAGTAGCCATTTTCTTCTCTAGGGGATCTTCCTGACCCAGGGATGGAACCCACTTCTCCTGCTTGGCAGGTGTGTTCTTTACCACTGAGTCATCAGGGAAGCCCAATGGTAGGGAAGCTTGTTTTTATTTATTTATTGAAGCATAGTTGATTCACAATGTTGTGTTAGTTTCAAGTGTACAGCAAAATGATTCAGTTTTATATATATATTTTTTTTCAGATTCTTTTCCTATAGAGATTATTATAAAATATTGAGCAGAGTTCCTGGTGTTACACAGTAGGTTTATCCTGATCATCTATTTCATATACACTAGTGTGTGTATGTTAATCCCTGTAGGGAAGCTTCTAAAGGAGGAAGTCACATCTCCTCAAACATGGTGAATTTGGTGAAATCGGTCCTCCCGGTGGCAAACTTCCAGGAAGCCAGATCCTTCCTGCTCAAACGATGTGGTTTCCTAAGGGGCATAAAAATAGTGCTCTCCTTACGAAAAAAATTAAGAATAGAATCCAAGGACCCTCCCACACATCAGAGCACAGCTGTTCAATGCGGCCAACAGTAGAACCTTAGCAGGTTTTAGTTCAGGCAACATTATGATTTCACAGGCTGTTGCCTGATCATCTAAGAATTAAAAGAAAATCCAAAAGCAGATATTTATAATCTGCCATGATCTTCCCTACAATCCCATAAGGGAATACCAATTATTAAATATAGTTGACAATTTAAGTTCATTGGTATTTCTCAGATAGCTAAATGACTACTTGTCCCTGAAGTAAATTATCTGATAATCTGAACTTAATTATTTTTGCATTAAAAATTATTTCATTGAAGTATAATTGATTTATAATATTGTATTAATTTCTGCTTCAAAGTGATTTAGTTATATACATATATATATTATTTTTCATATTCTTTTCCATTATGGCTTACCCAGGATATTGAATATAATTCTCTGTGCTATACAGTAGGACCTTAATTGTTTATACATCCTATATATACTAGTTTGCATCTGTTAATCAGAAACTCCCAAACCTTCCCTCCCCACTCTCTCTCCCCCTTGGCAACCACAAGATCTTTTCTCTAAGTCTATGAGTCTGTTTCCATTTCATAGATAGGTTCATTTGTGTCATATTTTAGATTACACATGTAAGTGATATCATTTGGTATTTGTCTTTCTCCATATGACTTAGTTCTCTTAGTCTGATATTCTCTAAGTCCATCCAGGTTGCTGCAAATGCCATTATTTCATTCTCTTTTATGGCTGAGTAATATTTCTTTGTCTATACATACCACAGCTTCTTTATCCATTCATCTGTTGATGGACACTTAGGTTGCTTTCATGTCCTGGCTATTTTAGTGCTGTTATAAACACAGAAGTTCATGTATATTTTTGAATTATGGTTTGCTCTGGATATATGCCCAGGAGTGGGATTGCTGGGTTATATTGCAACTCTATTTTTAGTTTCTTAAGGAACCTCCATACTCTTCTCCATAGTGGCTGCACCAACTTACATTCCCATTGACAGTGTAGGAGGTTTCCTTTTCTCCACACCCCTCTACAGCATTTGTTATTTGTATGCTTTTTGATGAGGGATATACTGTCTGGTGTAAAGTGATAGCTCATTGTAGTTTTGATTTGCATTCCTCCAATAATTTGTGATGAACCTAAACTTAACTATTAACAATGTATTTTCTGAATCCAGTGAATTTCAAATAAGGATTTGAATGTATTTATTTTGTCATTGTAACCATTCCTTGCTGACAGCTATACTCAAATCTCTCAAACCTAAGTGCTAGTGTCTTCCTTTATCATCAGAGGCAGTGTGATGTGCCAGCTAAGACAGCAGAGCTGGAGCTCATGTTGGAGCCCCAGTGTTTGCCAGCTGTGCATCCTTAGGCAGATTACTTACCCTCTCCTTGACTCTATTTCCTCATGGGTAAAATGTTGTTGTTCTTCAGTCACTAACACTTCAGCAATCCAATGGACTGCAGTTGCTAGACTCCTCTGTCCATGGGATTTCCCAGATAAGAATACTGGTGTGGGTTGCCATTTCCTTCTCCAGGGAATCTTCCTAACACAGGGATCAAATCTGCGTCTTTCTACATTGACAGGCAGGTTCTTTATCACTGAGCCACCTGGGAAGCCCCATCAATAAAATGGGGGTGTTGGAAAGACTGCCTGCCTCATAGGGCTGCTGTGAGATTAAACAAGCCTAGAGTAGGACCTCGGTGAGTATGTATTAATACATATATAAGGTACTTAGTGTGATGAACGGAGAAGGCAATGGCACCCCACTCCAGTACTCTTGCCTGGAAAATCCCACGGACGGAGGAGCCTGGTAGGCTGCAGTCTATGTGGTCACTAAGAGTCGGACACGACTGAGTGACTTCACCTTCACTTTTCACTTTCATGCATTGGAGAAGGAAATGGCAACCCACTCCAGTGTTCTTGCCTGGAGAAGCCCAGGGACAGGGGAGCCTGGTGGGCTGCCGTCTATGGGGTCGCACAGAGTTCGACCCGACTGAAGTGACTTAGCAGCAGCAGCAGCAGTGTGATGAATGGTAAAGAGCACCGTATGTGTTAACTGTACTTCTGTTGTTTCCTGATGTTCCTCAGGGTAATTTTCAGTGGTTATATTAGGAGTGTGTGACGTTTAAAAATATGTCCGAGTTCCATGATTCCCCAAAGCCTGAAAAAATCATACAGCAACAATAACATTAATTTTTGGTTTTAATCTTTAGTTCATCTCGGTGTAATACACCTGTCCCTTTGTATTTACTAGAGTTGAAAACATGTCCATGAGGTTGGAGGAAATCAACGAAAGAGAAAACTTTATGAAAACTTCCCTACAGACTGTGGACCTTCGCCTCTCCCAACTGGAAGAACTATCTAACAGAATGGTGAACGCGCTGGAAAACCTGGCGGGAATCGACAAGTCTGACCTGATACAGACGCGGTCCCGGGCCTCCTCGGAATGTGATGCCACGTTCCTTCTCAGGCGGAGCAGCATCAGCAGCGCCGATGGCTACAGCCTGTACAGGTACCATTTCAACGGAGACGAGCTGTTGTATGAGGATACCTCCTTCTGCATGCCCCCGGGGGCAGCGAACAGGAAAAAAGCCGGTTCCTTCCGTGGGAAAGAAGAGAAGGACCAAAGGACGTACCTGGCCCCAGAGCGCCAGGGAAGCCTTCGCCTGCCACTCAGTACCGGCGCGCCAGCATCCCCAGACCGAGGTCAGCTTGCCTCTGACAACAGCAAGGGCAGCTCGGAACCGAAGTCAGGTTCAGACACTGGGACTTCCGCTGAAAATGATGAAAGGCAGGTAGTCCCTAAAAAAGAAGAAATGACTTCCCCACGTTTAAGTCAAACAGATGCTATACATGGAGAAAACAAGTCGGATTTTCAAAAAAGCACTCAGCTGACAGTGGAAACCACAAAGATAGAAGGCACCATTTCTTATCCCCTGGAAGAAACAAAGACAAGCCGCTATTACCCTGATGAGACGTTCAGCGCTTGTAAAACGCTAAAGTCCAGAAGCTTTGTGTATTCTCGGGGAAGAAAGGTGGTTGGCAGGGCTAACAACTGGGGTGCAGCCGGGGACCCAACATGCCCCTCGACAGTTCAGCAGTGGACCACGGAATGGAAGTATGAAGTTCAAAAGATTATGCGTTCTCGGAGCACGGAAATACCTTCCTTTGCGTCCGAAGCTGCACTGCAGGCTGAGCATTGTGGACATTTCACAGGCAAGGAAGATGAAAACTGTGTTTTTAAAACAGCCCCTCAGATCTCTCCCTTGTCTGTTACTGACAGAACTGACAAGGACAACTTACTGTCTGTGAAAACACACCAAACTTTGGGATTCTCATCTTCAAGGTCAAAAAGTTTACACAGCCGTCCTAGGAGTGTGAAAGCCCTCCAGGGCAACTTACACAGACCTGGACATGCCAGCAGTGTAAGTAACTTAGTAGTTGTGTCCGGAATTACAATGGAAGACCCCAAGGTTCAGCAAGAGAAGACTTCCTCAGAAACAGAGTGCTAGTGTGTTTTGTTTCGTTGGTTTTTACATCAGAACCACAGATGAGCTCCATCTTGGTCATCTAGACATCATCAGTTTCTGAAAACATTTTCATTAGAGATCTTTGACCATTAATTTAATTTACATTTTGATTAATTTAAAATGTAAAGGCACTAAACTTTAAGTAATAGTTTGGTAGCATATGTTAGTAAACAGTTTTTTTTTTTTTTTTTAGTTGGAGTAGGATCAAGAAAAGTGAAGACTCCAATTGCTTAATCAATAGGCAAGAGCCTATGAGCTCTTTGGGGCTTCCCAGGTGGCTCAGAGGTAAAGAATCCACCTGCCACTAAAGGAGACCCAGGTTCAATCCATGGGCCCGGAAGATCCCCTGGAGAAGGAAATGACAACCTACTCCTGTATTCCTGCCTGGGAAATCCCATGGACAGAGGAGCTGCAGTCCTTGGGGGTCACAAAAGAGTCCATCATGACATAGCATCTAAACAACAATTACAACAATCTCTATTTCTGAGGGCAACCAAAAACAGACAAAGACATGCTTTTGGGTGTCACCAATAGTTTATTTAAGGGAGTAAGCAGCTATGTGAGAAAGAAAAATGAAAGAAAAAGCAAACATGAGAAAAGGAGGGGTGGAAGAGAAAATAAACTAAGAGGTGCAAGAAGGGAGGACTGGAAAGCGGACTTAAGTATCATATCTTCTTTATGGGTTTTTGTTTTATGTTTTCATGTTTTAAAATTACACAATAAGAAGAAAAGGCCACGATTATATCAGAGGTCACACTGTAATAGGGTAAGGTGACCAATAGTTTTGTTAATGTGTAAAAATAGTGTCCCATATGAATCTTCTTGTTGTCATATAGTCCTGGATGCCAAATACAAATTAATTGTACTTCTGTCTATTGCAATGGTCTGTGTAAAGCTGTGGCTAAAATCTAAAGGATCCATGTTCGAGGTGGGAGTTCTCAAGAGTGTCAAAGATGAGTCACAGCTAAAAAAAAAAGGTGAGGCTCAATTTGGAATTTCAGACATAACATTGCCGTAAAGTGGCAAAGAGTTGGGGAGAGAGGTAGAGAGAGAGACACAGTGCCGTTGTGCCAAAGGTACTGATCAAAGAGACTCTGGAGGCTGAAGAAGTTCATGCACAGATCAGAATCCCTGAACTGGGCTGGATTTACCAGAAAGCACTGCTACACCATTGCATGGATGATGGGACTTTGACATTTAATAAATGATAACATTTATTTAATAAAGAAAACAATTGCTTATCTATTGCTACATCAAGATTGTTCAATCAATCCTGCTCCCTGTGTTATTTGACCCAAGGATAAACCCATTCTATTTGGCCTCATTCCTAATTCTTTGCGTTGGATGCCCAGAAAATTTTCAGCCCTTTCAGTTCAGTTCAGTTCAGTTCAGTTCAGTCTCCAGTGTTGGAGTTTCAGCTTCAGCATCAGTCCTTCGAATGAATATTCAGGACTGATTTCCTTTAGGATGGACTGGTTGGCTCTCCTTGCAGTCCAAGGGACTCTCAAGAGTCTTCTCCAACACATAGTTCAAAACCATTGATTCTTAGGCCCTTTGCCACACCCTAAAAAAAAAAGTGTTTCTCAGAATAAGCTGGAGGACCTCTGACAGCCCTAGAGAACAGGTTTGAAGAAGGCAAAGCTTCTCATCAGAATTCTCCACCTGTCCACTCCTTACTCCTGTCCCCTTTCTAGGCCCCTCCTACCTGGCCTCAGGTGTGGGGCCTGAATCTATCCCCAGGAGTCTCATTGAGTCTCCTGTTGACATATTGGAAAGGGTAGCTATTCCCTTCTCTAGGGATCTTCCTGACCCAGGGATTGAACCCAGGTCTCCCACATTACACGTGGATTCTTTACCATCTGAGCCACCTGGGAAGCAATATTTCTAATTCTGGTTTACCTAATTTATTCATGTTTCCTATCATTTTCTTTATGTCTTTAGCTCCATGAAATGCTGGGTGTTGTTTTTGATCTGTATGGAGGGTGTGTCTTCCTGATGTGCTTTTACCATCTGTAGGAATGCTATTCTGATCTTCTTTTTTATTACAATACTTGTCTATGGGATTTGACTTCCATGCTTTCCTTTGATTATTGTTACGTGAAATAGGTTTTCTCAAACTTTTTGAAGACGGCAGTTGTCAGGATAGCTTTTCTAACTTCACAAGAGAACCTTCTTTATTTTCACAGTCTGGCATTAAAATTTTGTAAAAGCCAGGGGACTTCCCTTGTGGGCCGGTGGTTAAGAGTCCACGCTTCCACTGCACAGGGCACAGGTTCAGTCCTTGGTCAGGGAACTAAGATGCCCTGCAAACAACAAAAAAAATTGTAAAGTCAGCGTATTTTCAGAGATTCCTGGTCCTCCATCTTTGCTTGGACCTACCCTTTCCTTTGTCTTGACTTGGCTCATTTTGTTTCCATGCTCAGCAGTCTGTTCTTGGTGTGGCTCCCTTTCTTTAAAGGAAGTGCAGGTAGGTCAGTTTCAAGAGTTCCTCTAGCAGTTTCAAAAGTTCTACCCCTAAGACCTCACCAGGAGCCCCTGCACTCCCAAACCCCATTCTCTACTTCACTTGCTCTTCTCCACTTGACTGGCCAGGCCAGTAAATACCTTCTGGCTATTTGGGAATTCTCCAGATGCCTCATTGATTCCCTTTGCTGATATCACAAAAATCTTCTAAGTGCTGTGGTTTGCTCCTACTTACCTATATTTTGGAAATCTTGGGGAAACTAGTTCACTTAGATTTGTGGTGAATGTTGTCCATGGGGCTTCGGTTTTGCTTTATAGTTCCTTTATTATGCTGCTGTTGTCATCTTCCCAGAATTCCCCCTCAGGAAAAAGATGTTTTAAATGTCTTAATAGTTATCTTCAAGGGCCATATACTCAGGTAATGGCATAGTTTTGTAGATGTTGTTGTTGTTTAGTTGCTCAGTCATGTTCTGACTCTTTGCAACCCCATGGACTATAGCCCACCAGGTTCCTCTGCCCATGGGATTTCCCAGGCAAAAATAATGGGGTGTGTTGCCATTTCCTGGTACATAACCATCATATACTACCTTTCCCCGACTGCTTCCACCATCACTTTCTGTTATCTGGACTTTTCTAACAGTCCCCAACTAGCATTGTTATTGAAAGTGGGGTCTGGCTGCTGGCTGCTCTAAAGTCAGTAAAGGGGCAAGGTTGGTGGGAAGTTTGCTTTATTTCAGAAGCTGGCAATGTTGTAGGGGGTCAGGGGGAGAGGAGACTCCTGTTCAAAGGCTGACTCCCACCACTGACAATCAGTGGGCAAGGGCTTTTCTAGGCAGGAGGGGGCTTCATGCAGAAACAGCACAGGCAGCTCTGACAGTCATCTTGAAATCGGTCATCAGTGGTCTGACCAGTGTCATCTTGATCATTTTGAGTACAATCAATCTTCAGTCCTGGAGTTGGTTTGTTCCCATTTCTTTGAGGACAGTTCTCAGAATTGTGGCAGCTTAGGTCATGAATACAGTCTGGTTGTCACATATTGATAGTTAACCTCTTCCGTCTGGTGGGGGTTTCAGTACCTATAAGACAGTTCATGGGTTTGAGAAAGCTCCAGGAGTTAGTGATGGACAGGGAAGCCTGGCATGCTGCAGTCCATGGGGTCACAAAGAGTCGGACATGACTGAGTGACTGAACTAACTGAAGACAGTTCACGGGATATGGCTCAGAGTATCATCTATAGCCCCTGAGGAGGAACTAAAGGTCCTTGACTGTGCTTAATGACTAAACTGTTATTATTCTGTCCTGTTTGACTGTTTTCCTTTGCTTCTGAATTTTCTCACTTCTCTGATTAAATATATTCTTTGACTCAAGTTTTTCGACAGGCAGGAGGCAGGTTTAGGGCATGGGAGGTGGGGGAGAAGCAATGTAGGGTCCTGTTCTATTCAGTCTCACAGCTTCTACCATTATGTACCTCTACAGTGGTGTGTGTGTGTGTGTGTGTGTGTGTGTGTGTGTGTATTTTTAAATGTCAGATCAAGTCATTCTCAACTCAAAGCACCACAAAAGCACCTGAACTTTCAGAACCTATGTGATCTGGCTTGTTGATTTTCTCTGACCTCTTCTCCAACTGGATTAGGCTGCTCTGAACACACCAGACAAGATCTCAACCCCGGGCATTTGCATGACTCTCTCCTCTTCCTCCTGATTTCCACCTGGCTTGCTCCTTCACTCCCTTCAGTTTCTGTCTGCTCAAATGTCATCTGATCAGAAAGCCTTCCCTGATCACACTCCATCTCCCATTGAAAAAAAGCCCTCATCCTCTTCCCATATTTTTCAATTCATGGCACTTGTTATACATTAATTTTGCATATCTTTCCACCTGTAATGAAAGTGCCAGGAAAGTAGAAACTGTCTCCTTAGTGACCCAAGTAGTTTTTAACACAGAGTTAGCAATCAATAGGGCTTCCCTGGTAGCTCAGATGGTAGAGAATCTGCCAGCCAATGCAGGAGACCCAGGTTTGATCCCTGGGTTGGGAAGATCCCCTGGAGAAGGGAATGGCACCCCACTTGCCTGGGAAATCCCACAGACAGAGGAGTCTGGCAGACTACAGTCCATGGGGTCAAAAGAGTCAGACATGATTGAGTGACTAAAGTGCGTCCACATGTAGCAATCAATACAAATTTGGTAACTGACTGAATGAATATATACCTTACCTAGCACATAATAGGTATTCAAAAAGTGTTAGCGCTTTTTCTTCCCCTCTTCACAGGGAAAGGAAATGGTCTGTAGGGAATACCACTATCCCCCACCATTTTTGTTCAGTCACTCAGTCATATTCAACTTTTTGAGACCCCATAGACTGCAGCATGCCAGGCTTCCCTGTCTTTCATTATCTTCTGGAATTTGCTCAAATTCAAGTCCATTGAGTCAATGATGCCATCCAACCTTCTCATCCACTGTCACCCTCTTTTCTTGCCCTCTATCCTCCTATCCCGCACAACAGAAGAATCAATACAAGAAACAGAGTCAGAAAAACAGGAGGACAAAAGAGTGACATTAGAGACAAAGAAGGAGATAGGCAGCTATTTCAAAGGCACAGAGTATCAAGGAGACCAAGACTAGTGCTTGGAATTGCACTGATTCTCCCAAAATTCAGACACTAAAGCTGAAATTCAATGAGTGTATTTGGACATAGGAGATACCTCTTTGCGAGGTAATTAATGTTAAGTGAGTTCATAAAGGCTGGGATCCTAATCCACCAGGATTAATGAATGCCCCTATAAGATGAGGCACCAGGAACAAAAT
The DNA here is from genome assembly GCF_014754425.2 of Oryx dammah. Classification (NCBI taxonomy): domain Eukaryota; kingdom Metazoa; phylum Chordata; class Mammalia; order Artiodactyla; family Bovidae; genus Oryx; species Oryx dammah. Next base: position 41,698,031 of record NW_024070200.1, read on the forward strand.
TAGGTCATTTGCAGATGTGAATGGACCTAGGGTCTGTTATAGAGTGAAGTAAGTCAGAAAAACAAACATTGTATATTAATGCATATATGTGGAATATAGAAAGATGGTACAGATGAACCCATTGCAGGGCAGGAATAGAGATGCAGACATAGAAAATGGACATATGGACACAATGGAGGAGTGGGCTGCACTGGGAGGGTAGCACTGACAACATATATACTGCTGCTGCTGCTGCTGCTGCTAAGTCGCTTCAGTCGTGTCCGACTCTGTGCGACCCCATAGATGGCAGCCCGCATATATACTACAATGTGTAAAACAGATAGCTAGTGGGGAGCTGGTGTGTAGCACAGGGAGCTCAGCTCAGTGCTCTGTGATGACTTAGGGGGTAGGATGGGGAAGGTGGGCAGGAGGCCCACCTCAACAGGGAGGGGATATATGTAAACACATGGCTGATTTGATTCATGTGCAGCAGAAACTAACACATTGTAAAGCAACTATACCCCACAATAAAAAATTAACTTGAATAAAGAAGAGGCACCAGCGTGAGTTCTGACACCCGGCACCCACCCACCACCCATCTCTCACTGCTCAGTTCTCTTCATTGTCTGCAAGCCCAGAGTACTCTCACCAGAATTCTATCTTTCCTACTTGATCTTGGGCTTCCCAGCCTTCAGAACTGTGAGAAATAAACTGCTGTTTAAGCCGCCCAGTCTGTGATGTTTTCTTATGGCAACCCAAGCACACTAACACAATTAGGTATCTGAAAAAGTCCTAACATTTAGGGTAGGTCAAGACAAATCTGGAAATCAGTTCTTCAGTTTTTTAATTGTATGGTCACTTAATAGAGTTGTAGATCCTAAAACTTGTACGGCAAAGCCCAAGTCACAGTAAGCCATTTCAGCATAAAGATCCATACATTCCTTGCAGAGCGTGTGTGGGAAAACAATCCATTTTGTCCAGTTTTATTAAAGTATAATTGACATATATCACTGCACAAGTTTAAGGTGTACAGTTTAATGATTTGAGTTGCATATATTGTAGAATGATTACTGCAGTGAATTTAATTGGCATTCATCATCTTATATAAATACAGTAGAGAAAAAAACATTTTTTTCCCGTTGTGATGAGAATTCTTAGGATTTACTCCCTTAACTTTCCCATATAACATATAGCAGTATTATATTATTTCCCTAGTACTTACTTTTCTTATAACTGGAAGTTTGTAGCTTTTAACCACTTCTCTCCAGTTCCTCTCTCCCACCTCCTGCCTCTGGAAACCGCAAATATGATCTCTTTTTTCTGAGTTTAGTGTTTTTTTTAAATCTATTTAATGTGGACGAATCACAGACAATTCATAAAAAGGTGTTAAATGTATGTGTACAGCAGTATCTGTAATACCTATAACTCAATGGACTTGATATTTTAAAGTACAGTTGTAGAACCCGAGCAAGATGGAATCATATGTCACTCAAACAAGTTAACCAGAAAGATCACTGGGGTTCTGGATCCAAGATAAAATTCTTTTTAAAAAAGGTAAATTTTGAAGTCTTATTTAAATTTTGTTGTTTAGTCAATAAGTCTGTCAAGTTCTTTTTGACTCCATGGACTGTGGCCCACCAGGCTCCTCTCTCCAGGGGATTTCCCAGCTAATATCAGAGTAGGTAGCACTTTCTTCTCCAGGGGATCCTCCCGACCCAGGGATTGAACCCACATTTCCTGCATCACAGATGGATTCTTTACTACTGACCCACCAGGTTGTTGTTCAGTTGCTAAGTCGTGCCCAACTCTTTGCCATACCAGGCTTCCCTGTTCTGCATTATCTCCCTGAGTTTGCTCAAACTAATGTCCATGAAGTCGGTGATGCCATCCAACCATCACATCCTGTCACCACCACCTCCTCTGGCCCTCCTCAATCTTTTCCAGCATCAGGGTCTTTTCCAATGAGTTGTCTTTTCCATCAGGGAGCCAAAGTATTAGAACTTCAGCTTCAGCATCAGTCCCTCCAGTGAATATTCTGGGTTGGTTGATTTCCTTTAGGATTGACTGATTTGCTCTTCAAGTGATTCTCGAGAGTCTTCTCCCGCACCACAACTTGAAAACATCAATTCTTCAGGCTCAGCCTTTTTTATGGTCCAACTCTCATATCCAGTACATCACTATTGTAAAAACCATATAGCTTTTACTATACAGACATTTGAGCCACAAGGGAAGCCCCTTAAATTTTTCAGTGTTTCCATTAGGAACACTTCTCAGAATGATTGTGACTCAGATGGCCTCAATAGAGCTTCCCTATGGCATTAATTATAAAATGCTAGATTAGGGATTTATTCTTTAAAACATAAGAAAAACCTAGTTTCAATTAATAATTTACCAAAATAGTAACATCACCAGTCCCCTTCCACCCAAGGCGGCTCCAGTTCGAAAGCATGCTAGAGTTCAGAAATGCCCTGGGCTTCATAAGCTGAGGGTAGCTGATTCTTTGCAATTATTGCGTCCATAGCCTATTTGGTCCAAACAGTTAAGGTCTGCCTCTCGCTGGGCTTTTTGATCATTTATCTGCTCACTGGTATTTTTACACGTGAGGATAGCCAAGAAAAGAAAGGAAGGTAACTTGCTTAATATGGAGTTTAATAAAGAGGGTAGAAGTTAAAGTAAACGGAGGCGTTCAGGTTGCCTGGCAACGTCCTCTGTCAACAGCCTCAGTATCCCACGCAATTCAGCAGGACACCCGAGTCTCATGGCTCCGTGCACGGACAGACACACTGGGTGATGGAAGGCACCGCGCTGACCGTCTGATCCCGGTCACTGCTCGCTGCCCCGGGCCGCTTCCCCAGTGCCCGATCCTCACAGGCTGGCCGCAGACTGCGTGACGGGTCGATCTCGGGCTACAGGATCCCCTTACCCCGCTCTGGGCTCCTCCTGACTACGGAAAACACCGATCGCGCGAGCTGGGGAAGTAGCGAGCGGAGTCCAGGGACCTGTCGTGACCCCCGCCGGCCTCCGTACGTCCCCGTGACCCCCACGGATGGCCTCCGTGACACACGCCGGCCGCCGTACGTCCCCGCGAGCCGCCGTGACCCCCGCGGGTAGCCCCCGTGACCCCAGGCGGCCGCCGTACGTCCGCCTGGCCGCCGTGGACCCTGCCGGCCGCCGTAGGAGCGCCCCCAGCCCCGCCCGGGCCGCGCTCTCAAGATGGCTCCCGGGCCTCACTCCCCCCCGGCGCACTCGCTGAAGGCAAGGAAGCGGCGCTCTGCACAAGCCTCGCGTTCCGGCGCCGGCGCAGCCTAGAGGCCAGGAGCAGCCGGCCGCCGGCCCTGCGCGCGCCGTTTCGCGGGGCGGGGCGGGGCGGGGCGGGGCGCCGGGCCCCTTCCGGGGATGGGCCCGGGCTCCTCCCCGCTCGGGCGGGCGCTCCGCCGTGTCCCCGCCCGTCAGCCCGCCCGGCCCGGCTGGCTGCAGACCGAGCCCGGGCAGTCGCACCGGGAGCTCTCAGCTCGCGGGCGTCGGGGAGGCGGGTCCCGGGCTGTGACCGGGCCGGGCCGAGCAGGCGGCCGCATCATGTTCTCGCTCAAGCCGCCCAGACCCACCTTCAAGTCCTACCTTCTGCCGCCGCCCCAGGTAAATAGTCGTCTCCCCGCTGCGCCCTCTTATCGCGCTTCCGGGGAGCCGCGCGCGGGCCGGCCCGGGAGGCTGCCCCGGACTCCAGACCCCGGCCCCGGATTCCGTTGCGGGGAAGCCACCCTCCAGCGAGCCCCACCAGCTCGGGGGAAACTTGCAAAACTCCGCCGCAGCTGTTGTCGGCTCGGAGACGGAACCCCAGGGAGCGATCGAACCTGGATTTATTTAGCCCTTTGCCCAGCGGCTGTCCACGCTGTGACCGCCGGCGGGATTGCATCGCCTGCGGGCTTCTGGAGGGAGGGGTCACCTACCTGTTGTAAATGTGAACACCTGGAGGCTCCTCAGGTGGTTGTACAATGTTGTTTTTTAGGTCCGACTCCCAATACCTTCACGAACAGGAGTTTAGTAAAAATGTGAAAGAATTTAAGTGGGGGGATACGTGCCTGTCGCGTGTGTCATCACTTAGGAAAAAAATTTGCCTTCTCTCACGGAGTAGGGGGAGAATTTTTATTTTGATTTGTTTTGCTAATGTGTTTCAGACTGACGATAAGATTAATTCGGAACCGAAAATTAAAAAACTGGAGCCCGTTCTTTTGCCAGGTAAGCATGAGAGTTCTGGCAGATACTTTATTTGACAGATACTGGCCTAAGATTATTTTACCAACTAGTATCATGTGGTTAACTTTACTCATTTACTTTAAACTTTAGCGAGTTAAACATCTAACAACTGTGGAGAGGGGAAAAGTTGGTTAGAACTAAAGGACAGCAACAAAAAGTAATGATTAATTGATGTTTGTCCTTGAAAATTGAAGCATCATAGAAAACTGTCAAGAATGTCATTACCTCATTTTCTTTTTGTCTTCTGAAATGTTCTTTTTTTAAGCACTCATGAATTGCTTAGGTAGTGAGAGGACACTGCCCTTCATACCCATCTGCAACTTCATGTGTTTGTGGTTAATAGTCAGATCATTTCAATAGTATGAAAAGCAACTTTTATTATGTCTGAGTCTCCGTACTAATAACAAAGCTTAGTGCACTTTGAATCACTTACTTGGCAATTGTTTTTTCGAAGGTGTCAGCTGGCTGTGTTTGCAGATCTCCTTGTTTCAATTTAGAATGGAGTTTCCCAACCGAGACACTCCAGACATTTTGGGCCTGGTCATTCTTTGTTTTAGGGTTGTCTTGTGCATTGCGTGCTATTCAGCATCATTCCTGGCCTTTACCCCCAGATGCTAGGAGCACCCCCTCTTCTACCTTTTGTGAGAACCAGAATGTCTTGCCAAACTGTTTTGTCAGGGGAGCTCTTAGCGCAAAACTTTCTCCCTGTGGAGAAGCACTGGTTTAGAACAAAATTGACCTTAAATGACCTTAGAGGTATCAGTAAGAATTGATGGTAAATTGTTATACGTTTTAGTTTTAATGCATATAAGATATTTGTTTGACTGGTAGTTTGAATTGTATAGTAATTATATGATAGTTAGGAAAAGTCAGTTGTTTAACTTGATTATTGGGGAAAGTAACCAGGAAAGCCCATTTTAAACCTGAAATGCAATCAAATACCAGTCTGTGTGGCTACTATCAACATTTGAAAATCTCAGTCATTACTTAATGCTAAATCTGGTAAAATGACTAGAGCTCTATAATTAGTAACTGAACAAATATGGAAACTTTAAATTTTGTGCTGTAAAATTTTAAATGTTAAGTGAAAAGTGAAAGTGAACGTTGCTCAGTCGTGTCCGACTCTTTGCAACCCCATGGACTGTATAGGTTGCCTTTCCCTTCTCCAGGTGATCTTCCCAACTCAGGGATCGAACCCAGATCTCCCACATTGCAGGCGGATTCTTTACCAGCTGAGCCACAATGTTAAGTAGAACAAACAAATTTAAAACATCAACCTTTGGTTTCATGTTACAGATGTTAACTTTTAAAATTGTTTCAACTTAATTATGGAAGTTAGTTATAAATATTTTCTCTTTATTTTGTTAATGCTTTTTAGCCAAACTGCATGTACTAAATAATCCTTTGCACTTGTCCCCAGAGTGAAGAATAGAATTAATAAGTAACCTTTGCTCCTTGTGCGTGATCTGTTTTGGCTTTAGTCACTCTGGTCTTTTAAATGTCCCTGCGGCAAGCAGTGCTCATCCTGAATGAGAGCCTGTGAGCTATGAACTTTGGCTCCTTTTGCTCTGACTGAGCAGGCCCTGTTCTTTGATTCCCTGCTTCCAATACTTGATTTGATTTGACACTAATAAACCACATGGTCTTAGCTACAAATGATACAGCTTGATTTTCAGTAATTAACTTCTGTGTTTAAGATATACTTGTGAAAGTGTTGATACATATCAATAAGCTCTAAGAACTTTGTGTGCTTAGTCACTCAGTTGTGTGCAACTCTTTGTGACCCCATGGACTGTAGCCTGCCAGGCTTCTCTGTCCATGGGCATTTTCCAGGCAAGAATATTGGAGTGGGTTGCCATGCCCTCCTCCAGGAAATCTTCCCAACCCAGGCATCAAACCCAGGTTTCCTGCATTTCAGGCAGATTCTTTACTGTCTGAGCTACCAGAGAAGCCCAAGAATACTGGAGTGGGTAGCCTATCCCTTCTCCAGGGGAACCTCCCAACCCAGGAATCAAACAGGGGTCTCCTGCATTGCAGGAGGATTCTTTACCAGCTGAGTTCAACTAAAAACTGGTTCAGTCGCTAAGTCTTGTCCAGCTCTTTATGACCCTATGGATTGCAGCACACCAGGCTTCCCTGTCCGTCACCAACTCCTGGAGCTTGCTCAAACTCATGTCCATTGAGTTGGTGATGCCATCCAACAATCTCATCCTCTGTTGTCCCCTTCTCCTCCTGCCCTCAATCTTTCCCAGAATCAGGGTCTTTTCCAATGAGTTGGCTCTTCGTATCAGGTGGCCATAGTATTGCAGCTTCAGCCAGCATCAGTCCTTCCAGTGAATATTCAGGGTTGATTTCCTTTAGGATTGAGTGATTTAATCTCCTTGTAGTCCAAGAGACTTACCTTTCTGTTAAAAAGTCAGAATTTTCTGGGGAAGATGGAAACCTGTTTCCTAACTGTCAGTGGTTTACTTGTCTTAGAGATCTCAGCTCAATCTGGATCCTCTTAGCCGTGGTAGCATTTTTTCTTTGGCTCTGTGTGCACACATGATGGCTTGACACCCAGCATTCTGTCCGCACCTAACCTGTTCCTCACAGAACACTTAGTCCTAAATTAGCATGTCTTTCGCCCTCCTTCCCCCTCCTGTTCATACCTTATCCTGGCCTTCCACCTCTCAGGTTGCATCTCTGACTCCCGCTAGAACCTCTGCGGCTCTGTTTCTGGCCTGCAGCCCCCTGCCTTCCACCTGTGAATCCTGGGAGACATGTGGAAAGTAACTGCAGCATTGGTGATCTAAAGACCTGGGCTAGCTTAGGGCTTTTACTGAGAGAGCTTAATAATACAGTTCTAGCCTTCATTATAGTTTAAAAAAGGAAACTTGGCCAAGTCACCTGTGGCTTTGCATAGGCACATGAAACAAGGAAGTAATTGTTCAGAGATGTAGTATTGGACATTACGCTTTGGCGTGGTGCCTTGGGTTCAAGGATATCCTACTTCAGCTGCCCAAAGTTTGAACTTTTAATTCAATAAGCAGATGAAAATTGGAACACACAATCAATTGTTTATTTGTGTGTGGTTACCGAGTGCTCTGTTGAACTTAATGAGGCTATACTAAAATGATCTTGCTTTTATTAAGCATAGGAAACAGAAGAAACTGACTAGAATTTAATTTAGATGGTGGTTTATGTCAGTAATTCCCAGCTTGCCCAGTTTATGAAACTCCTTGAGGTGAAGATTGTACCTAATTCAGCTTTGTGGCCACGATGTCCAGATTCAGATTACCTGAATCTCATCCTTAATGTGGAGAAGGCAGTGGCAACACACTCCAGTGTTCTTGCTTGGAGAATCCCAGGGACGGGTGAGCCTGGTGGGCTGCCATCTATGGCGTCGCACAGAGTTGGACACGACTGAAGCGACTTAGCAGCAGCAGCAGCAGCAGCAGCAGCAGCAGCAGCAGCATCCTTAATGACTGTATTGTGTGTATAAAATTACCCCAATCTTTTGAAAACGGAATGAATTTTAAACTGCATGTGTGCTTGTGTGTGTGTTCCAGCATATATAAGGTTGTGTCTGTTTCGTAGCTGCTGGTAGATGCCCTCTCTGAGCTCTTCTTGGGAGCCAGGCACCCAGGCTGCAGTGATGGGGGAGGAGTGGGCATGAATTGCCGCAGGGCTGGGGTGAGTTCCACACAGCCTGTGGACAAGGCTGAAGATGACCTGGGCCAGTGGTTCCCAGATTCTCATCAGGGCCTGACTGGCATCACATCTGGATGGAGTTTTTATCCACCCTAGGTCAAACTGAGATGATGAGGGAAAATGGGGCTTTTTTCCATAAAGCTAAATTGATGTGACTAAAAGGATTGTCCTTTATTCTGAGATTATGTCTTTCCAGCCTCTTTGGTGTAGATATGTTCTTCTGTTAGCAGCTGTCACTTTAATTTTTTTGAGTTTTTAAGTTAGCTCTTGTTTCACTTCCCCAAATTATTTTTGTAGTGTACCTGTTTTGTGGAATCTGAACTGGAGATCATTCTGTAAAATTATTGTTATGTTAAAGGTACAGTTTAATGAGCACTCACCCAAAGGCAATGGCACTCCACTCCAGTACTCTTGCCTGGAAAATCCCATGGACGGAGGAGCCTGGTAGGCTGCAGTCCTTGGGGTCGCGAAGAGTTGGACACGACTGAGCGACTTCCCTTTCACCCAAAGGACATCTCTTACTTTGTCTGCCTGGAGTCTTTCCACCATCTTCTGAAAAACATACCTCTTCTCTTTTGACAAATTCTCCTTCCGCAACTCCACCCAGCCCAGCGTTCTTGTGTGGCCAGTGAGGGTGATACTCCAACCCTAGACTGGCTGGCAGGAGCACAGGTTTGCCTCTGGGTATCTTCAGATGGGCGCTTAGGGAAGCCCTCCCTTTTGGTCATGCTGCCTGTAGCCGAGGCTACAGAGGACCTGCCTGAAAGAGTGATGTCACATCGAGAACTGCAGAGGCAGAGCACCGAGGTGAGGGAGGGGGGGCAGTCTGGTGGTTCCCTTCTCCTTGAAGTCCAGCCGACACCAGAGACAGAATTCTTCTTGCCAAGCCAGTTCCAGGCATGTTTCTGACAGTTTCGATTAAGATCCTTAA
>NW_024070200.1:41706897-41817740 GCF_014754425.2 Oryx dammah
AAAGGCACCAACTTCTCTTCCTTCGACCGATGAGAAAACTCCGCAAGTTGTGGAGGTTGAGTAACTTGCCCAGTGATGCCAGCAAGAATAAGGTCAGGGTGATGAGCTGGACTCCAGGCTGTGCCATAACCACTAAGCCACGGGACCTGTCCGACTGAGCTGCTGACACCAAGTTCCAGACTTATGCTCTAGGCTTGGATGTTGTCCTAGGGGGAGTGCTCTGGTGAGGTATAAAGAGCTCTATCCTCAGCTCTGCCCGTGCTGGCGTGACTGATTTTGAGTCACCTTGACAAGCATCTTTCAGATGGTTTCAGCTGGCAGTAAAGGGGATGCTTGGGGAGTCAGTGGGCTTCCTGTTGCTGGATGAGCTGAGCTGAGGCTGGTGAAGCACCATCGGTTTCATCGTGGGCGGTGATTGAAAGGAGTGGTTCCTGGTGAGTTCTCTCTTCCCTGTGTCTGAGACATGGTCTTTCTAAGGGTCTGCAGACTGGGAATGAGGAAAGCCTGAAATGTGTGGCCCTCAGCAGGGAGTGGACTGTGGAGCCGGTGCTGCATGTGTGCTCCCTGCAGAGGAGGACCAAGCAGAGAGGGTCCTGCCCTAAGCCTCAGTCCACTGAGGAGGGGCTTCAGTGGAGGGAGTGGAGGTGGTGGGGGCTCAGAGGAAGGGCACCTGAGCTGGACTGGGGAGGCCTGGGGTTGGGAGAGCACGTGCTCTGTGCATAGGCCGGGGATCAGCTCCACTACCCCTTCTCTCTGCAGTGCCAGCAGCACTTCCACTAGAAGATTAACCAGTAGATCGATAATGAATGCATGGATTGTCAGAGTCCTTTATAATCAGATCAGAAAAGGATACAACCTTAGGCCATCTGGAAATGAAAATAGCCATTTTTGGACAGCTGTCTGGTTTACTTGCATTTTTTTTTTAAACATATTCACTGCTTGGAGTGTTCATGTCTTGCTGTTCTTTGCCTCTCTGTAGGTATTATTTTCTCTATCAAATTGTGAATCCCTTAAAGCAAAGACTGTCTGTTTCAGGTGTCGTTTGTTTTGTTTTTTGTAGCTAGGATTTAGAGGTCATTATAGACTGAATTTCATAGTATTTTAATTTTTAGATGCCCTGCTTTTGAGAGACAAAGGCCTTTAATTGTTCCTTGGAACCATGAGCAGGATAATGAGCTGCAGTGTCTTGTTGGGTCTGTTCCTCACTGGGACAGCCTCCTGAGGATTTGGACCTGGCCACTCCTCGGCTCCTGCTGCAGGACCTCAGGCCACCTTGGCACTCCTGACCATGCGGCTCCTGCTTAGAAACTCTTCATAAACTTCCACAAGAAAAGTCCTGCTCAAGCAGGAGACCATCCCAAGTCTTTAATCTCTGTAATTTGCTGACCTCTGCTCTGCTTCCCAATGTTGATACCTGTCTCTCTCCAACCCAGATGACTTTTTCTTTATCCAGGCCTTGGTTACTGTGATCACGTGTTCTCTCTGTCTTGACTGTCATCTGCCGTCAAGATTTGCCTCTTCCTGAGGCCTGCCCTGCTGCCCTTCTCCAACCCCCATCATGGGCAGCGCTTGCTGGGCCTGGCGCTTGATTCTGTGCTTGTTTGTGTTGTGCGTGACCCTGTGAGAACCAGGGGCAGCCTCAGATGGCTGGTGCAGAGTTTCAGCTTTCCTTTGTAACTGGTAGGCCACTTTAATTCCAGGACCTGAATTTCTCTGCAACTCAGGACCCTCAGGTCCTGGCTTTAGTGTTGAAAGTCCCACACCCGGGGATCCTCAGCCCCAGGCCATCTGGAACAGTCACTCACCAGATGTAAGGCCATGGACTGAGTTATGCTTTGGGCCTCTGCACATTCCATAGGTTAATTAGTTTCTGTGTATAGTGAGGCTTTGTCTTAAGCTATTTTTCAAACTAAACTTTATGGGAAAATTATTTTAATTCATCAAATATGTATTGACTTTCTAAACATGTAAGATATTATGACAGATAATGTGACACGATTTTTTGGTTCTCAGGGAGTTAAAAGCTTTCCTAGCTGTACCATTTGGAGACTTACTAATTTTAATTATATTTCTTTATTTATCTTTACAGATGAAAACGTCTTGAGAAAACAAACTTTGATGATTTCTTGATCCCTTACCAGGTTGCAGTAGAACATCTTGGCCTGTCATCTTCTAGTTCAGATTTTTCTCTGGTGCTTTCGCATACCCTGCACCGAAGCTCATTTCCTACTTTTTCTTTCCTGCGGCCCCCGTAGCTTCCTGCCCATGGTGTGCTGGCATGTGCCTGAGGCCGAGGATCCTCCCACATGGCTGGCAGCACTCCGGCCTCCCTCCTCAGGGAAAGCCCAAGAGGACAGTCTCTGGGAAACCATGGAGGTTTTCAGGAGCTTTGAAGCTTTTGTTGTGAGTTTCCTCTTCAGGGTCACTAATTTAAAATGTAGCAAGAACAGTCTCGTGGCTCTTGTATGTCTGTATCTATCCCCTCTGGGAAGAGGACTTTGTGTCCCCTATTTCTCTCCCGTCTGTGAGCTGGTTTCCTGGCCTACAGCTGCAGGACGTGGCTGACCGCCACTGAGAATAGCTCCTACCCAGGGTCCCCTCTTTTTTATAAAGTGTGAGCAGAAGACTATTCTGCGAGCAGAGAGCTGGCTGTGTGATCCTTGTACTATAAAGCCTGGTTCTGTGTGAACAGAACTTGGTGTTATCAGCTAAGCCTCTAGCCAGGTTAACTTGGTGCTTATTTGATGACGTGCTCACAAGAAGCAGCTCCTACTCTGCATCTCCCCGTGAAAGTGCCCTCCTGTTCTTCTACCTCCCTCCCGCCCTCCTGCCTTTTCTGCCAGGGGCTCATTTCCACTCCACGCTTGAAAAGTTGTGCGACAGTTTTCCTTGAAAGACCACAGCCAGCAGATCCCTATTTATTTTGTTTTTCAATTTTTGGTTTGTATTGTATATTTCTTGTCTATTTTCTTTTCTTTGGTAGTTTTATTTTAAAGTAAACGTTGTTGTAAAAGAGTACAGATAGTTAACACATAGTCTTCACCCAGCATCCCCTAATGTTACTATCTTATAACCTCAATAAATTTAGCTGAACTAAGAAATTAATTAGCCAGGTGGCTCAGTGGTAAAGAATCTGCCTGCAATGCGAGAGACGCAGGTTTGATCCCTGGGTCAGGAAGATACCTTGGAGAAGGAAATGGCAACCCACTCCATTATTCTGCCCTGGGAAATCCCATGGACAGAGGAGCCTTGCAGGCTACAGTCCATGGGATTGCAAAGAGTTGGACATGACTTAGCAACTAACCAAGAAATTAACAGCACTATTAACTAAGCTGCAAGTTTTATTCACATTTCCTTAGTTTTGTTTTGTTTTGTTTTGTTTTCCACTAATGGCTATTATCTGTTTTAGAGTTCTAGTTAGGACACCATAGTGGACTTAGTTATCCTGGCTCCCTAACTTCAGTCTGTGACCATTTCTCCATCTTTACTGATGGATCATGAATTCTTTCATCTTGGCTCCTGTGTCCTTTTGAAATATCCTCTCTCTCCTTCTTCCTCTCCCTCTCTCTCCCGCTCTTTCTCTCCCTCCCTCTGTTCCCTGCCCACCCCACACCCCAACTCCCAGCTGTGGCAGACACATCCAAGGGAAGTTGTGGATCTTCAGCACTGCTTAATGGGCCTCCTGAGCCCCCTGAGGTCACTGCACCATTCATTGCAGGTTGAAAGTGCCTGTCTTCTGACGGGATGTGCCCAAGTGCTTTTTTTCAGGCTTCATTTCACTAATGTTAAGAGTTGTCACTTAAGTGACTATCTCTAGCACAGAGCTGGGCAAGCATCTTCTGTGAAATTTCAGTGTTTGAGACTTTGTAAGCTGTGAGGTCTGAGATTTTGCAAGCCATGAGGTCTCTGGTTGCAAGTACTTAGCTCTGCCTTTGTCCTGTGGAAGCAGTCCTGATAGTACACACATGAATGAACATGGCTACATTTCAATAAAACTTTATTTATAAAAACAGGGGGCTGCCTTCTGGCTTGGCCCACCTTGAACCCATTAAAGGCCTTCTGCTCCTTTCATGTTTGTCTCGTTTTTGGTGCCTTGGTGGACTGCGTCTCTTGTGCCCATGGTAGGAGAGTGCAGCTGGTGGGGAAGGGCTGCCCAAGTGCAGATGTCATCAGCACGGTTGGCTAGCAGCACTACTGTGGTCGCGTGTCCTGTCCCACAGGCCCACCATCCCCTCCTTTCCATGATCATCCCTCCTCCGCTTCCCAGGATCTTGAAATCCTGTGGTGAGGCTTTTTTTTTAAAGCATACTTTTATCTAAGTATAACATACTCCCAAAATGTGTATGAATTATGTGTGTTAACCAGGTGTGTTTTTGAAGCATTGTTTTGACACTCTGGGTGAATTGGCTCCTTGAGGACAGTGGTAGAGCATGAAGTGGTGTGGGCTCTGCTTAGTGAGCCAGGAGTTTGTGTAAAGAGCTCAATGTTACAGGAGTGCCACCTCGAACTGTCTGAGCTGGAAATGACTCTTGTAGTTTCAGGGGTTTTTTTCCCCCTCCAAGTTAATTGCCCTCTTATGATTGTTAGCTATGATTTTCTAGTGGAGAGAAAAGGTTGAGTGTTCCATTGCCAGATTGTGATATGGCATTTGGTAAACATTGTGTCCAGGGGGTTATGGAAGATTTAAATTTTATGTATTTGAGTTATTTGGTGAGATTCAATGTATATTGATGGCTAGCACTTTGAATCTGTAGTTCTGTTTGGTGCCTCCTGCGGTATCTCGATACAGAGCATTTAATTCTGTGTCAGACAGTAAAGCAAGGCAATGGCAACCCACTCCAGTACTCTTGCCTGGAAAATCCCTTGGATGGAGGAGCCTGGTAGGCTGCAGTCATGGGGTCACTAAGTTGGATTCGACTGAGAGACTTCACTTTCACTTTTCGCTTTTCATGCATTGGAGAAGGAAATGGCAGCCCACTCCAGTGTTCTTGCCTGGAGAATCCCAGGGACAAAGGAGCCTAGTGGGCTGCCGTCTATGGGGTCGCACAGAGTCGGACACGACTGAAGCGACTGCAGCAGCAGCAGCAGCAGCAGCAGACAGTAATGAATCAGCCTGCAATGCAGGAGACCTGGGTTTGATCCCTGGGTTGGGGAGATCTTCCTAGAGAAGGGAACAGCTACCTACTCCAGTATTCTTGCCTGGAGAAGTCTGTGGACAGAGGAGCGTGGCAGGCTGCAGTCCATGGGGTTGCAAAGAGTCAGACATGAATGAGCGACTAATACTTTTCATAAAGAAACAAGTTGAAATCAGAACACTTGCTTGTAAGTTCCAAGTATATTGCTTACTTAAGATCTTGGTCTCTCTCTCAGTCCAGGTCCCTCATCTGACTCTCTCAGCTGATCAGTTGCTGAGAGAACCACATAGGAAAACATTGTGAACCTCCCACCAGAGGATTTTGCAGCTCTCTGTGGTGTGGCAGGCGAGCAGCATGGCCTGGGGCAGTTTTCCGAATTTGTGGTTACTGCTAGCACTTATCTCCTGACCCTCTTGGTGCATGGCCCTATTACATCACTGGTTTCTGTCTGGCTGGAACCATGCCTACCCCATTGGTGGTGCTGGTCTGGTGAACCCAGAGCAGTGAAGTGGTTCATTCACTTGTGTGTTAGCACTCATTGACTGGGCCCCAGCCCCGTGCTCAGTCTTTACCTCACAACTACACTGTCAGCAGTGGAGAAAAATCAATCTGTGCTCTACCTCCAGGGGCATGTGGTCCTGAGGGTGGGACAGGCACTGACTGACTTTATGTAGAGTGTACGTCATTGTGCAGTAGTTGTGATCAGGGCTGAGAATTATAAGTAGATGATGCTGTGATTGAGGGAGTTAAATCTCTATAGAGGTTTTTCTCAGGCATTCCTGAGAAAGCGATTGGACTGATGGAGGAGGAAAGAGTATGGGCACAGGGTACGAAGACCCCATGGATGAAAGTAGTCCAGCCCCTGAGAATGACTAGAAGCTCAATGAGGCCGGAGAGGAGGGAGGGTGTGAGGACAATGCAGGGGCACGAGGGGCCTGGCAGGCCACATGCAAGAGGTTTGTCTGCTTAGAAGGAACAATTACTCCACTGGTCCAAGCCAAAAATTGGACATGAGCACATTTAAATTTAATCCTCAAGTAAATGTTAGGGTTATATTCTTAAAACTCATCTTGCGCATTTTAAGAATTTTGAAAGTTGTCTTTGCAAGAGATTGTTTTGAGACACGTTGTGCTCTGTGAATTGGTGAGTGTTTGGGTCTTGTCAGCAAACAGTTCTGTCCATCACTGTTAGAGGGTTTATCAGGCAAAGTGGATCAGCACCCCAACCCTTCCACCAAGGACTCTAGACACGGATTACTCAAAGATATCTCTGGGTCTGATTGTATTTTAGAACTTGAAGGATTAATGATGACCATGGTTTAAATCAGTTACAGAAAATCACTCTTTTCAAAGAACATTATAACTTTTGTTTTGGTTTCTTAATTTCTTTTAACTCTTTTAATTCAAAAGCTATATTTTATTTTTTTCAGATTTTATTTATTTACTTTTTACTTTACAATATTGTATTGGTTTTGCCATACATCAACATGAATCTGCCACGGGTGTACACGTGTTCCCAATCCTGAACCCCTCTCCCACCTCCCTCCCCATACCATCCCTCTGGGTCATCCCAGTGCACCAGCCCCAAGCATCCTGTATCCTGCATCGAACCTAGACTGGCGATTCGTTTCTTATATGATATTATACATGTTTCAATGCCATTCTCCCTAAATCATCAACCCTCTCCCTCTTCCACAGAGTCCAAAAGACTGTTCGATACCTCTGTGTCTCTTTTGCTGTCTCGCATACAGGGTTACTGTTACCATCTTTCTAAATTCCATATATATGCATTAGTATACTGTATTGGTGTTTTTCTTTCTGGCTTACTTCACTCTGTATAATCGGCTCCAGTTTCATCCACCTCATTAGAACTGATTCAAATGTATTCTTTTTAATGGCTGAGTAATACTCCATTGTGTATATGTACCACAGCTTTCTTATCCATTCATCTGCTGATGGACATCTAGGTTGCTTCCATGTCCTGGCTATTATAAACAGTGCTGCAATGAACATTGGGGTACAGGTGTCTCTTTCAATTCTGGTTTCCTCGATGTGTATGCCCAGCAGTGGGATTGCTGGGTCATAAGGCAGTTCTGTTTCCAGTTTTTTAAGGAATCTCCACACTGTTCTCCATAGTGGCTGTACTAGTTTGCATTGCCACCAACAATGTAAGAGGGTTCCCTTTTGGATCTCAGCCATTCTAACTGGCGTGAAATGGTACCTCATTGTGGTCTTGATTTGCATTTCTCTGATAATGAGTGATGTTGAGCATCTTTTCATGTGTTTGTTAGCCATCTGTAATGTCTTCTTTGGAGAAATGTCTATTTAGTTCTTTGGCCCATTTTTTGATTGGATCATTTATTTTTCTGGAATTGAGCTGCAGGAGTTGCTTGTATATTTTTGAGATTAGTTGTTGGTCAGTTGCTTCATTTGCTGTAATTTTCTCCCATTCCGAAGGCTGTCTTTTCACCTTGCTTATAGTTTCCTTTGTTGTGCAGAAGTTTTAAATTTTAATTAGGTCCCATTTGTTTATTTTTGCTTTTATTTCCAGTATTCTGGGAGGTGGGTCATAGAGGATCCTGCTGTGATTTATGTCGAAGAGTGTTTTGCTTATGTTCTTCTCTAGGAGTTTTATAGTTTCTGGTCTTACGTTTAGATCTTTAATCTATTTTGAGTTTATTTTTGTGTATGGTGTTAGAAAGTGTGCTAGTTTCATTCTTTTACCACTTGCCTTTAATCCATTGTATATTCTTGCCTCCTTTGTCAAAGATAAGGTGTCCATAGGTGTGTGGATTTATCTCTGGGCTTTCTGTTTTGTTCCATTGATCTATATTTATGTCTTTGTGCCAGTACCATACTGTCTTGTTGACTGTGGCTTTGTAGTAGAGCCTGAAGTCAGGCAGGTTGATTCCTCCAGTTCCATTCTTCTTTCTCAAGATTGCTTTGGCTATTCAAGATTTTTTGTATTTCCATACAAATTGTGAAATTATTTGTTCTAGCTCTGTGAAAAATACCGCTGGTAGCTTGATAGGGATTGCATTGAATCTATAGATTGCTTTGGGTAGTATACTCACTTTCACTATATTGATTCTTCTGATCCATGAACATGGTATATTTCTCCATCTATTAGTGTCCTCTTTGATTTCTTTCACCAGTGTTTTATAGTTTTCTATATATAGGTCTTTACTTTCTTTAGGTAGATATATTCCTAAGTATCGGAGAAGGCAATGGCACCCCACTCCAGTACTCTTGCCTGGGAAATCCCATGGGTGGAGGAGCCTGGTAGGCTACAGTCCATGGGTCACTAAGATTGGACACGACTGAGCGACTTCACTTTCACTTTTCACTTTCATGCATTGGAGAAGGAAATGGCAACCCACTCCAGTGTTCTTGCCTGGAGAATCCCAGGGACAGAGAAGTCTGGTGGGCTTCCGTCTATGGGGTCGCACAGAGTCGGACACAACTGACATGACTTAGCAGCAGCAGCAGCAGCAGCATTCCTAAGTATTTTATTCTTTTCATTGCAATGGTGAATGGAATTGTTTCCTTAATTTCTTTTTCTGTTTTCTCACTATTAGTGTATAGGAATGCAAGGGATTTCTGTGTGTTGATTTTATATCCTGCAACTTTACTATATTCATTGATTAGCTCTAGTAATTTTCTGGTGGAGTCTTTAGGGTTTTCTATGTAGAGGATCATGTCATCTGCAAACAGTGAGAGTTTTACTACTTCTTTTCCAATTTGGATTCCTTTTATTTCTTTTTCTGCTCTGATTGCTGTGGCCAAAACTTCCAGAACTATGTTGAATAGTAGTGGTGAAAGTGGGCACCCTTGTCTTGTTCCTGACTTTAGGGGAAATGCTTTCAGTTTTTCACCATTGAGGATAATGTTTGCTGTGGGTTTGTCATATATGGCTTTTATTATGTTGAGGTATGTTCCTTCTATTCCTGCTTTCTGGGGAGTTTTTATCATAAATGGATGTTGAATTTTGTCAAAGACCTTCTCTGCATCTATGGAGATAATCATATGGTTTTTATTTTTCAGTTTGTTAATGTGGTGTATTACATTGATTGATTTGCAGATATTGAAGAATCCTTGCATTCCTGGGATAAAGCCCACTTGGTCATGATGTATGATCTTTTTAATGTGTTGTTGGATTCTGATTGCTAGAATTTTGTTAAGGATTTTTGCCCCTATGTTCATCAATGATATTGACCTGTAGTTTTCTTTTTTTGTGGCATCTTTGTCAGGTTTTGGTATTAGGGTGATGGTGGCCTCATAGAATGAGTTTGGAAGTTTACCTTCCTCTGCAATTTTCTGGAAGAGTTTGAGTAGGATAGGTGTTAGCTCTTCTCTAAATTTTTGGTAGAATTCAGCTGTGAAGCCGTCTGGACCTGGGCTTTTGTTTGCTGGAAGATTTCTGATTACAGTTTCAATTTCCGTGCTTGTGATGGGTCTGTTAAGATTTTCTATTTCTTCCTAGTTCAGTTTTGGAAAGTTGTACTTTTCTAAGAATTTGTCCATTTCTTCCACATTGTCCATTTTATTGGCATATAATTGCTGAGTAGTCTCTTGTGATCCTTTGTATTTCTGTGTTGTCTGTTGTGATCTTTCCATTTTCATTTCTAATTTTATTGATTTGATTTTTCTCCCTTTGTTTCTTGATGAGTCTGGCTAATGGTTTATCAATTTTATTTATCCTTTCAAAGAATCAGCTTTTGGCTTTGTTGATTTTTGGTATGATCCCTTTGCTTTTGCATTTATTTCTGCCCTAATTTTTAAGATTTCTTTCCTTCTACTAACCCTGGGGTTCTCCATTTCTTCCTTTTCTAGTTGCTTTAGGTAGGTTATTTATTTGACTTTTTTCTTGTTTCTTGAGGTATGCCTGTATTGCTATGAACTTTCACCTTAGCACTGCTTTTACAGTGTCCCACAGGTTTTGGGTTGTTGTGTTTTCATTTTCATTCGTTTCTATGCATATTTTGATTTCTTTTTTGATTTCTTCTGTGATTTGTTGGTTATTCAGATGCGTGTTGTTCAGCCTCCATATGTTGGAATTTTTAATAGTTTTTCTCCTGTAACTGAGATCTAATTTTACTGCATTATGGTCAGAAAAGATGCTTGGAATGATTTCAGTTTTTTTGAATTTACCAAGGCTAGATTTATGGCCCAGGATGTGATCTATCCTGGAGAAGGTTCCGTGAGCACTTGAGAAAAAGGTGAAATTCATTGTTTTGGGGAGAAATGTCCTATAGATATCAATTAGGTCTAACTGGTCTATTGTATCACTTAAAATTTGTGTTTCTTTGTTAATTTTCTGTTTAGTTGATCTATCCATAGGTGTAGTGGGCTATTAAAGTCTCCTATTATTATTGTGTTATTGTTAATTTCCCCTTTCATACTTGTTAGCATTTGTCTTACATATTGCGGTGCTCCTATGTTGGGTGTGATGCTTTCTAAGGCCCACTTGACTTCACATTCCAAGATGTCTGGCTCTAGATTAGTGATCACATCATCATGATTATCTGGGTCGTGAAGATCTTTTTTGTACAGTTCTTCTGTGTATTCCTGCCATCTCTTCTTAATATCTTGTGCTTCTGTTAGGACCAGACCATTTCTGTCCTTGATCGAGCCCATCTTGGCATGAAATGTTCCCTTGGTATCTCTAATTTTCTTGAAGAGATCTCTAGTCTTCCCCATTCTGTTGTTTACCTCTATTTCTTTGCATTGATTGCTGAAGAAGGCTTTCTTATCTCTTCTTGCTATTCTCTGGAACTCTGCATTCAGATGCTTATATCTTTCCTTTTCTCCTTTGCTTTTCACCTCTCTTCTTTTCACAGCTATTTGTAAGGCCTCCCCAGACAGCCATTTTGCTTGTTTGCATTTCTTTTCCATGGGGATGGTCTTGATCCCTGTCTCTTGTACAATGTCACGAACCTCATTCCATAGTTCATCAGGCACTCTATCTATCAGATCTAGACCCTTAAATCTATTTCTCACTTCCACTGTATAATCATAAGGGATTTGATTTAGGTCATACCTGAATGGTCTAGCAGTTTTCCCTACTTTCTTCAATTTCAGTCTGAATTTGGCAATAAGGAGTTCATGATCTGAGCCACAGTCAGCTCCCAGTCTTGTTTTTGTTGACTGTATAGAGCTTCTCCATCTTTGGCTGCAAAGAATATAATCAGTCTGATTTCAGTGTTGACCATCTGGTGATGTCCATGTGTAGAGTCTTCTCTTGTGTTGTTGGAAGAGGGTGTTTGCTATGATCAGTGCATTTTCTTGGCAAAACTCTATTAGTCTTTGCCCTGCTTCATTCCGCATTCCAAGGCGAAATTTGCCTGTTACTCCAGGTGTTTCTTGACTTCCTACTTTTGCATTCCAGTCCCCTATAATGAAAAGGACATCTTTTTTGGGTGTTAGATCTAAAAGATCTTGTAGGTCTTCATAAAACCGTTCAACTTCAGTTTCTTCAGCGTTACTGGTTGGGGCATAGACTTGGATAACTGTGACATTGAATGGTTTGCCTTGGAGACGAACAGAGATCATTCGGTCGTTTTTGAGATTGCATCCAAGTACTGCATTTTGGACTCTTTTGTTGACCATGATGGCTACTCCATTTCTTCTGAGGGATTCCTGCCCGCAGTAGTAGATGTAATGGTCATCTGAGTTAAATTCACCCATTCCAGTCCATTTTAGTTTGCTGATTCCTAGAATGTCTACGTTCACCCTTGCCATCTCTTGTTTGACCACATCCAATTTGCCTTGATTCATGGACCTGACATTCCAGGTTCCTATGCGATATTGCTTCTTTACAGCTTCGGATCTTGCTTCTATCACCAGTTGAGCTGTTTCAAATCCTGAAAGATGATGCTGTGAAAGTGCTGCACTCAGTAAGCCAGCAAATTTGGAAAACTCAGCAGTGGCCACAGGACTGGAAAAGGTCAGTTTTAGTTCCAATCCCAAAGAAAGGCAATGCCAAAGAAGGCTCAAACTACCGCACAATTGCACTCATCTCACATGCTAGTAAAGTAATGCTCAAAATTCTCCACTTCAGCAATACGTGAACCATGAACTCCCTGATGTTCAAGCTGGTTTTTGAAAAGGCAGAGGAACCAGAGATCAAATTGCCAACATGGCAATTTGCCAACATCAAATTGCTGGATCATGGAAAAAGCAAGAGAGTTCCAGAAAAACATCTATTTCTGCTTTATTGACTATGCCAAAGCCTTTGACTGTGTGGATCACAATAAACTGTGGAAAATTCTAAAAGAGATGGGAATACCAGACCACCTGACCTGCCTCTTGAGAAACCTGTATGCAGGTCAGGAAGCAACAGTTAGAACTGGACGTGGAACAACAGACTGGTTCCAAATCGGAAAAGGAGTACGTCAAGGCTATATATTGTCACCCTGCTTATTTAACTTATATGCAGATTACATCATGAGAAACCCTGGACTGGAAGAAACACAAGCTGGAATCAAGATTGCTGGGAGAAATATCAATAACCTCAGATATGCAGATGACACCACCCTTATGGCAGAAAGTGAAGAGGAGCTAAAAAGCCTCTTGATGAAAGAGGAGAGTGAAAAAGTTGGCTTAAAGCTCAACATTCAGAAAACGAAGATCATGGCATCTGGTCCCATCAGTTCATGGGAAATAGATGGGGAAACAGTGTCAGACTTTATTTTTGGGGGGCTCCAAAATCACTGCAGATGGTGACTGCAGCCATGAAATTAAAAGACGCTTACTCTTTGGAAGAAAAGTTATGACCAACCTAGATAGTATATTCAAAAGCAGAGACGTTACTTTACCGACTAAGGTCCATCTAGTCAAGGCTATGGTTTTTCCTGTGGTCATGTATGGATGTGAGAGTTGAACTGTGAAGAAGGCTGAGTGCTGAAGAATTGATGCGTTTGAACTGTGGTGTTGGAGAAGACTCTTGAGAGTCCCTTGGACTTCAAGGAGATCCAACCAGTCCATTCTGAAGGAGATCAGCCCTAGGATTTCTTTGGAAGGAATGATGCTAAAGGTGAAGCTCCCGTACTTTGGACACCTCATGCGAAGAGTTGACTCATTGGAAAAGACTCTGATGCTGGGAGAGATTAGGGGCAGGAGTAGAAGGGGACGACCCAGGATGAGATGGCTGGATGGCATCACGGACTTGATGGACGTGGTCTGAGTGAACTCCGGGAGCTGGTGATGGACAGGGAGGCCTGGCGTGCTGCGATTCATGCGGTCGCAAAGAGTCGGACACGACTGAGCGACTGAACTGAACTTTGTTGGGTGTATATATATTTATTATTGTTACATTTTCTTCTTGGATTGATCCTTTGATTGTTTTGTAGTATCCTTCTTACAGAGAAGGCTCTTTTCACAGCCTTTGTTTTAAAGTCTATTTTATCTGACATGAGTATTGCTACTTCTGCTTTCTTTTGGTCTCTATTTGCATGGAATCTTTTTCCAGCCCTTCACTTTCAGTCTGTATGTGTCCCTTGTTTTGAGGTGGGTCTCTTGTAGACAACATATATAGGGGTCTTGTTTTTGTATCCATTCGGCCAGTCTTTGTCTTTTTGGGGCATTCAATCCATTTACGTTTAAGGTAATTATTGATAAGTATGATCCCGTTGCCATTTACTTTGTTGTTTTCGGTTCAGGTTTATACACCCTTTTTGTGTTTCCTGTCTAGAGAATATCCTTTAGCATTTGTTGGAGAGCTGGTTTGGTGGTGCTGAATTCTCTCAGCTTTTGCTTGTCTGTAAAGCTTTTGATTTCTCCTTCATATTTGAGTGAGATCCTTGCTGGGTACAGTAATCTGGGCTGTAGGTTATTTTCTTTCATTACTTTAAGTATGTCTTGCCATTCCCTCCTGGCCTGAAGAGTTTCTATTGAAAGATCAGGTGTTATCCTTATGGGAATCCCCTTGTGTGTTATTTGTTGTTTTTCCCTTGCTGCTTTGAATATTTGTTCTTTCTGTTTGATCTTTGTTAATTTGATTAATATGTGTCTTGGGGTGTTTCTCCTTGGGTTTATCCTGTTTGGGACTCTCTTGGGTTTCTTGGACTTGGGTGATTATTCCCTTCCCCATTTTAGGGAAGTTTTCAACTGTTATCTCCTCAAGTATTTTCTCATGGTCTTTCTTTTTGTCTTCTTCTGGGACTCCTATGGTTCAAATGTTGGAGCATTTAATATTGTCCTGGAGGTCTCTGAGGTTTTAAAGTTTTGTTGCCAACCAAGTTATTATGTGAGTGCAGAGGGAAACTCGATTTGGCTTTGTGGGTTTATTATAGGTTAAATGGGCTTCCCTGCTGGCTCAGGCAGTAGAGAATCTGCCTGCCATGCAGGAGACCCAGGTTCGATCCCCAGGTCTAGAAGATCCCCTGGAGGAGGAAATGGCAACCCACTCCAGTATTCTTGCCTGGAGAAACCTATGGACAGAGGAGCTTGGCAGGCTACAGCCTGTGAGGTCGCAGAGAGTTGAACAGGACTGAGCGACTAACATTTTAGGATAAATAGATTTTATTCTTAATCTTGAGATTAACACTGAACTGTTTCTCATCCCTTATGAAAGGAATCGAAGACATGGGCTTTGGAGATCAAGTCACGTGTTAATAGAACACAACTATCCCATCAAGTAATACTCTGCAGGAGACAGGGCAGGTCATTTCTTCTCTGGGATGCCTTTTGGTAAATAATGAGAGGCAGTGTAGCATAGTAGACAGTGCAGACTCCAGCTCAGTCCTTCTGGTGGAACATCTCAGACCCCAAGGTCTTTGTGCCTCAGGTTCTGTATCTCACAAATGGAGTACAGCACCCCAC
This sequence comes from Oryx dammah, assembly GCF_014754425.2. Classification (NCBI taxonomy): domain Eukaryota; kingdom Metazoa; phylum Chordata; class Mammalia; order Artiodactyla; family Bovidae; genus Oryx; species Oryx dammah. The sequence goes on from NW_024070200.1 coordinate 41,721,854, forward strand.
TGCGGCTGTTACTGTTGTGAAGTCCTGGCTCAGTGTTTCTTCTTTCTGTCATCAGGAAATTTTCCTTCTAGGTCACACAGCCACTGTTGACATTTTATGGTGTGTTTGTAGTTTGCACAATGATATGTTTCTTTTTGTAAAGGAGAAATTGTTGTAAATGAAGTCAATTTTGTGAGAAAATGCATCGCATCGGACACAAGCCAGTACGATTTGTGGGGAAAACTGATATGCAGTAACTTCAAAATTTCCTTCATTACGGATGATCCAATGCCATTACAGGTGCGTTTGATTTGTATGCTGTTTAATTGTATCAAGGCTTTATACTCTTATACCTTATACCTGGAGAAGGATATGGCAACCCACTCCAATATTCTTGCCTGGAAAATCTGTGGATGGAGGAACCTGGTAGGCTACAGTCCATGGAGTCACAAAGAGTCAGACATGACTGAGTGACTTCACTTTTGGATCTCCTTGCAGTCCAAGGGACTTTCAAGAGTCTTCTCCAACACCACAGTTCAAAAGGATCAATTCTTCGTTGCTCAGTTTTCTTTAGAGTCCAACTCTTGCATCCATAAAAGAGAGCTGAGCACCAAAGAATTGATGCTTTTGAACTGTGGTGTTGGAGACTCCGACTCTTGAGAGTCCCTTGGACTACAAGGAGATCCAACCAGTCCATTCAAAGAAAATCGGTCTTGAATATTCATTGGAAGGACTGATGCTGAAGCTGAAACTCCAGTACTTTGGCCACCTGGTGTGAAGAACCAACTCATTGGAAAAGACCCTGATTCTGGGAAAGATTGAAGGCAGGAGGAGAAGGGGATGACAGAGGATGAAATGGTTGGATGGTGTCACCAACTCACTCAATGGACATGAGTTTGAGCAAGCTCCAGGGGTTGGTGATAGGGAAGCCTTGTGTGCTGCAGTCCATGGAGTTGCAAAGAGTCAGACACAACTGAGTGAATGAACTGAACTGAACTGAATGTAAGGTTAGGAATGTATTACATTAAAATCCAAAGTAAAGGTTAAGGAGAGTGTTGAGGCGGGTATAGTTAGTGAGATGGTTTTAAGTCACATTGCTATATTTATCCTCTGTGATCTTTGCTTATGTAACGTTTTAATAAGGGAGCTATTATTTCCTTCTAAATCTTTTTTTTTTCCTTCTAAATCTTTTAACTTACATATAAAAACAAAGAGATCCTTTTTGACTGGTCATAAAGAAAAAAAGTATATAGCAAATAATCTCATAAATGCTGCATGTTTTATATATTTCATAGTATCTTTAACTGGCATTTTTCAAAAAAAGTAAAATTCTTATTTCAAATTTCTAGTAAGAATGAAGAAAAATATTGATAAAGTTTTTCCTTAATAACCTCTTGCTATTTTATTTTCTAACTGGATAAGAGTAGCTCCATATAATTTGAGTTCTCAAAAGTTCAGTCATTTGACTAACTTAATAATTCTGGACTTTTCCTCAATTCTCATTTTCTATTTTGATTTGCAAAGTGTTATGTACTTTACCCCCTAGACCTTTATTTGTGATAGTTATTTTTGGATGTAATTCTAAACTTTTGACTGAAGTGTGTAACTATGGATAAGTATATTTCAATCTATTGCAGTGTGTAGGTATATTTAAATTTAAGGCGTTTAGATATACCTACTATGTAGAGACACTAGCTTATTAGACTGTAAACTTGGGTTTTTCCTTTTGTTTTTAGCTTTATTTCTGTCTTTGGCCCCAGATTTCACTGTAAATGAGACCAATATACCTGGAAGAGCTTAAATCCAGTACCACTCAGAAAAATATTAGCCAGTGCCCCACCAACAGAAGGTTAATAGCATCAGCTATGTCCTTAGTTTGAAAGTGTGTTTAAAAAGTGAGTTTAACAAACAAGCAGTAGTTTGACTAAAGATGTTTATTTCTGGTAGACTTTCTGCTCTAAAATCTCCATTGTGAAAATCAGGCCATGACTTTACCCATTAAAATCTGATGACTTTGAAGGCCCATTTCTTTACTATTTTAGTGACAGTTTTACCTGAACTAGACATGCACGTGTTTGCTGTGAAGTGATTGACAGGATACTGTAACATATCCTGTAAGTTATAGTGACACTGTAGTGTGTAATCTGTCCTAATTTTATTGTTTAAAGTGTGGGAGAAAGGTGAAGAGAATGTGATCAAAGCAGGCATGTCATGTCTTTCTTCCTCCCCTGATTCCTACTGGAATGCATTCTGTGCTGCCACAGTGCCAGCACTGTCATAGCTGCTGCTGCTAAGTCGCATCAGTCGTGTCCGACTCTGTGCGACCCCATAGACGGCAGCCCACCAGGCTCCTCCCTCCCTGGGATTCTCCAGGCAAGAATACTGGAGTGGGTTGCCATTTTCTTCTCCAATGCATGAAAGTGAAAAGTGAAAGTGAAGTAAGTCACTTAGTCGTGTCCGACTCCTACCGACCCCATGGACTGCAGCCTGTCAGGCTCCTCCGTCCATGGGATTTTCCAGGCAAGAGTACTGGAGTGGGGTGCAATTGCCTTCTCAAATGTCATAGCTACACACAGGCAAGAGCTTTCTGTTCTTTTCAGAGAGCGTCCTTGCAGCTTCTCATCACACCTAACAGTAAGGCTTGTTATTACCATTGGGAAGTGATTGCTAACAGAATTAACACGAACGTACTTTTTTATTTCAGAAATTCCATTACAGAAACCTTCTACTTGGTGAACATGATGTGCCTTTAACGTGTATTGAGCAAATAGTCACATGTATGTATTATTCTTCACTCAGTTGCTAAATTCTCACTTGACGAATTATATCCCTCAAGTACTTTGGTTGGAATTTTATTTCTGTAGGTTTTTTCCTATTTTATTTTTATATTTTGGATCCCAGGAAAATTAGTTAAAAAGTAATCAGTAAATTATTTTAAAATAGAGATATAAAATATATGGCTTTTTATATTTTCTGGTATTTGTCCTCTTTTTAATTAAAACTTTAATCATTAAGTATAGATGGTAGTGATTTTATGTAAAGAGATATCTTTGGTATCATCAGAAGCAGGGTTAAAACTGACTCCCCAAAGTTCTCAGAATCATATCTGAACAGGAAAGATTCCAGAGAAGCAGTACCCCAGTGGTGGGCGATCTTCCAGTTCTCAGCAAGAGTTTGTTAAAGTATACTAAAGAGTAAGTATCAAGAAAGAATTGTTTTTCCTTTTCAGTAAATGACCACAAGAGGAAGCAGAAAGTCCTGGGTCCAAACCAGAAGCTGAAATTTAATCCAACAGAGTTAATTATTTACTGTAAAGATTTCAGAATTGTCAGATTTCGCTTTGATGAATCCGGTCCTGAAAGTGCCAAAAAGGTAATCCTGTTAAGTTCTGTCACAACTTTTGCACTGTGTTCACCAGTTACAGTTCCTTATGGAAATTCTCATTTCTCAGCTGCTCTGATTTTTTTTTTTTTTTAAGGGGAAGTTATTAGATGTCTCCCTATGTAAAGTGAAAGTCAGGAATGTTTCTAGAACTGTTTCTTTGGACTAGTTACTAGTTTATGGCTACTTTAAGCTATTCTACATAATTTTTTTTAAATCAACTTCTAAAATACAAAAAACTATCATGTACCTTCTACATTAAGATCATTACCAGCTGGTTTTTTTCTCGTTAAAAAGATTGAAAAGATGATGCTATATTGTAATTGAAGTTTGGTAAGACTTTTAATTCAGAACCTCAGAGCTTTATTATCAAACTAAAAGCTTGATTGAGGTTACATAAGGTTAGGTAAATACGCAGTTGTAAGAGGGGTCTAATAAATATTAGTACAATAAAGAAATTTTAATGAATTAATTTAAATGATATTCCACAGGGGCAACTAAAAGCTAAGGGCTTTTTAATTGCCTTGTTTTTCCCCTGCCTTCCAGGAAATGTTTACTGCAAACTCATGGAGTGAGATTCAAGGGCAGAAATTCCTTCTTTGAGTCCCTATTTTGGCTTTAGTAGAGGAGTGAAGCTGGTCCTAAGCAACCTCCCACCCCGGCTAGTCTGTGGTGCAGCAAGTGCAGAGTCTACTAACAGAATCTCCAGGGGAGCCTTGCTTTCTTGTATTGAGAATAGAGGAGCGATGAGGGAGTTTTGGGCCATGAGAAATGGGTGCATTTGTTCTCCATGGTCAGTAAACTTACTGCAGTTAATTTTCTGTTGATATCAGTGAGGCTATAGGAAAAATCTTACGGCAGCTGTCTTCCTGTACTTTGGTGGGGAGGTGATCAGTTTATTTTTAGAACCAGAGTCAACAGTTTCTTTACAGGAGGGCAAACATGAAATAAATATCTGAAGATGCCTGGCCATTGCAGCTCGATTAGGTAGCAGAAGTGGTGATGGGTCTGTGGCTGACCAGTTTTCAGAGAGAGTGTGTTAAGACCATCTTTCTGCATGCTACAGGATGGGAAATTCAGCCAGAGAACTTTTATGGCTGCTGTTAGCCATTCAGTTCTGCAGTTTGTGATTTTGGCATTTTACTAGTTTGAGGTACCTGTTCTTATGTAGAAAGACTTCAGAATTAATTAGGTGGTAGATTGCATATAAAATAATTGAACCAAGTTAATTTTTAAAATTCCTCTATAGTTGTTGTTTAATCAAAGCACCAGGAATCTGCTTATGGAAACATTACCTTCAGTATGTATAGCATGTCAAGAGTAGGGACACCATTGGAACTGAGGGAATGGAGTTACAACAGGATTTTTTTTTTTAAGTAAGAAATTGATACAGTGGCCCAACAGTCTTCCAGGAAGTTTACTTTTCTCCCATCCTCTATTCTGTGTTTCAGATGACACTTGTGTCAGTCATTGAAAATCATAATTATCTGACTCCTTCTTGCACCATCTAGGATACTTGTTGCTAAGTGTAATTGAGGCAATAAAGCATGAACAAATGAAAATTAAATTTAACAGTACAAAGTAGAAGCGTGAAAGATATTTCCACATAAATGATTAGTTTCCAAATGAATGAAACAGAAATTCAGAATATCCCTTACCTGTTGTTGCTGCTTGCAAGTGCTTCAGGGGCCTCACTGAACTATCTACACAAAACTGACCAGGCGGCTCCAGTTTTTTATGCCCTTTCTGCAGACCAGATTGCTGGCAAAAATCCTTTCCACACTGTCTTAAAATATAAAAAGCAGTTACCTCACACCCAAAAGAAATACTGTTTTTGTCTTTGTATAATCATAAGAGGGGAAATACAGGAAAGAAACAGGCATTAAGAATATAAATGGAGGGACTTCCCTAGCAGTCCAGCAGTTAAGACTCCGTGCTTTCACTGCAGGGGACTCAGGTTCATCCCTGGTCAGGGATTCACATGCTATGTGGTATGGCCAGAAAAAAAGAATACAAGTGGAGAATTTTCCCCCTGATTTACATATCTTCAAACACAGGTTAAATCATGTATGGCTGCCAAAGCTTAATGTCTTCATGAATTTAAAACAAAAGTTCTAGTATACTCTTTTATTTCATGTGAAATTTTTCGTTTGAAACTAGGGCACAGTTGGGAAGTTACAGCTTGATTCTACCTCTGGAAACTTTGAATACTGTTTTCTCTGGAAGTACTCTGATTTTTGTAAATTGTTTTAAAATGACCAGATGCGTGTTCACAGTTCTCTGATGTGTGAACCATTGATAATTTTTGGAAATACAGCAGTTATATTCCTATTTGAATTACAAAATCTTGAAATGTTAAATTGGTTCACATATTGTTAAATATTGCTCCAAAGCCTTCTGGTAGTCTATTTTGTTATTGCCTAAATATCAATCAATAGTATTACAGAAAATTACAATTTTCTGCAATAGCCAGGGCAAATGAACTATTTCAGAAGCAGTTTTCAAAGGTGTAGATCTTTTCTGAACATTTTTTAATGCTTACAAGATTGGAATAAGTGTACATGAAAATGAGACCTACTTTTTAAAGTCTCTTATTACACTCTTAGTGATAGAACCTAGGAATGTGGACATAGTCTTTTTAGGTAGTGAGTGTGGAAAGGCTGAAGGAAGAGGACTCCTGGCTTTCCTGCTCTTCTGAGTGTCCTGCAGTGACAGTGGGAGTGTGACACAGTTGTGTGTGCCTTTGTCTGGGTTTCCAGAGGTAGCCTGGACTGAGGTTACCTGAGTGGAGTCCTGTGCACTTGTGGTTACACTGCTGGCCAACAGCTTAGATCCGGCTGTGTCTCCTTCCCCCAGAATCAACTGTAGTGCAGGAGATTAAACTGAGTCAGTGTCACAAGATTATTTTTGTAGTCTTCTTTAAATGCGAATGCTTTTAAAGGCTTGTTTCCTAACCTTTGTAAATGTGATGTGCTATCTTTAAGGGCTTTTTAGAAATGGGCTGCATTGGGTTTTGCCTAGCAGATAGGCTTGGTGGCCATAAAAAACATATTCCATCATCAGTGATCTGTGGATTTCTTTTGTGTAAACACGGCCCCTGACTGCTTTCTAAAGGTCTCAGACAAAGTGATAACTAGTATGATGGGCTTGGATTACTTCCTGACTACATTAGGAACTCATTCTGTAAACTAGTATTTTCAGTGCAGCTGTTCTGAAGTGCAGAGCGCCCCCAGAAAGTACTAAGGAGATGGCAGAAGTGCAGAGTCTCCTGGGCTTCCTCAGATGTGCGCAGAGGCCTTGCCTGGTCTTCTCTTCTAAAGAACTAACGTGCTCTCTCCTTCTCTCACTCTATCACCTCACATCCTCTTCCCTGCTCGTTTTACTTTCCCTTTTAGCACTCACACTTGTCTCTTTTAATATAGACTTTCCTGTTGATCTGGTTCAGTGTCTTTCTTCCCCACTAGAATGTAAGCTCAGGGTGAGCACAGGGTTTGTGTTTGTTTTGTTCATTCTGAGTGCCTGGGGCTTAGGACAGGTGGCTGCTCCGAAAGTACCCGTTGAAGGGAGGAGACCTGGTATTTGCCCTGGAGGAATTGAACTTCATAGTAGAAGTAAAACAGAGAACCCGGTATCCTCCTCCTTATTCATGCTCATGACTAGTATGTGAAGCCCTGGAAAGGACCGCTTCTTTAACTACAGAGCAAGCTCAGTTAACTACAGAGCACTGACCAGAGATGACAGCTTCAGAGAAAGAGTGGTTGGTTGATCAGTGGGGAAGGGCTTCTTGAACAGAATGTGGAGAAGGAGGTGGCTGGGACTGAGTCAGACGGACCATATTTAGACAGGTGCTTCCAGACCAGAGACTGCTGAGGGATGGGGTGGGGGGTGGGGGTAGGTACAGGAGAGCTGGTAGAGCTTGCCTGATGGAGGAGATTTAATGCAGCATGCAGGTATCTGGTAATTGCAGCAGATAATCCAGAGAACAGAGTTGTTGCTCAAAAGTTCATCTTTAGAAGAGAATCCTTAAGTGTTATTAATTTTTTTTAGAATATAGGGAAGCCCACAGAGATGCCATAAGGCAGGTATGGCTTAAGATTGTGGCTCTGGTAGTGCTGAAAAATGGGACAAAAATGAAAAAGGAACCTTGAGAAAAGTGCAACAAAGCTTATAAACTAAACATGGTGCCCAGAGAAGTAGGAAGTGAGAAGGACTTTTTCAAGGTATAGATTCTGTAGTTTGCTCCTAGAAGAAGTGCTCTAAGGACTGGTGAGCAGGCAGGGGATGGACATGCAGGTCACTGTCTCCTAAACTTCCCAAGTGGGATGGACTCTCAGAGAAGGCTCTCCCACAGGTGTTAAGAATAGCAAGGTATTTCGTAAGTTTCAAGGAGCCATTATTATTGTCATTGTTTTTTGTCAAAACTGAAACTAATGGTAACCATTCTCCTAGTTTTATGTTTTAATTTAGTAAGACAGGAAGTATTTATTCTGTAGAACACTTCTAAAATATATTTCTAACAACTGACACATACTTACCAGTGAATAGAATCTGCATCAGCCCACTGCAGACATGGCTAATTTGACAAGGACTAACAATTAACTAAACTTCTTGCTTGCTCACTGTCAAAAGCATATCATTCTGGCTTAATGCTTTTTCTTCTAAAGGATAACTTTTTAAGTAAGATGGTCTGTTGTTCTCTCCTTGCGTCTGTCTTCATTTTCCTCTGTCTGATCGTGTGAGATTGTTTTCTCCCATCTCCCGTCACTAGTCTGGGGCTCTGTAAGCTGGAATACCATCCTTCAGTCCAGCAGCAGTTGAGGTTGATCGCAGCCATATCTCCCGTGTGCAGGTGCTCCCGAGGCTGGCGTGTGCTCGAGTTACCCATCCTTAGTGCAGCCTCGATTTCATCTTCATGATTCACATGCCCAGACTGAGGCTTCAGGCAATGAGTTGACTTCACACAGGTTCCTGGCAGGTGCTTGGTGGGGCTGGGTGATCCAGTGATCCAAGCCCTGATCATTGGATTACAAAGACCATGCTTTTCCCAGCACAGGCAGAGTCTCAACCATTTTGCTTAAACAGTTTTTTTTTTTTTTTTTTTAATGTATCTCTTTTAACCACCCATGAACTTTTGGGTTTCTTACTAATTTTTATTTTTTGTAAGAAAAAAAATTGTAGCTTTTCTGTTTTTAGATTTTTCTGAAATCTAAAATGAGTTATGAACATTAAAAGAGCATCCCTTATACTGAGCCTTCCGGATTGCTGGTATTAAATAATTATCGTCCTTAAAAAATGAAAATTTCTCTTTTCTTTTTAGGAGTGGATATGTCACTGCCTTTTTTGAGAATGCTTCATTTACTTTCCAAGTTTTGTTTATCTGAGTAAAATTATTTCCCTGTTAAAATTCAGCTCAGCAAACACGTACTGAACACTTGGCGTGTAGTCACTAAAGATTGAACAGTGTCTGGGGGCACAGCAGTGAATGAGGTCCCTGGCCTGAGAGAGCCCATTCCAGCTCTAGGTCAGCAGGAAAACATGGAAACAAGTGTCCATAGACCTTGCCCCAGATGATGCTCCCCACACCCAAGGCCTCGTTGTACGTTTCATTTAACCACGTGTGTTGAAATCAATTCTAAATGTAGAATTTTTCCTAGGTATGCCTTGCAATAGCTCATTATTCCCAGCCAACAGACCTCCAGCTACTCTTTGCATTTGAATATGTTGGGAAAAAATACCACAATTCAGGTAAATATGAAAATATTAACTACTGTGACTAACTTTACATTGTCTTAAACTTTATTCTTATGTTTTATGAGAAGCCTCCAAGTACCTGAGTCTTAATGATTGTTGAATTATTACCTTCATAACTATTAGAGAATTAAGCACTCTGTGCTAAAAGAGATAATATTTGTCAGATTATTTCCTTTAAAAGTGAAGAACCTATAAGCAACTATAACAAAAGGCTTATGGGAAGCGTGTCAAGTATTTTACCCGCAGTCAGTGGCTTGTATTTTATGATGAAGGAAGATAACTCTCCCTCTCCACCTTTAATTGGTAGCTTGAGTTAAAGTAATCTTACCTTTTAAGAAAACTGGAGGAAATTAAACGACATCTGAAATTCATAATCTTTTTTGGAAAGGTGTGATTTCATGCAAAAGCTGAAGTGGCTGAACTCTTTAATGGACTTCATTAAGTCAAAGTATTGACTTTATAATTATGAATAAGATTCATGAAAGGAAGATGAGCATTCATCTGAAAGACAAAAAACAATGTATTTTAAACCGTTTTTACAAAAGTGAATAGTTCTGTTCACATAGATGTCAGTGATGACACCACCAAAGAAAATCGCAAGTGATCATATAATTCTGAGTTCTTTTATATACAAATGTAATTTTGATCAACCGGTTTCCTTTTTTTAACCTCATAAAAGGCTAGAGGAAAATCATTGAGGTCATTTGTCACTTCACCCCCTCATAGGTTAGTGACCACCTGTCTGTTGCTTGCTGAATCTCATGTTTGCCCTGTCTTTAAGGGAGCAGGATGACTCAGCTGCATGTTTGTAGTGAAAGGTCCCTTCACCTAGCCAGCAGGGTCCTAATGGGGAGCTTGTAAGTTACTAATTTTACTGGCCTTTTATATTTTGTTAGAACATGTATAGTAATCTAAGTAATGTGTGTAATAAAAGTGTATTCCAGTATCATTATGTTGTAAGTGCATTAAGACGCAGGAGTAGCCTATAGCACCCACAGATGCATGTGGTGTCAGTGTACTTCACTGCTTTAGACGATGCTCCTAAACACTGCAGATATGACAGGTGGAAGTCATAGTTTTGGTCTTATGGTACTATACTTGAAGAAATCGGATAACAAAATGTTTGTAACTTAATTTTTTGTATCAAAATATAACTGTTTGTAACTTAGGCTTGAACAGTACAAATAATTTTTTCATTTCTTAACATAAAGAAAATCCACTTATTGTCTGAAGATGAGGTGCTGTAAGTCTGTACTAGGAGGTGGACAGATGGCCCTCTGGCACATCATCAGGCTGCAGATGCGGTCCTCAGTCACACTCTAGGAGGTGACACAAAGGTCTAGGAGGGCCTTTGATCCCCACTGTTCATGATACAGACCAGCTGCCTTTTTTCTGGTAGGAATGAGTCCAGTGTAGAGACCTGCAAGTTCTGCACAGTGTGATGCCTGGAACTCAGCCAGGACAATGAACTGTCTGATGCATTTGGTGACCCGAGGCCTGATTCCCTGACTGCTCACGGTTGTATCCATCCACTGTGGGCATCTCTGGGTTGTTAATATTTTAAATAGTTTATTCAGTCCATAGCCCTTCTACCACTGGGTTTCCTTATTCCCATCCATCTCTTCTGTATCTTCTCACGTGTAGCTTGTCAAGAAAGTAATCATTGATAATTAACATGTAAAATATCTAGGAGTACTTTATATTGCATCCTTCAGACTCCTCCTCCTCGGCAGGCACTTCGTACACGTAGTGCTCAGCCAGAGTTCTGGGAAGGTTCCTCGTAGGGTAACATCCTTTCATACCCTCCCTGAAGGTACACTGCATTTGTAAGATCAAAGGAGGCCTGAAATTTCCACGCACTGCAGTCAGAATCCATTAAACTGATTCAGAAACTGATTGGAAGACCCAGTAACCCACCCTTGACCTTCAGGATAACACCTTGATTCAGCAGCTGGATTAAAGAAGCTCTTACTACAGGCAGGCAGGCGACAAAGTTGTTCTCACAGCCGGGACGAGCAGCAGGAGGATGTGGCCAGCAGTTATCTAAGAGCGTTTTAGCTGGCCTTAGTCGTTCTGAGGTTTTCTCTTGTGTTCAGCATCACTTGAATACTTCTGGGAGGATCCTGATATTTGGGAAGATGCCTGGTACCTGCGGGGTGGGACAGCCCCCACGCTGACACCTCGGCAGGCATAGGCACAAACAGAAACAACAGTTCTGTTTTTCCTCTTTTAACCTGAAGGCAACCATGAAGATGCTGTTTTCACCAGTCAGTGTATTATTGGACAAATAACATCCAAAAGATACAGGTCCATCTTTGTTATGAAATTGACAAGAGGTTAGATTGTGCTTCTGGACTAGAGTGAAAACCTCGGGTTCCTGACAGGCCCAGGGTCGGCAGCTCCACCCTGTGATAGACCCCTGCTTACAGATGGGGCAACAAGATCTCGGGGTGCAGTGTAAACTCTGCAAGAAAGTCAAGTCAGTGACGTCATTTTGTTTTGCAGTCTTATCCTCCTTTTGTAAGCATTGGATGTTCCTTTAGGTGCTTATTGGAAAACCACTTGCGGAGAACGAACTCCATTCAAAACTGTAGAAAGTTTTAGTTTATTGTTTGTCAGTTCTTCTAACATTTTCATGTAGCTGTGAATGGTTGTGACTGGTGCTCTGTCTCTGCAGTAGGAATGCATCAGCCTATACGCCAGAATCCCTGTTGGGAGAGCTTTTAAAAGACAGTAACAGTGGCGCCGCCCAGCCCATGAGGTCTGAATGTTGCATCTAAACCACTTTGTTGACTCAGCTCTCTGGAACTTCTTCATGATCACAGTTCTGTTCTTCCCTTCCTCGCCCTCTGTGTGACTCTGATTTCTGCAGTGTCATTGAAGTGATGGGCTTTGTTTTCCTGTGTTGACTGCTTTGTGGTCTTTACTGTTGCTTGAGGCCATTCTGACTATGGAGGGGCTGGTTACATGGAAACTCTGTAGGGCTGGAGTCTGGGATAAGACCTGTGAACTGTGTCACAGGAGCTAGTGAAGGTCAGGATTGCTCCCTGTCCTGTCCCTGTCAGCTGGCTGAGGACGGCTATCCTGAGACCTAAGTCAGCAACGTCAGGGTGGCCGGCTCTTCTAGAGGACCAGCCCAGCCAGCCTTCCCTGGGTACCTGTACACAGGCATGGGCTTTGGGCCTTGGGACTTCCTGGAAAGCATAAAAATTGCCAGACTTGCTAGTGACAGGCTGAGTACCTGCTGCACATGCTATAATAAGCTCTCGCTGGAGAAGATGTTGAGTGTTCAAGATCCCTGATCCTGGTGGCTGAGACGTGGATGGGTTCTGAACAGGCAGAACCTGTGGAATAGCATACAGTGCAAGACCCTGTAGGTGCCTTCGCTTCATGTTCAGAAAAAGCGATCTCTTCATCCTCTGATCTTGAGATTTTATATATTTTTGCCAGAAGAGCAGTCTCATAAACAGTGAGTGTGTTCTCAGCCCAGCTTCCTAGTCTTCAACCTCAGGACACTGAGAAGCATGCAGTCCTGGCTACCCACTAGGGCAGAGCTGCCAGAGTATTTACAAGCTCCTGGTGAAAGTCCGTAGTGTTCTTTCAGCTTCTCTCTGGTGGTGGTCTCAGTGCGTGGCGGGCACCTCTGTGCGGTGGTGGTAAAGGCAGCATTTCTTTTCTTGGTTTGAATGTGGATGATGTTTGGTGTTTGTTTTTGACAAATAGCCTTTATCGAGTTAAGGAAATCCCTTTTGATTCCTAATTTGCTAAAATTTGCTATTTTTTACATCACGAGCACATGTTGAACTCTGTCAAATGTTTTTCTGTTCTTGAAAGGGTTTTTCCCCCTTTAATTTGGTCATATGATGAAATTCGTAGGTTTTCTAATACTGGCTAGCTTGCTGTGGGTTTCGGTGTTTTGGAACATTGGGTAAAGCGGGAATTGCCTGGGAGTTCCATGTGGGTTCTGAGTTCTAGAGCAGTCACGGGTCCCAAGTTTCCCAGAATGTTCCTGTGGTTGTCACTCTAAGAGCAGGTGCTGAGACGGAGCACCATGCCAGAATGTGGGCTTAGAAGGAGCATTTTAACTTTTAACAAGCTCTGTTAGAATCATGATCATCATAATTCTGATGCCACGTAAAGGATAAAATCCTAAATTCCTAGCCTGGCGCTTGAGACCCTTCCCGATCTAGAGTCATGAGTGCTGTCTAGTGGTGGCGTGTCCTGTGCCCTGCATTGGCTAGTAGAGAAGTCGCTGGCCGTATGTGGCTGTTGAGCACTGGAATGTGCCTGATGCAGCTGAGGAACTGAATTTAAAATCTCGGTTAAACTTAAATTTCATTTAAAATATAAAGAACACGTGTGGCTGGTGCTTGCTCTTTGGTGCAGCACACCTGTGCGTCTGGGCATTCCCCAACCTCCCTGCCGCCACCTCTGGCACCCTTACTGCACTTAAGGTAGTTCACTACTCAATGGTGTACAAATCGGCCACATTTCTTAAGTCCAGCTCTGCCCAGCATGCCCCTCTCCTTCTCATCAGCCACTGGGCAGCGCTTGCTTTGGCTGGTTCCTTAGGACTCTGCTCAGAGCATCTTGGGTCAGAAGCCTTCCTGTCCCACTCAGCCTGTGGCCCCAGCAACAGCGCAGGGCTTCCTGCTCCTCATCACTCACGTCCACCCAGTGCACTGACAAGCACCTTGAAGTAGGGGTGAAATCTTACTTGTTTGTCCATTTTCAGGCCTTAGCCTGTGGTCACGTCTCAGTAAATACCTGTTTTACAGCAGGTTTAGTAAGTAGTCCATGGGAACGGGCGTGTCATGTTCACCGGACGGAGAAGGGTCTTTACAACTACAGGGGGATGAGAGTTGGAGAGCACTGGGCAACAAGGGTCAGGGCAGGCTTGCGAGGGTACTTCAAGAGAATGTAGTTGGAGACGTTGGGGCAAGGGCAGCATCCTGAAAGCCTGTTTCTCAGGTACGGTGTCTTGTGGCAGCAATTGGCTGGGCTGAGTGCAGCTCAAGTAGGGAGAGCCCAGGCTGAGAGGGGTACCCTCTGTCACCCAGAGTGGACCCTTCTTTCCCTCCAGTCCCTTTGAGGCCCTCCTGAGGCTGTGCACATGCTCCCAGCACGTTGCAGCACTTCTCAAGTGGAAAGGTTCCTTGCTTGGGAAGGTCAGGTCCTGGCCTCTGTAACCCTCCATTGTACCAGCTCTCTAGTGGAGTGTGAGGAGTCCACGTGAGCTTATCATCAGAGGAAAGCTGAGTAGAGACCAAGAGTGTCATAGTGAGTCACAGTAGGAAAGGGCTGAGAAGTCAGTAGCAGAGAGATGAAAGGTCCAGACGGCTCAAGAGTGCAGGCGCTGGTGGATGCATTCTCTCTCTAGGCAAAACCAGCAGTGACCTGGGTTCATGCTTCAGCTTGGGGCAAGGGGTTAAGAGTGACCACAAACAGTTGAAAATTGAGGAGGAGATGACTGAAGAGGAAATGTGGGAGCAGCATCGTTCATGCCCTGAGAAGGTAGTCAGTGACTGTAACGGGCAGTGTGTGATGTAGAGTGAGAGTGGTCCAGGTGGCCATGTGAGAGCCTTCTCTAGTGCCAGAAGGTGCTGCAGGCAGAGCTAGTGGATGGACAGGGCATGGAGGTGCTGCAGGAGTGGACGCGGGGCATGTCCTGAGAGAGGAGGGGGCTGCCTCTTGGCCAGGACAGGTGAGGACAGGCCAGGACAGGTGAGGTGGTCTTGGAGAGACCGGAGACAAACAGGGATGCTACATCGCAGTGTGTTGGCGACAGGAGGCAGGAGAGGGGATTCAGAGCTGGCTTAATACTGTTGCTTTTTCTTGTAGCCAGCAAAGCTAATGGAGCACCCTTGGGAGCTGGGGGCGGCAGCAGCCAGAAGACGCCGCTGTTCGAGACGTACTCAGACTGGGACAGGGAGGTGAAGAGGACGGGTGCCTTGGGCTGGAGGGTCTGCTCCATCAACGAGGGCTACATGATCTCCACGTGGTGAGTTCGCTCTGGCCGGGTGCTCACAGCCGGGGCACTTTTAGGGGTAGTCGTCAGACTCTGCCGTCATTGGTAACTGGATGGGAAACAGACAAGAGGGAGAGAGAAGGAATCGATGCTTCTCAGTAGACTTGAGGGTCAGGTTGGGTTGGTGTGACTGGTGTTTCCTATCCCATAGCTTGTTGAGAGGACCAGAGTGGATTTTTTTTTTTTTTTTAGAAGTTGCATACATGTTTGATTAATAGTCATTCTAGACAGTATTTCAAATGCTTCCTTTGGATTCTTCCTCTGCTATAATACAGCTTTTGGGATAACTGACCACGTCATATCTGTTTTCGACTGTGTCTAGGCTCCTCAGTGTACCCACAGTGCTCACCAGGTGGGGTGCACGTTAGTTAAAGTGGGGTCTGCAGAGCATGCTTGTCCCACTGGAAGCCAAGCTCTCACGTCATGATTTGTGTTTTCATCTGTAGCCTTCCAGAGTACTTCGTTGTGCCGAGCTCGCTAGCAGATCAAGACCTGAAGGTCTTCTCCCATTCTTTTGTTGGAAGACGGATGCCAGTAAGTGAGGCCTGCTAGGTCTCTCCAATACTGTGTTCCACTTTCCAGCCGGTTAAGTAAAGACCTTGCTTCTCTCCTAGTTCTGGTGCTGGAGCCACTCGAACGGCAGTGCCCTCGTGCGCACAGCCCTCGTAAGAGACGTGCTGCAGCAGAGGAAGATCGAGCAGAGGTGAGTGGGCCACCACCCTCAGATCTTGGGGTATCTTTCTTGTTCTAGCTAGAGAGTCAGAAAGCACCATGTACTTCATACAAGCATTACCACTGTGGAGAGGATGTGAACGTATTAAAGTGAACTCTCAGGTTATACTAAACAGTTTAGTTCTTTGGCATACAAGGATCTTACGTTGCTGACATCTTGTTGTAGTGTTGCTTCTAAAGAACTTTCAGAGTGCAGTGATTCCTGGTCAAGACACTGCAGAATGAATCAGGTTTTTCTTATAGTTCAATGTGTCCTAGGTTTATCAAGTCACACTAACTAAGATGGTGGCACAGTTAGCTCATAGTAGGTGCTCAAAACATATATGTTGAACAAAAGAATGACTCAAAGGTTTTGTCTTTATTAGGATTTGTAATGCAATAACTAAAAGTCATCCACAGAGAAGTGATGTCTACAAGTCAGATTTGGACAAGACCTTACCCAACATCCAAGATATTCAGGTGGCTTTTGTAAAACTTAAACAACTTTGTGTTAATGGTAATTTTATTTTTATTATATATATACACATATGTAAACAATGACTGGGTGATTCTATGAGGCATCGTACGAGGCATGTCAGGAAAAATGACATTACTTAAAAATTTAGAAATAGTTAATAAGTAGAGGCTCATTGAGATACCTGTACAAATTATTATATGAGAATGTCAGAAGCTCTTAGAAAATGAAGTTTAAGCTGCGTTTAGTTTTGGAGGAAAAGTGTCTGCTAGTAGAACAGTGTGTGACCTCACAGACAAACAAAGACCCTAATGTGCTGAATTATGTCTTGAGTCACATCAAAATGTGTGCAGCCTCAGAGTTCGCGTATGTTTGCTGGAGCACATGCTCACGGGGTGCTTCGATATACCCCTGGGTGGCTGACTCACAGGAAAGGGCCCTTGGTGTGAAGGGTGCGCAGAGAGCCCCTCGTCACTGGGCGGTGGAGAGGCAGCAGGACTGGAAGGCAAGGGGTTGCCACCAAGGCCATGTCAGCCAGGCACTGGCAGCAGGGAGGGGTGGGAGGCAGGGAGGGGTAGGCCAGTGGTGGGGAGGCTGGGGAGGGAAGGCCAGGTCAGCAGCTCTAGGAGGCAGAGGTGGTTGGAGTCTCCGAAATTTCCTCGGGAGAGCCAGAGAGGAGACGGAGGCCTGGGGAGTGCTTGGTTCCATTCCTTATAGAACTGTAGTGCGACTTCTTAAATGTTTTTATTATTAAATGCAAATGTATTGCACTTCTTGAAGCCAACTTTTAAGTATTAGAAACTGTGATGTATCATCCAACTCTCAATTTGATCATGTGAAGAAGCCCGAAAGTGTTATATTGAATATATATACAAGTATATAGAATTACATATGTTATTATATTAATTGCAGAACCGTTTGAAGAAACTGAAGAGAAATGGCTATCTTCACTGGAGAATACACGGTGGTTGGAATACGTAAGGTTTGTACAACTGTTTTCTTTTTCTTCTCTTTATTTTGAAATAATTATATATCCGCAGGAGGTGCAAAAATATTACAGAGCCATGCACTCCTCACCTGCTTCCCAGTGGTAACAGCTCACACAACTGGATGATGGCTGTGGAGTCGAGAAGCTGACAGTGGTATAAGCTAGGCCCTGTTCAGCATTTATAATCAGGTGTTCTTATGTGTTTCTGTGTGGTTATATCACATTTGTAGACCCACGTGACCACCAACAGAGTCAGGATGTAGACTGCCCCATCATTACATCTCCCTCCTGCCATCCCTGGAGGGCTGCGCCCCCATCCCCTACAGCTCCACCCCTGCCCCCTGGGAGCCTCTCATCTCTTCTTTGTCTCTGTAGTTGGGTGATTTCAAGGTCATGTAAATCAGCAAAGGCTAATGAATTTCCCTGATACAAAAACCAAACTGTGTTCATATAAATACTGAAGAAACTCCGAAAGGTTACAGAGACTACAAATAGGTATGGTGAGAGATTAGATTTGCTTGACTTCAAGTGTAATGGAAGTTTAGTTTTTAACATTGTGTTTCCCTTTCTGTTTCCAGGACATTTCTTAAACATGCAGCAGAACTCGTGTACGTGCTAGAGAGCAAACGTCTGTCTGTAGTGCTGCAAGGTAACCACTCCTGACCACCGTGGTCCCTGGGCCACAGTATCTTGGGTGCTGTAGCTTTAGGGTACACTTTGAAATTAAGACATGTAAGTCCTCCAACCTTGTTACCAAAATTGTCTTGGTTATTCTAGGTCCTTTGTGTTTCTGTATAACTTTTAGGATCAGCAGAAAGCCTACTGGGTTTTGGATAGGACTATGTTGAACTGGAGACTGGGAAGAATACTGTCCTAACGTGGAATCTACCGATCCATGAAATGAATGTCTCTCCATTTATTTGGGTTTTCTCTCATGTCATGTCAGCTTTATAGTTTTTAGTGTAGAACCCTTGCACTTATTTTGTTAAATCTGTGTTTTATTTTTGATGCTGTTGTGAATAGTTGCTTTTTAAATTTCATTTTCAGATGTATTGTGTACTCGTGTATAAAATTCCTGCAACCTTACTAAACTCATTCATTAGTTTTAGTAGTTGTTTATGGATTCTGCAGGGGTTTTATTTTACATATGGACACTCATTGTCTGCAAATACAGTTATTGCTTGTTCCTCTCCAGTTTGAAATGCCTTGGATTTCTCTCTCTTGCCTGACTTCCTTGTGTAGAGCTTCCCAGACACTATTCAGTAGAAGTGACAGAACAGACATCCTTGTCTTGTTGCCCACTTAGGAGGAAAGTATCCAGGATTTCACTGGCAAGAGTGATGTTAGTTGTAGGTTTTTGTGGATTCCACTTGTCAGGTTGAAATTCCCTTCTCAGATTGTTGAGGGTTTTTATCCAGAATAAATGTTGAATTTTAATCAGACAGATGCTTTTTATATATCTAATGAGATGATCATGTAATTTTTGTCCTTTTATTTTTTATTATGGTGTGTTACTTTGTCAGGTGTTAAACCAACCTTGCATTTCTAGGATAAATTCTTGCATTCCTGAGATAATTTGGTTTGTTTATACTTTGTTGATGACATTATATAAAATGGATACTATATGATAGTTTTCTTCTGATTTTTGTGGCTGGCTTTGCTATCAGAGTATTCCTGGTCTTCTTATTAAAGGACATCAGATATGAAAGATGGGAGGGAAGCATTTGCCACCTTGTCAGATGATGGTGGATAGTTCCCTT
The DNA here is from genome assembly GCF_014754425.2 of Oryx dammah. NCBI lineage: Eukaryota > Metazoa > Chordata > Mammalia > Artiodactyla > Bovidae > Oryx > Oryx dammah. The sequence goes on from NW_024070200.1 coordinate 41,740,927, forward strand.
TCTCTTGTTCACCTCTGAGTCACCCTGTCGAGCTATCAGTGGAAAGATTGTGGGATATTTAATACTGTTGCCAAAACAGGAATAAAATGGACTCCTGGGAGATTTTTACCACAGATCATTGAAGTGTAAAAAGAGTGAGGGCTACACTTCTGATATCTAGAAAACATTCATATGTAAAAGTCCATCTCTCCATTAAACATGAGTGTAAATGATCTGTAGGTAATATTTAGAGTTGCTAGCCTGAATGAAATGTCCTAACATGGATGATCTCAAAGGCCGCCGCACACGGAACACTGAAGTGTATGCTCTATCTCCCCTTCCGTCCTTCTCTGAGCATTCTGCTGTGTATTGAGCGCTGTCTTTCCATTTCACTGACAGAGGAGGAGGGAAGAGACCTAAGCTGCATCATAGCTTCTCTGGTCCAAGTGATGCTGGACCCCTATTTCAGGACCATCACTGGGTTTCAGAGTCTGATACAGAAAGAGTGGGTCATGGCTGGATATCCGTTCCTGGACAGATGCAACCACCTGAAGAGATCGGAGAGGGAGGTAACAAAACCTTCATGCTTATCATCAGCCCTTCAGCATGCACAGGGTAAAACCCTGTCATCATGGGGAGAGAGATTCTGTGCAGAAGGGGACAAGGAGGCTTTTAAAACATTGCCTTCACTACATCCTATCTTCTTAGTCCAAGACTGACCCATGGATTAGAGTTCAAGTTGAGGTGTTTATGAAGACTATCGTATGAAGACTATCGTAACTGTATGATAGGCGACACTCTAAAAAGTAATCTGTTGAGTTTCTCTTAGTTGAAAACTGCTTGAAGAAATGCCATTAATATGGCAGGTCTTCTGTAAGCAGACAATAGGCACGTTAGGTATTTTGGAAAACCAGCTTTGGAGTATCATAGTTTCTTAAAATGGGGTACGTGTGTTGAGGGAGGCTGGGGGGCACATGTAAGAGCTGCGAGGCTGGCACGGCCTCAGGTCCTTGTGGGGCTGTGAGAGCCCTGCAGTGTCCCATGTCAGGGAGGCTCCTAAGAGCACTGCTGACTCTGTCCCATGTAACAGTCCCTGCCATCTGAGGAAGCCCCAGCAGTGAATGCTTCCCGTGTTGACTCTGACTCATCAAGACACACTGGGTGGGTGCAGGGGCTGCTGCCAGCTGCTGCATTGAGGGTGTGCCCCGGGACCCCGAGGCCACACCAGCCAGTCTCTGAAACCCAGGAACGTCTCTGGATGCTGACTGCAGGGTCAGCCAAAAGTTGTTAACAGAAGCTTTTTTTTTAGTTTGGAGGTTTTTTGTTTTAAATGTTATGAAGAACTGTTTCCAGGTTTGGCTTAAACACTTATTTCCCTGTTCCCCCTTCACAGGGCGACTCCCTGCCTGTCTTTCTAGTTCGCCACTTCACCATGGTAGACTTGGGCAGAGAGGTGCTGAGACACGTCCCAGGCCAGCCTCGGTCTGAGGGTGCCATGGCCGTCTAGTCTACTCATGTACGCTGAGCTCAGCTTCGGGGCCACGCACACAGGCTTCACCATCTACTAATCTCTTCCTTCATGTCAGTGAGAAGTTTGGGGGTAGACGTGAGCCCTGCGGACCAGTACTGAATAATCTCATTTCCTTGTGTGTCTGCCAGGCTCCTGTGTTCCTGCTCTTCCTGGACACTACGTGGCAGCTGCTGGAGCAGTGCCCAGCGGCCTTCGAGTTCTCTGAGACTTACCTGGCGGTGCTGCACGACAGCACCCGTGTGGCCCTGTTCGGCACCTTCCTGTTCAACTCTCCGCACCAGCGTGTGCAACAGAGCACGGTGAGCACCCACTATGGCAACGTGCAGTAGCTGTGTTCCTATTAAACTGTCTCAGTTATGAATACCGTTTTAAGCTGTAGTTTCAGATGGATAACAGTCCAGGAACTTGAACCTGTTGCATTTGTATGCGTGAGCATCCTAGGTCTTTGTCTCTGACATTTATTGAAAGATGCAGCTTATTTTAACCACCGTATTGTTGTACTTTTGTATTTATATGTTCACCTTTGAGCTGTGTGAATGGGTAATTGGTAAGATCCTGTTTGAAAACATGTATTTCCTAGGACAGTAGAATAAAAGGGGTATAAAGCAAATGACTTTTTTTCGAGAATTCTATGGGGAAGGAATTTGAGAGGAAACACAGGCATGATGCAAGACTGGAACTCTTGCTGGGCACTGCTTCCCGAGTGTCCTCAGACCCTGATGCCATGGGGCAAGTCACTTTTACGTCGGCCTGTCAGATTCCAGGCCCAACTCTTAACCCAGAGGAATAACTGTGACTAGGGAGGGTCTCAATCCAGACTTGAAACCAGCTTCTGGTTGCCCTGGTGGAGGCTTCTGGAACCACGAGTTCTGTCTTATCCATATCTGGAGCAGTGGGTGTAGCCACAGAGGCTGCAGTGCCCAGAAGGACGCTCTCATGGGCCTTCAGGAAGACTGCAAAAAGGGCTGCCTTCACAGTGAGCTGTGGTCGTAGCCAGGGCTGGGACTCTGCTGAGTCTGAGTTCCTCATCTGTGAAGTTGCTGCCTCAAACAGCAGCTGATATGCCAAAACCAATACAGAATTGTAAAGTAAAAATAAATAAATAAATTAATAAATTAATTTAAAAAAAAAACAAAAAACACAGCAGCTGAGCGTCCTGAAGACGCATGCTGTTCAAGACTGTGGTTGTGAGCATGTAAGGAGAGGGTTTGTTCAGGCCACTGCACTAGGGTGTGCTCCCTCCATGAGTTCATACTCAAGAACATGCTCACTGCCCAGGGCCCCCCCTTCTCCTCACGCAAGGGCCATGCCCTCCTCGTGCCGGGTGCCAGCAACGTCTGTTCTGGGGAGCAGAGTTTGTTGCTCCAGAGGGGTGGGAATCACCCTCATTCAGAACATTTCACTCGTATAATGAACAACTCATCAAAAAGGAAGTTATCACGAGAAAATCTTGAGTTTGGCATTTTTCACAAATGTTCAAATATTTTATTTTGCAGGAATTTGCTATAAGCAAAAATATCCAGCTGGGTGATGAGAAGGGTTTAAAATTCCCCTCCGTTTGGGACTGGTCTCTCCAGTTTACACCAAAGGATCGCACCCTTTTCCACAACCCCTTCTACATTGGAAAGAGCACGCCTTGTGTACAGAACGGTTCTGTGAAGTCCTTTAAAAGGACAAAGGTAAACTATAATAACGCACTAATGGTGGAAACCTGGTGTTTGCACACACATAACCAAAAACATCTTTTTCAGAACGGAGTATTGAAAGTCCAGGCACGTCCCATGACAGCATTGCTAATGCAAGTTTGAGGGGTCATTTGCTTTGTTTCTTTCTTTTATGGCTGTGCCGTGCAGCTCAGGAGATCTTAGTTCCCTAACCAGGGATTGAACCTGTACCCTTGGCAATGAGTGGGAGGAGTCTTGGTCACACAAAGTTTTTTTCATTATCATTATATTTGTGATGGTGATCTGTGACCAATGATCTCTGATGTCACTATTGCAGAAAGATTACAGCTTGCTTAGGCCTTAGACGAGGGTTAGCATTTTTAGCAGTAAACTATTTAAGGTGTGCACATTGTCTTTTTAGACATAATGCTGTTGCACACTTAAGAAATTACTGTATACTGGAAACAACTTATATGTGCCGGGAAACCAAAAACCTGGTGTGACTTGCTTTATCACTAATCCACTGTCTCCCAGAGGTCTGCCTATGATGGATAGAATATATCAGCTCCACCCTCATACAGGCCACAGCCTGGCAAAGTCAAGGCCCAAGTGTCCAACTCGCAGTGGAGGAGGATTGGAGCAAGTATTACCAAGGGAGGGACAAAATGTCCTTTAAGGTTGAAATTCTACCTGAGTGTATGTTCACCATCACACTTTTACCATCTGTCTGAAAGGGGAAGCTCCAGGAGAATAATGCTAGAATCTCTCTGTACAGAAAAGCTACAGCTCCACACTGAGAGGAATGCCAGCCTCCTTAAAGAACGGCATCATCAGTGAGGAGGAGTTACGGCCAAGGAGAAACTCACTAATCCTGCAGGTGAAGCCAGTGCCTCTGGAGCCGAGAGACAGCCAGGACTGGGACGCGGAGCGGTTCTTCCGAGAGTGGGCCTCCAGGCCAGCTGACCTGCACGGGACCATCCTGCCACATCTCTCAGGGGCGCACATCAAGCTGTGGAAACTCTGCTACTTCCGCTGGGTCCCCGAGGCCCAGATCCAGCACGGGGGCTTCATTACGGCCTTCCACAAGCTCTCGCTGCTGGCTGACGAGGTGGACGTTTTGAGCAGGGCACTGCGACAGCCCCGGGGTGGCCCCATGCCAGCCCCCGGCCCCGAGCTGGCCCCAAGCAGGCTATACTTCCGTGCTGGCGGCCCACACGACGCCCCAGGCACTCCGGACTTCCTCTCGTCCTCCTTCCCCTTCTCCCCAGTGGGCAATCTGTGCAGGCGGAGCATTTCGGGGACACCGCTGAGCAAGTTTCTCAGTGGGGCCAAGATATGGCTGTCCACTGAGACCCTCGCCAATGAAGACTGACCATCCTAAGGGACGAGCGGGACTGCTGACCCATGTGGGGCCGAGATATGGCTATCCACCGAGACCCTCACACGTGGAGACCAAAGGGGTCTTCCTGCACGTCCTGAGGGGTGAGCAGAACTGCTACCCTAGACGTCGGACACACTCATCATTTATCTGTAACAACTGAAATTTGCACTAATTCTTAAAAACATGTTGAATTATGTTTCCTTCACGGTTTTTTAAAAGACAGGCCTAACTTTTGTTATTTATGTTCTCTTTCTGTCATGCTGGATCTGGCTCATTTTTAGGTCATTTGCAGGCAGACATTCCCATGATTTTATTACTGTGATCAGACTAATCAGGTTTTGTGTGTGGTGTTTGTCTTTCTAACCACCTACTAAAGCTTCCCTGATCCTTGGTTGGATTAGCAGCCTGAGCAGCAACCATCAGGGGGTCAAGAACTAGTGTCTGGTGTATTTTCAAGAAGCATCCAGCAGACCCCAGTGGGTATTCAGGGTTATTTGTGCATTTTTCTGGTCACTTTCATTATCTCTAGTTGAACTCACCTGAGAGTTGTGTGTTCCCACACTGTAGTTTATTATAGATTGCTGTCTGGGACCGTAGATCACTGTGTTTTAAAATTATGAGTTTGCTTAGGGCTAACTTTAAAAAGGTGTGTACTGTTGACTTCAAAAGCATTTGCTGTAGATAATATAACTAAACTTAGAAGTGCCTTTGATTATTAACTATTAAGATATGAATAACTCAGAGTAAAACAATTTGAGTTAGGATATCAGAGTCCCACCACACATCAGAAGGAGGCTAGTCACGAAGCCTCCAGCTGAGAGTCACCTGGACACCCCAGGTCTGGGGAGGGGCGGGGAGCGGAGCCAGCATTGGCAGTATTACCGAGACCCAGCCACTCTGGGCACCTGCCCATGAAAAGGGGTGGTGAGCTCAGGAGTCAGGTCACCTGCAGGGAAGGACAGAGTGCCTGGCACTTGGGGAGGGAGGACAGGTGAGTAGAGGTGGACTTCTCTCAGGATATTGCCATTTTAACCAAGAGCACCTGCCCCGCCCTGCCTGTGACAGCAGCGCTGAGGAGACGAAGACAGGTGTGCTCCTGTCCGAGCTCCTGATGGCATGTGTGTCATGGGAGCTGCACCAAAGCTGTGCCGGTCAGAGTCATCACACCCTTCACTTTTGGGAAAAGATGGATGTTTGAAATGTGACTGTCATATCGTCTTAAACTGCCATCTTATGCTTTTCAAAAAATGTTTAAAGTGTGCAGTTAGATTATGTCTTTTTCTAAAACAAGTTTTTTTCAAAACAGTGCTTTACCTTCATGTGTAACAAATAGGTATTTCTGTTTGAATTACTTGCCTTTGAAAAATTGTTGGATAATGTCTCTGGATTTAAAAGGATGGAAATTCCTATGCAGTGTCTAAGGAAATCCATCTTGTGGTAAACTCAGTGTTTCTCCCAACCTGCCTAGAAAATAAGGGCTTTTTTAGTTTATATAAGTTTATATAAGTAGCACTGTTGCCACAAGGACTTTTATAGTCCTTGACTGGAACCAGTTCCAGCCCCCTGAAAACCCCAAATCCCATCTTGCCACTGAAAGTATAACAGTTCTTCCCCATTTTTCATTAGGCTGCTTTTTAATTATTACAAATTGTCTTAATTTGTTACTGTTTTTTCGGGTTGAGCATTTATTTCTCTATACCTTTCTTCCCTATCACATTTATTTCAACTATTTTAGTAAATGTTTTTAACTTGCAAGTTTTAAAATGATTAGGTACTCTTAAATGCTGTTTTAAAGTAGAAAATGTGCATATTTTTGTATGATAATCAAATGTAAATTACAGTATTTTGTTTTATTTTTGCTGAACAGTTGTTATATCATGATTATTGTGCCACAGTTTATCGTGCATAATATGAACAACAACTATCCCAGCATTAAGTCCTGGCCCCTGCAGAGCCACCGGCCCCATTGCTGGCCAAGGATGTGGGGACAGGGTCCGAGGGCAGCACCGGACATGGATGCCCAGCTTCTGCTGACAGGGCCACGCAGGCAGACTCTCGGTTCGGACTTCAAGGTGTAAAGCGTCTTACTGTTGTTCGTGATGGAAACCAACTTTAAAACCAAAAGTGTCTAACTTTATTTAAGAAAGTATATTAATTTGTGCTAACAGAGGGTGAAAACTGTTCAACACATACTTCAACAAACTCTTGCTATAGCAGTAACCTCGAGTAGCTGAAACTTGATTTTGAAAGAAAATGAAAACCTTTGTGCCTAAAATTGATTGTGACTTGCATTAAAGTAGGATGGGCAGGAAGGTGAGAGATTCTGTTTTCCAGAGTGATGAATGTGAAGCAAGTGCTGAGTGCTAATAAAATGTCATAGAAATGGTTGCCTTTGTTATTGATGTGAGAGGTGGGATGTTTTCTTCTAGCTATGCTTGTGTCTCATCCCTGCTGTTCTGCCTGCTCTAAACCTCAGTTCACAACTGGCTGTCATCACAGCCATGGGGGTTCATGGACCAGGCCCTCACAGCCGGGGAGTGATGTTTCCTTAAGAACATCAGGGAGCAGGTCTGTGGGAGCAGGATCCTGGCCGAGCTGCCCAGGCCTCCCATCCTGATCAGTCCCTTGCTGTGTCCAAACCCTCCCCACCCTGCCCAAGGCTCTGCACATCTTGGAGACACTGCAGGTTGGTTCCACATAACCACAGTAAAGTGAGTGTCATCACAGTCTGCAAGTCATGTGAATTTTCTGGTTTCTGAGTACATGTAGAAGTGATGCTTCTGGTACACTATAGTCTATTAAATGTGCATTATATTTAAAAGAAGTGTACACACCTTTAAGTATTTTAAAATACTTTCCTGCTGAAATATATTAACCATCATCTCAACCTTCTGCAAGTCTAATCATAACAAATATAACAACAGAGAAGTCTGAAACCTGTGAGAATCACTGGAATGTGACCGAGACCCAAAGGGAGCACTGCTGGAAGGATGGTGTTGACAGACCTGCCCGACCCAGGGCTGCCCCAGACCTTGGAGCTACACAGTAGTGCTAAAGCGAGTTCTGCCAGCGTGTTCTCGCACTCAAGTGAGTTCTGCCAGTGTGGGAGACTGCCTCAGTCATCGGGGACATCCCCAAGGGTCAAAACGGAAAGGGACAGGTAAATGCCTTTGGTAGAGTCCCTCCCCATGGTGATACAGGCCCAACTGGAGCAAGTGTTGACAGAAATAACAAGGCACTTGATGACAATGTGTTTCTTAATTCCTAAAGAAATCAGAGAAATCAGAAAACATATAAATTCAAGAATCTGTTTGTATTTTTTAGAAAGAAACATTGTGTATGCTACTTTCATAAAAACTGAAAGCTGTGAATCATCTCATTCTGTAGTATTCCAGTTTTCTGTAAATATAACTTAATAACATAATGCATCCAGCTCCTGAAATAGCCACCAAGGTTCTGATGTTTTTGGAAGTTCTTTACTAATGTGTGGGATCAGTAAGTGTCCTGAAGCCAGTCACTAAGGTTCGTGATACAGACACTGTACGATGATGAGTCCTTAAGGTGCCAGGTTTATTATGACAATAACAAAACCAAAATTAAATAGGATGTAGTGACATTCTATGCTCTGATGGTCTTAGATGCTTCCGAGCTCTCGGCTCTCAGTTGGGACCCTTGCTCCTGGCCCCGACTGCAGCCACATGGCAAACTTCCACATCCGCCCCCAGCTGGCGCAGCTCATCCAGCCAGATCATCTGCTTCTGCGACAGCCGGTCGTGGGGTCCCTTCACTTCCACCAGCTGGGAGACAGAAGGGCTATTCAGGTGGACTGTGGCAGTTCCCACTAACGACCATTTATTTAGAAGGCTTGTCCAGCTGCACTGCTGTACTTACATGTCCATAACAACTAAACATGTACATATGAATTCAGTGAGAAAGTCCCCTATTCTGTAGAAATCAGACTGTCCTCCACAGAGAATTAGGAAATGGATTCATACGTAATATGGCAGCTGAAATAGTTTTCCACCACACATGGCACTGTTCCTCTCCTGCTCAACACTCCTCAGTCCTTTCTTGTTGTGTCTGCAATTCAACCCAAGCTCCTTGCCAGGACCCACAAAACCGTGTGGCCTGGTGTCTTCCCTGTGCAAGCAGGGCCCTTGCCCGTGCTTGCCAGTCCCACTGCCCAGTACATGTCTCCCTGCTCTTCACATGTCTGACACCTTCCCCCTCAAAGCTCAGCTCAGATTCATTTCTAGGAGAGTCCTTCTCCTTCCTGTGTACTTGTTTACGGTATATATCATAAGATAAAACTACTCATCACACATCAGCTCCATGGAACCAGAACTGTGTCAGTGTTGTCTACTACAGAGCACCAAAATTCAAAACAGCGAGAGACTACCAACATGAACTACAAAAGTTTTTTTTTTTTAATTAATAAAGCATTTCCACAGCCTAACAGGAGTTAGAGAGATCTTAACAGAGATCCCAAAAGGCAGAACAGAGAGAAAAAAATATTTGGATAATGGCTAAAAAAATTTTCAAAGTTGATGGAAATTATAAACCGAAAGATCCAAGAAGCTTGGTGAACTCCAAAAGAAGTTGGTGAACCAAAAGAAGCTTGGTGAACCCCTAAAGAACACGACTCTAAGAAACAAATTACGTATAAGTTTGAAAAAAAAAAAAGCAGGGTGGGGGTGATTTGCCAGAATTGTCAAAAGCCAGAGGGGAGACACTACAGACTTCTCACTAGAAACAATACAAGCTAGATGACAGTGGACAAATATTTTAAGGCATTGAAAAAAAAGTTCTTTGCTTAGGAAAAGCTAACTTTCAAAAAAGAGTGAAAGTCTTAAAATATATAAAACCTAAATAATTCATTATTAGCACACTTCCATTGCAAGAAATATGAAAGGAAGTTCTGTCAGGAAGAGAATGATAGTACATGGAAATCTGAATCTATATAAAGGAGTAACCATTAGAATTTGTATCTATGTGAATAACTATAAAGGCTCATTAGTCCACTGTAGAAAGCAAAATAATGTGTTACAGGGTTTATAACATGTTGAGGCATAATGTATGAACACAGCACAAGGGCTGAGAGAGGAGATATACTGTTGTAGGGTTCTTTATATTCTATGTGGACTGGTACAACATCACTTGAAAGTAGGTAAGTTTAAGTACACACTGTAAACACCACTCCAACTACTTAAAACACATGAAGAGTGAGAGCTAACAAGCCAACCGAGGATAAAATGCAACCTCAGACAAAATGAAGAACTGAGACAAAAAACAAATAGGAGGGTTAAAGCCAAACATGAATAATCACATTAAAATAATATTCCAAATACTAGAGCACACGTTGTCAGATTAGATTAAAAGTAAGACCCATATATATGCTGCCTACAGAATGTACGAAACTCAAATATAAAAACAAAAGCAAGTTTAGAGACATGAAAATCCTAAGTTTATATGTTGAATAATAAAGCTTCACAATATATATAAAGCAGACATTGATAAAACTGAAAGGAAAAATACTCAAATCCACAACTGTAGTCAGAGGTATCATATGACACCAGAAGCATGACCCAGAGAGAACAGATGAGCTGGACTTTATCAAAACTTAATACTTCAACTGTTCCATACACTATTTAGACAATGAAAAGTCAAGTCACACACTGAATGAAATGTATCTGATAAAGAACCTGTACCATAATTTTTCTTTTCATCTCAAAATTCAGTAGTTTAAGAAAACCACTAGCCTGTGACAGGCAGGATGAGACCAGATGAGGAAAGGGTGGTGGCCAGCCTGCAGCACATGAGCAGGCGCTCACTCTCAGAGCTTAGAAAAATCACCCCCAGCCATCCCAGGCTCTTGGTGCTCACACCTGTTGAGTCCCTGCCCTTGACCTGCTTCCAAGAGTGGACACAGCACAAGCAATGGTTTGTCGCTGCCAAGCTCAGCTGATAAAAAGAGACTGACTTCCGTCCTGCTTACAGCCTGGCCCTTCTCCCTCACTTGCTCGGATGAAATAGGCTGCCTCGTGGGGAGAGGCCCAGGTGTCAGCACCGTGAATGCCTCTACCAGCAGCCACCGAACAATCCTAGCCATCAGTCCAGCAACTCTTGAGGGATTCAATCTTGTCAATCATCAAGCAAGAAATGCCTGGATCGTGGCCTTCAGTTGATCATAAAATTACAAACATGACTTTCCGCTCTAGCTCAACTGACCTTGACATGATGACTCTGGGAGCTCCACACAACCAGGTCAGGAAGGCCCCCTCGGCAGTGCCGGAAGTCCACGGCCAGGCGCCGGCACACACCACTGAGGATGGAACCCCCCAGGCAGGACACAAGATCCTGGACAGGAGACACAGAGATGGTCAGCCCTCCCCTGGGATGGAGACCCTGGAGCCCCCAGTAATGGTGAGACGGGGGAGACCCCATGTGTCATTCAGCAGAGATGAGGTCCTAGGACACCAAGCACCCTTCTGCCCCTGGTGCTGGCACCCTGGCCTCTGGGGATGTGTTCTCCCTGGTCAGTTACCAAGCTTTCACCCAGTCGGGAACATCCAGGGAGCAGCTAAGAATAGAGGATTTAGGGTGAGCACTTAGGATGCGACAGTGGACCATGGAGGCCACTGGTCACAGGACAGGGAGAGTGTCTTCCCTCCAGGGGCCACAGGCCAGGCCAAGGAGGCTGCCAACCAAATGGGCAGAAGGCATAACTGGGGCTTGTTCACACTTGGGACTGTCCCTTCAGGAACAGAGGCCTGTGGGCAGGGGCACGACAAGCACATGCATATGCACATGTGTGTGTGTGCTTGCATATATACATGAACAGGTACACACATACACACGTACATGGGTGTGTGCACACATGCATGCACACATATATGTGAATGTGTGCACACATGTCTTCTGTTACAATTGTCAAAAGGAAACCCACATTGGAGGCACTTCCTGAGCAAACCCCGCCTGCAGACTCTTACCTGGGCTTGCTGAAGAGAAGAGAAGCGATCCCAGCTGACCAGGGAGGACACCCTGCCTTCCTGGGCCTGCCACGCGGCTGCCACCCAGGCCCGCAGGCTCTCCTTGGGGGCGCTGTGGATCTGCTGCAGCCGGGCTTCCATGGCCGGTGCCCTGCTCTTGAAGAAACTATCTGTGCAGAGGTCCAGCGGGGCCGCCTGTGTGTAGGGAGAACCAGCTCACACTAAGCCTGGGAGGCTGGGGTCATCAGAGGAGCCAATGCCCATCAAATCTGGAAACCGGCCACTCTGATGAAGTGGACTCAGGCTTCTTCTCAAAAGATATATAAAAATCACCCAAGTAATCTTATATAAAAGCAATTTATGACACTGGTTTTTTAGAGAACTAATTTCCAAAGACAAGCACAATTTGCTAAAAGAGTTCTTAGGTTAAACTGGTGGAGCTCTTGGACTTTCCAGGTGGTGCCGTAGTAAAGAATCCACCTGCCAATGCAGGAAACACAGGTTTGATCCCTGGGTCAGGAAGATCCCCTGAAGGAAAGAATGGCAACGGACGCCAGTATTCTTGCCTGGAAAATTCCATGGCAGGCTACAGTCCGTGGGGACACAGAGAGTTGGACAGGACTGAGCGACTGAACATGCACCACACAGTGAGGCTCTTAGCAGACATGTATGACAAAGCACATGAGTGTACATGGGCCCCACCAGGGTGAAGCTGAAGACACTGACACTGAAAGTTTCAAGAGGAATGATTCCAGTAGAGTAGATTACATTTTAAATTCTATAAATCAGATTTAAAAATTAAAAGCCATTCTTACAGTGGAATTAGCACTAGGATCCAGAAGAGTACAACTGGGGGCAGGTTTCTGGGGCAGCAACCTCAGGGTCCCAGGGTGGGAATGACTCACGTGTGTGTGCAGAGTCTCTGCAGCCTGAACGCGGCCAGGGTTACCTGATAGGCATTTCTGAAGGCGTCCGGCACCCCGTCCATGAAGATGATGTCCCACAGCAGAAGGCCAAACAGGGTGCTGAAGGTGGACCCCTCCCCATGGATCCCTGAGACAAGGCACACACGAGAAAAATCCATCTCTTCTGTTCTCCAAAGACACCACCATATCCTACTGCCAGCTCAAGCTGAAAAAACTAGCAAAAATATTTTAGATTCAAAAGCAAAGGCTGTTTTCGTGCCATCCCCTGCTCAATTTCTTAACATTAGATTGCTTATATACAGAAGCCTTGCTTAAGGATGAAAGTCTTAGTAATTATGACAAAATTCAAATGCATGTTTCAGAGTGGAAAAACCTAAGGGACATGTTTAAAAACAAATAGGAGGTCTGACAGGGGAGGGTGAACGCCCAGGAGCCTTTGCCTTCTGACCCCATTCGCCTCCTTCCACAGCACTCCTCTGCCTCGACCTGGACACCACATAGTGCCGGGGTTTTTAAGACTCAGGGTTTTACAGAAAACTTTCACATCAGAGACCACCCAGTCCAGACCCCCTATCCCTACCCCACATCCAGACCACAAGATGGGGTGGTGACCTCAGAGAGGCCCAGCCCAGTTCCAGGCCGTGTGAACAGTGAAGCAGGGTCCCCAGGGCTGGGGCCTCTCTGAGTGGGCCCCTCCTGGCCCTTTGGCACTCCTGATGCCCCGACCCGAGACCCCGGCGCTCCTCCACACACTGCAGGACCTCTGAGCGGCTGGCTATGGGCAGCATCTTGTGGTCCTCTCCAATCCTGTCCACCTGCCTGACCCAAGATCTCCAAGAGCAATCCAGCCACCCTTGCTCCTCATGTCCCTACCAGAACACGCCACTCTCATGGTGGCAAGTGTGAACACTGGCCACGAGGAAGCACACGGCCCTGATGAACTGGAGTGATAAAATTCTCTCCTGTGCCCTCTAGGGCCTCCCACAGGGACAGGATAGAGTGACAACACCCCCCAGTGTGGCCACATGGCCCAGTTACCCTGGTCAAAGCCACAGTGTCTATAATGGGCCAGCGCCAGCTCCTCCACAGAGCACAGGACAGTGGTGGGGGTGGCCCCCCCAGCCTCCAGCACGAAGACAGACTTCCCTGATCCACGCTGCGGGCACAGCCGGCCTGTGACGGTCACCTGGGTAGGTGGGTGGGGAGAGGAACAGCCCATTAGCCCCACTCCTGTTCTAGCCCTGAAGCCCCAAACTCTCCTCTGCCCCCGAAAGGCCACCTGTCCTTAGTGTAGCACCAGGCTGGTCTGTGAGGATGTGGGCAGGTCATCGCCTGGCCCCCAGGAGCGCTGTTCCAAGCTGCTCTCCAGGGTCCTGACTGGGCTGTGGGCAGGAGGCATAGCAGGGTTGTGAGCTGCTGACTCAGGGGTAGAGTCACAGCCCCTGCTGACCAGGTCTCTTTGACACCTCGATGCCAGGCTGAGGTTGGAGCAAAGGTGGGTCAATGCCCACAGCAAACCAGAGGGCTTTCTGAGTCTATGAGAAATGTGTGCTGGAAACCGCTCTTAGGCTGCGTTCAGGAAAAACCCTTGAAATGCACCCACAGTGCCCCCAGAATATTCACGCACATGTCTGACGTCCTCCACGGTGACCTCTGGGAGCTGGCGGAGGACGTGCATGTACGTCTGGCCACTGGGAGAGGCCCGCAGGCGCACGGCTCTTTGGTACAGTGCCAAGCGGTGGCCTGTCCGGACGTGAGGATCCGCGAGCCCTGCAGCGATGCACTGGACAGCCTGTGGAGAGCGCGGCACTATCATTGTCAGTAAGGCCCAGACAGCGGCGCCCCCATTTCATGGGATGGGAAACCCCATCATCAATTAATCATCCCTTTTTCTATTCACGGGGGGCAAAGCCGCCCTCCAGGGACAAGGACATTATTCCTGTACATCTCACGCAGACACATTCAACGCATAGGTGAAGCACAGACCCCGAGGCAAAGGTGGGGGGAAGAAGCAGTCATGTTCCCAACACCACGTCCTGGTCACATGTGTGGACACACTGCCTCAGGAGACAGAGGAGACTGGGGATATGGACCTGGGGTAGGGTGCTCGGGGCCCCAAGGGGTGCTCAGGCCAACTGCAAAATCATATGTGGATTTTTGACCATGTCAGGGTGAGGGGATGGTCAGAACCCCTAACTTCTGAGTTAGTCTAGGGTCAGCTATATAATTAATGCCACTGAACTGTATACCTAGAGATGGCTAAAATGGCAAAGTTTTTTTTTTTTGGTTGTTATATATAATTACTACAATAAATAAAAAGTAACAAAAACAACAAAAAAGCCCAGAAGTCAGTGAAGATCAGACCATCAGAGTGTAGCGGCTCAGAGGAATCCAGCAGAGAGAATGAGGCCCTGCTGGCCACTCTGCAGCCCTAACGGAGCCAGGCTGGCTGTAGGGAGGGGTAGACTTGGGCTCGGCCTGGCCAGACTGGCTGCTGGGCAACTGCGGACATGAGCCTCTGCTAGGCTGGCCGCTGCCTGCTCTAGAAACTGACATACAGAGGGAAGGAATGTTGACAAAATCACAGGTTATGAGTGGCCAGGAAGACCTCTAGGAAAAGGCTAAAAAAAACCAGGATGCTCCATCAACGTCAAAAATCACCTCTGAGCATTAAAGAACACTCCTCTCAGCAGACCTGAATGACGGGAAAGTCTATAAACTCCTCTGAAGTTTTATTTCAGGGAGAGAGAGAGGCAGTGTGCACACGCCCTCTGTCCACACTGGGTGGGGGCCAGCGGGGGCCTCTCTTGATGCTGGGCAGGGAGCGCCATGCTCACCTCCAGGAGAACAGTTTTCCCTGGCTCGAAACACTTGAGGTGACAAGGCGCCTTTTAGTTTCAGGCAGTAAATGGAGCGTGTCATCATCCAGGCCCAGAGTCAACTTTTCCAGCCCTCCATCACCGGATTCATGTGACCTACCACTGGAAGAATAAAAGCTCCTAGGGCAGCAGTGCCCTCTGCTGGACGCAGACATGGGGTTGGCAGGGACGGGGACCACAGGCGGCCACACAGAGGGCCACTGTTGCTGCCTCACGAGGCCCTGCCCTGCTGGCCACAGTGGCTGGCAGCTGACAGTGTTCTCAGACTCAAACTCCCCAAAAGAGAGGGCAGCGCCCAGATGGGATGGTGGCCACCCTGTGGAGCCAGACGCCACGTCTTCACCCATCTTCCTACCAGGAGGCCCTGGGCAGTGAGTGAATAAAATCACCGTTTCCTAACCAGAGAGCACACCTGTGTGAAAGTGGGGGACACCTAACCCTCCAGCTCCCAACATAATCCAACTGCTGACCCACAGTCACCCTGCGCTCACACCCCGGCTATTTGTGTAGCTGGCAGAACACAGAGAAAGAGGAATGTTTAAGAAATCAATGCTTTAAATCAACTATAGTCCAATATAAAATATAAACTCAAAAAGAAAGAAAGAAATCAACGTCCTAACGACATTTAGACTCTTAAGGTATTAACGGTGCTTTACTGTTCAAATGTACGTGAAGCTGAAGGAAGGCTGGTGGCCCTAGAAGCTACGTACTGGCTTCAGGCGCTTCAGGTGCTGGTGTAAGTTAAGGGCCAGCCGGTCCCACCACCGGCCCCTGCTGTCGGGACAGTACACGTCCTGGGACAACAGGTTTTCAAGCTCCTTCACGGCTTCCTGCAGCAGCAACAAGAAAGACCGTGCATTAGACTCTTGCACACTAAGGCCGCTGTTACACTGAGTTGTCAGGAAAACTGGCGAAGGGTATCAGCATCCTTGCCACTCAAAAATCAGGCCCAGGACCCGGGACTGCCAGGAGGGGGGCCTGGGACATCCCCCGAGAGTGGCCTGACCTCCAGAGGCACCCCCGCTTCTCGGCAGGGCCCCTGCCACCTCATGTGGATGCAGCGGTGACACCACAGGTACTCTCTGTGCAGCAGGTCAGCAGCACTGGCCACAAGGGGGCCAGGCTCTGGGCAGGGGCAGCAGCTGGGCTGCAGGTCCACATGCTTCTGGGAACCCAGCTGGCCACATGGCCAAGGGTGCGAGGAACCGGGGAGGGGGCTGGACAGGTATAAGGCAGGGTCTCCACCCCAAGGCCCCACCTCAACAGGCGGACTTTGTGGTCCATGTTATGGCTCATGTCTCATGCTCATCTTTTGTGGTTCCTGAATCTTTTTGAAGAATCTAATGATTCTCCTGAGAAAAATGCACAAATCCCAGAGATGTACCTGCAGGTCCACAGACTCTGTTGAAGCCAGTCTCATGGAGCTGCCCAGGGTCCATGGACCCAGGTGAGGAAGCCCAACTCTAGCACAGCCTCTTTGTAAGATGCCGAGTTTCAATACAGAAGTGTCTGCACAGCAGAAGCTCAGCCCGGCAACCTCACAGCTCTGAGTATGAGCAGGAGCATGACCAGAGCCCTCACTCCTGATTGTAGGTTACTTCCAGACTGTCTGTGACTGCTGTCCCAGGAACTTGAGCAGAGGCAAGGCTTCCACCTCAGGGATGTGGGGAGACCCTCCTCATCACACGGGGTCTCTGACAGAAGCTCAGGTCTGGCTGCAGACCACATTGGCGGGAGAAGTCAAGAACCAGGGGCAGAGGGCTGGTGCACTCACCTCGTACAGGTGAAGTCTCTGCAGTATTTCAACGTTTCGGGACAAAATCCTTGTGTAAACCCACCCAACGGTAAAACACCGGAGGAAGAGTGGTAAATTCTCGTGGTACCTAAAACGAAGACATCCACCAGCAGTTTACTGGTTTGGTGTGTTTACTGTAAGACAATCCTAAGAGGTGACTTAGAAAAGGCAAAGGAACCAGAGATCAAATTGCCAACATCCGTTGGACCATAGAAAAAGCAAGAGAATTCCAGAAAAACATCTACTTTTGCTTCATTGACTATGCTAAAGCCTTTGACTGTGTGGATCACAACGAACTATGGAAAATTCTTAAGAGATGGGAATACCAGACCACCTTACCTGCCTCTTGAGGAATCTGTATGCAGGTCAAAAAGCAACAGTTAAAACTGGATGTGGAACAGACTGGTTCCAAATTGTGAAAGGTGTAAGTCAAGCCTGTACATTGTCACCCTGCTTATTTAACTTATATGCAGAGTACATCACACGAAATGCAGGGCTGGATGAAGCACAAGTTGGAATCAAGATTGCCAGGAGAAATATCAATAACCTCAGATACACAGATGACATTACCCTTATGGCAGAAAGTGAAAAAGAACTAAAGAACCTCTTGATGAAACTGAAAGAGGAAAGTGAAAAAGTTGGCTTAAAGCTCAACATTCAAAGAACAAAGATCATGGCATCCGGTTCCATCACTTCATGGCAAATAGATGGAGAAACAATTAAAACCAGTGAGAGACTATTTTCTTAGATTCCGAAACCACTGGAGATGGTGACTGCAGCCATGAAATTAAAGGACACCTGCTCTTTGGAAGAAAAGCTATGACCAACCTAGGCAGCATATTAAAAAGCGGAGACAATACTTTCCCAACCAAGGTCTGTCTAGTCAAAGCTATGGTTTTTCCAGTAGTCATGTGTGGGTGTGAGAGTTGGATCATAAAGAAAGCTGAGCGCTGAAGATTCAATGCTTTTTTTTTTTTATTTTTTTTTGATTCAATGCTTTTGAACTGTGGTGTTGGAGAAGACTCTTGAGAGTCCCTTGGACTGCAAGGAGATCCAACCAGTCAATCTTAAAGGAAATCAGTCCTGAATATTCAATGGAAGGACTGACGCTGAAGCTGAAGCTCCAATACTTTGGCCACTTGATAGGAAGAACTGATTCAGTGGAAAAGACCCTGATGCTGGGCAAGATTGAAGGCAGAAGGAGAAGAGGACAACAGAGAATGAGATGGTTGGATGGCATTGCCGACTCAATGGACATGAGTTTGAGCAAGCTCCTGGAGTTGGTGATGGACAGGGAAGCCTGGCATGCTGTAGTCCATGGGGTTGCAAAGAGTCAGACACGGCTGAGTGACTGAACTGAACTGAAGGGGTGACAAAGCAGACTGAATTTCTTTCTTCTAAGAAGATACATTCTGAACACTGCCTGTTGTGTGCAGTTTTTTACACCACAAATCTATGTTCTCATGGCCACCTGCTTAAAGTCACCAGACGGCAATGTGAAATGAGAGTCAGAGGTCAGCAGATGCTGATGGACTCAGGACCTCCACCTGATTTTAATACAAGTCCAGTGTGGTTTCCATGTTTATAAATAGCTAAAAGAAGTCAAAAGGAGAAAAACTGTATGGCACGTGAAAATTACAAGAAACACACATTTTGGTGTCGGAGAACACGCCTGCATTGGGACAGTCCCACCCATTCGCTGGCAGAGCCTGACTGCTGCCCCACTGGGCCTCCACCCAACAGGCTACTGATCTCTGTCCTCAGGAACCCAACTTCCCGGCCATGAGGTCTTATCTTTATTTTTAACCAAGAAAATTATCCATTAACTTGTTTTAACCATTTGTTTTCCTGTTTAGTCTGAGAAATGTTTACACATTTGCCCAATTACTTAAGACAATCCCCCAGGGTCCATGCACATCACGGGCTAACACTCATTGTAAACACTGGTTGTCTCCTTCCTACAAAGGCCTGTAAGTAAATGCCTCACTCTGCCTACTCCCAAACAAAACATGGAGAAAATATTCAGTTGTTTTTCTTAACAGTAAAGGCTATTTTTCTGGCTATGGTTTTTAAGTTTGTATTATTTCTGTGTAGACTTTTGTCCTAAATGTTTTTCTGAAAGAGATATCCAAAACTACTAATTTTTTTCATCACTTTGTACTAAGGAAGGAAAAAGTTTCTTAACCCTATGGAACACACTGAACATTTATTAAACCAAAAATAATGAAGGATCATGTGCTGTGTACTTGAACTCTTGAAGTAAATGTTCAATTTAATTTTCTTTTTTTTTAAGCTATGATTCATTTTCTTGTTCAAAACAACAGCTCCTAGAATTTCCACCAGAAGACAGCTTCTGTCCTGCGGCCAGGCTTCCCCCATGGTTGTAATTCAGCTGACCAAACCCCCGAGGGGCCAGTCCCCCTGCAGGTGGCAAGCCACTGTCTGCCACAGACGGACTGGGGGTATAAAAATCACTCCAAACTTTCAGACACTCCCTGCTACTCACCCGGTACTTTTGACTCCATGCAAAGCGAGGAGGAATTTCAACTACACATGCTGACCTCACCACAGAACCAAATGAGCATGTTCCTCATGAAAAAGATGATCTTACGCAGTTAGAACAACTAGGTCAGTCGGTAACCCTCACAGGCACCAGAGAACCACCTCACCTCAAGGACGGGTGGTCTTTCAGTCCATCCCAGTCCTGCTTTGCACACCGAGCGAGCTCCCTAGCCTCCTCCCAGGCCCCATTGGCCATCGCCGTGGAGATGTCATTCAGCGTGTGTGCGGCCACCGCGTACCTGGGGGGGAACAGGCGGGAAGCCACGACATTCAGGTTTCAGTGGGGGATGAGCACTGACGTACAGAACCTCACATCCTCACATCCCACCCAACACATTCAGATCTGCTTTTGAAAACACAAGGGTTACGTTTTATCTCAGTAATCATTTGACTATTACTCCATGAATGGCCTAGAAGTAAGTGTTCATACAGGCCTCCCAGCCAGAAAGATGAAGATACACACACCTTACCATCATATCACACGTCACATTACATGATGCAACACTGACCAGCTCTTCCTCCCTGACCTCTGGTGCCCAGTCACTCATTCATCCATTCAACAATCTCGGAGCAACTATGACAACATGTAACCAATCTCAGGATTATACGGAAGTGTAGGTTTGGTCATTTAATCACTAAGTCAGAGATGGCCAGTGGGATACTGCCCAAGGTAAGAGAATTATTTGGGATTTTCAAAAACAACTTCAGGGACAGTATCTGGGAGATGGCGATGCTGAAATGTTCTGAACCCATGTAACTGAAGAGAGACAGCTTCTCAGCGTGTCTTTAGATACCAAAACAAAGACATGGGCCCATAGTTCGGTAACACTGAGTGCTGTAAGTGTTCCGTAACACTGTGCTCTGGACTCACCCTTGAGCGAAGAGCACACGCTGGCACTGTGTGCAGAAACTGTCAAATAAGCGAAAAACAGAGTCCCCTAAGTTTAAAAATTTGCTCATACACGCTTCCATCTAGTTCTCTTTTAATACTCAACTGGACAGCTCTAAGGCAATGAAAAATGGAATTGGAGAAAACATTCTAATTAGAAGATCTGACTGAAAAAGTTATTCCTACTGAATACAAATAAGATATTGACCTTCCTAATAACTAAGGCTGCTGCTACTGCTGCTAAGTCACTTCAGTTGTGTCTGACTCTGTGCGACCCCATAGACGGCAGCCCACCAGGCTCTGCCGTCCCTGGGATTCTCTAGGCTAGAGTACTGGAGTGGGTTGCCATTGGCAAATGGGCTAAAATCAGTTTACACTGACTCTGTTTTGATCCAATCATTTCAATAGCTTATTTTTTAAAGCACATACTAGACAACACTTAAACGTCTTTCCTAAAATCAAATATCAGAAACCATTTCAGCTAACTTTGAATCATAAACCTGCAACATCTATGCATTTTTTTTAAAAATCAAGATCCACATTTGCTAAACACTGGCTAAATCCATGCATCAAGATAGATTCATGAAAACTTCTATTGTCTGCATGATTCTGGTATATGGTCCACAAGTTAGTTACTAGCTTTATTTAAAGCATCATTACCAGGAAGATATTCAGCCTTGTTCATGCCAACAACATACTCACAAGGCAGGTTTGTTCAAATGTCTATATTTTAAAAATGCTCCCCCTGCCAAAGCTATTTGGGAATATAAACCAGGGGAAAACTGTGTAGCTCTAACTCAAAACTAGTGGGTTTTGGCAACCTTAATCAAACTGCATTTCTACGTTCTCCTCACAGTCCTGGAAAAGTATACAAGTGAGCAAAAAACTAAACAGGAAGCAAAAACTTAAAAAATGGTTTTGGGCAGATGTTTCTCTTGTGGATGGCAAAAAACAATAATAGATCCTTCTGCATAAATTTAAAATACACAGATGTTATAGAGAGCAATCACTCTCTTACCTAATGAGATCATCCCTGTCCTGGAAGATCGGGGTCTTTCGATTGACGGTGTACCTGGGGAACTCCAAGCGGCCCAGGTTGACCAGCAGCACAGTGGAGAGCTGACCCTGGCCCCCACAGGCGGCCTCCTCATCTTCCACCATGTCGCTCAATGAGAAGAGCAGCAGGGCCCGGGAAAATACCGCCCGAGGGCCTCTAGAAACCCTCAGGGAACGTCCCGCCACGTCTTTAGCTCTGAAAAATACACACTATGGATGAGACTTGCTGGTCTGTAAGCATTTGGACATCAGATTTCATAGATTATTTCAAGCTAAACAGCATTCATTATTCCCAGCCTGAAGCAAACCTCTGGCCTCTGGCTGTGTGATGTTAAAGCATTTGTTAACCTCTCTGGAGCTCAGAGCCCCACCTTGGAACACGGTGAAGATTCGATGAAATTAAACCTGCAGACGATTTCACATAGTGTTTGCCTCAATAAAAGAGCAGGATAAGGTTTACTCTGGTCCCGAACACGTGAAATACCAGAGAAACTCAAAGTGTTACCTGTTTGACATTAGCAACTCTCAATTCTTGACTCCAGTGACAATTTAGATTAACTAACAGATATTTATTTATTTAAAATAACTTTATTTATTTATTTATGGCGGTGCTGGGTCTTTGTTGCTGTGTGCAGGCTTTTCTCTAGTTGCAGCAAGTGGGTGCTATTCTCTAGTTGTGGTGCACAGGCTTCTCATCACAGTGGCTTCTCTTGTTGGGGGGCACAGACTCTAGCATGAGTGGGCTCAGTACTTGCAGCTCCTGGGCTCTAGAGCACAGGCTCCACAGTTGCGGCACACGGGCTTAGCTGCCGGCAGTATGTGGGATCCTCCCAGACCAGGGACTGAAACCACATCTCCTACATTGGCAGATGGATTCTTTACCACTGAGCCACCAGGGAAGCCCCACAGGTATTTATTTAGAATGTCATTATCAAAGGCTCTTGGTCAGGCAGCAGGTCACAACCAGGGCTTTCTGGCTCTAACAACCTGGACACCATGCACGACAGGGTTTCTCTATTGACATCTGGGCTGTGACATCTGGGGCTGGGGTAGGGGCAAGGTGCACATTCTGTGCATTAGACGATGCTCAGCTGTGTCCCTAGCCTCCACTCACTAAATGTCAGTGGCACCCACTACCCACCTCAGTCACAACAAGAATGCCTCCAGATGATGCCAGGCATGCCTGGAGGTCAAGGTCCCCCAGTGAGAGCCGGAGTCCAGTGGAGGACCTCACCCTTCCTACCAGCCCAGAAGCTATGAAACCAAAAGCAGAGCTGGCTCCCTGGGGAGTCCAGAGATCAATGCCCCCAGTACAGTCTCGAAGACACAGGGGTAGGGTTCCCACCTCATCACCATCTACATGAGGACTTTTCACTTTCATGCATTGGAGGAGAAAATGGAACCCACTCCAGTGTTCTTGCCTGGAGAACCCCAGGGACAGCAGAGCCTGGTGGGCTGCCGTCTTATGGGGTCGCACAAAATCGGACACGACTGAAGCGACTTAGCAGCAGCAGCAGCAGCTCACCACAACTGGAGAGAAGTCTGCACAGCAACAAAGACCCAGCACAGCCAAAAATAAATAAATAAATAAAATTATATATATATAAATAGTCTTAAGATTCTCATTTTTCTATAATTCTCATGTCAGTGATAAAAAATGTTCATCTTAATTCTTCCATTTCTACATGCTCAGTGCTTACACTAAGAAACAGCTAATTTAGTGTTTACTTACTTTTAAAATATTACATACATGAATACCATGAAATACTTAAGAAATAAAATTAAAGACTTAGAAGACATTTAACCACAGGGATGAGGATCTTATACCCCTAAATCAATTAACTATAAATACATAATCTAGTTAAATACTTTTGGAAAATCTACAGTATAAACTTTTTGAAGTGTTGACAGTGACATTTTTCTTAATAATGTATGCCTTATTTATTCCTGTGTTTTACTAAGATTAATATTTATAGTATCTTCTCAATAAGGATGGGCTCTTGGCACATTAACAGCTCAAAGTTACACACACACACACACACACACACACACACACATTATATAAAATAACAATGATGTTGCTTTAAACTGTTTGCCAAAAGCATTATCTCATCTTGTTTTCAATAACTCTGGAAAGTGGATTCCCAGACTAAGGTTGATATAGTTATACTTTAGACATAACATAGGCAGAAGAAATAAATTCTGAGATTTTTATGATCTTTCCCAACCTGAAACTGTTCAGGAACTTTTATAAGGACAGAAGAAACCATCCACAGCTTTTGGTAAATTTTTATGTTTCAACTCAAGAGAAATTGCATATTATTGCTGACAGATTATGTTTCAATAAAAAGTCTACTGAAATAAAAATTTGGCTGGATAGTTCATGTTTAACTCTTGTTAAGGAGTAGTTAAAACTGCATTTTTCTTGAGTAATAAAATACTAGAATATGCCAAGGGCCCAGTGTCCCTAACCTCTTGCCTCTTGGTTCTTCTTATCCTAGAAATCAGTGTGGTATGACAAGAATTATGAAAGCTAACCCAAGAAAGAATCCAGACCTGATCATTAAGGTTCTCTGCCTTTTCAGTCTGGCAGCAATTGCAAAAACAATCACAATCTGGAACACGTACCATTCGTTTTAAGACCTTTGTATGTGCTCTGTGTGTGTGTGTGTTAGTCGTTCAGTCATGTCCAGCTCTTTGTGACCCCCACGGACTGTAGCCTGCCAGGCTCCTCTATCCATGGAATTCTCCAGGTATGAATACTGGAGTGATTTGCCATTTCCTTCTCCAGAGGATCTTCCTGACCCAGGGATGGAACCCAGGTCTCTTGCATTGTAGGCAGATTCTTTACCACTGAGCCACCATGGAAGCCCAACCAACAACTCAAATGTTCTTACTGTAACAAGTTCCTTTGCTCTTCACCTGAAACTACCATAACACTGTTAACTGACCACACCCCAGTGCAAAATGTTTTTGGTGTTAATAAATACATAAATAAAATGATTGAAAAAAAAGATCCACAAAACCTTTTCAGGATCACTGCGCCAATGCCAGGCTGGTTCCGGCCCCAAGTACAGACTGAAGGCTGCTTGGCCAATCTGAGGAACGCGTCCACCAGCTGCTGCTTCTGCCCATGGGCACTCGCCAGGTGGAAGGTCTTTGCCAGGGCTTTCAGTTCCGGAGCAGAAAGGAGCTCCAGCACCTCAGGGAGCTCCTGCAACTCAGATTCTGAAATATTAAAAAATTAAAAAAATACTTTAAATAAGTTTATTATTTTCCAGTTTTATTGATACTTTAAGAAGAAAGTTTATTTGTTGTCCTAAGATTAAGAACTCAATTTAGGGATTTTCCTGGTGGTTCAGTGGTTAACTCTGAGCTCCCAGTGCAGGTGGCCTGGGTTTGATCCCTTATCAGGGAACAAAGACCTTATATGCCACAACAAAGACCCAACACAGCCAAATAAATTAAAAAAAAAAAAAAAAACGCAATTTAAAAGACGCACACACAATCACTATTTCTCAGGCACCAATCAGATGACATGAAACCAGCACCACCCTCATTTTGCAGAAACTCCCTTCACCGTGTTTCCACTTTGGTTCCCCTGGACAAACTGTACCTGTCTGCAAGAAGCCCGCATGTGTCAGCTCTCCAACCACGGGGGTTAAGTCAGCAGAGATCTCTTCATAGTCCAGCTTGTTCACCTTAATCCAGCTGAATTTACGTTGAAAAAGTCTTACGTATAACTTTTGACCATTGGCTGTGACAAAATTAAGATATCAGAAACATTCTATTTCTTCTCGAAAACCACATACGCTATCACTTCCTTTTGTAAACCAAAGGGAGTAAAACATGCTGTGTTACAAATACACATAGGCTGACTCAACTGATCTTCCAAGAATATCATTTTCTTCCTTTGGAAGACAGAACTTATTTCAAATACAAAGTCCCATAGGAATGTCTCCTTGGCCTGTGTGCAGGACAGGAGGAGCAAGAGGACACAAAGCCTTTGTGACAGGCTTTGGAACTAAGGCTCCCTCTTCTCTTCTGTTATGAAAAGTGGGAGTGGGGGCCAGTAACACCATCCTCCCAAAGCCTGTGAACAGATTAAATGAGATGAGTGTATAAACCGTTCCAAAGTTGGTAATGATTATTAGCCATTTAAAAACCTAAAGGACTTCCTTGGTGGTCCAGTGGTTATGAATCTGCCCATCCACTGCAGGGTCCCTAGTCAGGGAACTAAGATCCCACATGCTTGTGTGGTGTGGCCAAAATTAAATAAATAAACAGAGAAATAACACCATATTTAAATATATATATATATATACATCTTTAAAAAAATAATAAAAAATAAAAGTGTAAGATCCAGGTTCCCCACTTTCTAACCAACATTTCTAGTCCCTCAATAGAGACACATCCCGCCTCCTCACCGAGAGTTCCAGGTATTCTGTTCTCTGCTTTTGGTTTCATATGCAATATTCTATTTTAGGCTGAAAATCATCTGTAAAGGATTTTTCAAAAAAAGTCTGGCTTTGGTAGAATGGCCATCTCTAACTCAGTGATCTCCACCAAGCTATTTAATTAACCTGGTCTCAAGTTTTCCTATTACCCAAATTATCTTTCAATTTCCAATTCTAGAGTGGTCTCGGGACTTCCCTGGCCATCCAGTGGTTAGGACTCTGCTCTCCCAATGCAGGAAGCACTGATTCCATCTTTAGTCAGGGATCTAAGATCCTGTATGCTGATGGTATGGCCAAAAATTTAGAAAAATAAAATGATACGACCTTATTTATTAAATTTTCTACAGTTATTTCCCCTTTCTCTTGAAAGAGGCAAAATCGATTCACAGAAGCTATTTTGAGATGCTAAAGATGATTCTCTGTGGAGGGCAGCCCACAAGAATCTGCAGAGCTGACACTAGGAAACTGTTCCTACTTCTCAATCACACCACAGCCCAGGGTTACTACTTTAATAAACGCTCGTACACCAACCAAAGATCTGTGACCACCCTGGATACAAGAGTTGGTGGGGTGTCACTCACACAAGCAGGGCCACAGTTACACTGTGTGAATGTAAAACTGAATTCCTTCTCTTACCCATTATTGGTAACGTTCAGGATTTCTTTTTTGTAACTGGACCAGGAGTCAGACCTGCTACTATTACTAGTGGTCAGCATGGCCCCCAAGGAAGCTTTTCCTGCTTGAGAGGGACTCATGTGCACATAGCCATCAAGGTCCTTTGGATGAGCAGCTGATGGCAGGTGGAGATGGGGTGGGGGGCAGTGCGCAGCTCTTGCTCTAAACCTGCGCTATTTGCTTTGGGCCACACAGCTGGCTGCCAAGGAATTTAGGTATGCTTTTAAATGTACCAATTTACAAAATTAAAAAAGAAAAAAATTAATGTACCCATTTAGCTTGAAAGCTTCCATTTCCTGCACACCTTTACTTTAAAAGACAGAGCTCAGGCAACTAAAATGTTATTGGAGAAAAAAAATATGCCTCAGTACCCCTTGGTTTGTTTATTTGCTTGTATTTTATTTTCATTTTTGAGGAAATGGCCCGCAAAAACAACAAATCCACCAAATACAAAGCAAGCTTGATTACATGCCTGAAATGCAAGGTACACTTTTCTAAGTCACACTATTTTTTCCCCTAATCTGGGAAAGGCTGTTTTACAACCATCAAATATACATAAAAAGGACAAACAACTGCTTCCATTACAAGCAAAGTACAGTTTATAAGGATGACAGTGCAGAAGCAGGCATCACCTGGCCCCAAATCTTATCTCTTTTTAAAGGCACATCATTGGTGAGCTGAACACCATCACTGGCTCTGATTCCCCTGAGTACTCCCAGGAGGCTCCCCAAACCACTGACTCCTCGGGGTCATCAGGTTTCTGCCCATCACATCCCAGACCAACTCAGGGCAGCAAATGGCAAACAAAGCCTCGAAAGCAAACAGGCTCAAAATACCTGATAACTGATGAAACTTAGTTACAATACCCTTCTCGTGTTCATCAAAGAGCATCCTGTCTTCTTCATTCTCGAATACGGCTTTCAGCACCACCAGGAAACTCCGAAGGTAGTAAGGATGGTCCGGCAGTTCTGGACTTGTGACCCAGGACACATCACAGCTTGACCTCTTCTCCAAAGGCGTCTGATGAGTGATTTCATCCTCTAAGCCACTGTCAGGTTCTGGAGGAAGCGTTTGGCTGTTGGTCTGTATAGAAGCACCAAGTGTAGAACTTGGAGGTTTTGCTTCCCCATGTGAGCCCTGACTTGTCACTTCTGAAACAATAGTCATTTTCACCTCTTCACAATGACTTGTCTCACATTTTTCAGTAACTTCACCATCTACTCCTTTGACACTCTCCTGCTTTGTAACATGGTCCTCAGAAGCAGACTTTCTATGCCCGAGAATTAAATCTGATGAAAACAACACAGGTGCATCACCTGTGCAGGCAGGGGTTAGGGTTGATTGCTCACATTCCTGGGCAGCTGTCTGGCCTTCAGCTTCTTCCACCTTAGTGCCTTCCACTGTATGTGCTGGGGTGCTCAGCTCTTCCTGAGAATCACCAGTAAACATGTTCTCCTTTTGAGAGCTGTTCTCCAAAAGTGGATCCTGGCCCTCCACCTCCAAATGCTGATCAACCAGGCTCTTAACCCTTGCGTATGAGGACCTCTGTAGACTCTGGTAAGTGAACCCCTCATTCTGATTCAGGGATCTTTTAGCCTTTATGTATCTTCTGGACAATTTAGAGGACAGGCTTCCCAGAGAAATGACTTTTACATTATGATGTCTCAGCTCATCTTGATTTCTGCACACCGAGTCACCTTTACTTTTAAAGTAGGGGCTGGTCTGCTTTTTTTTGCCCATTTTTGCTGAATCACTTTGGCCAGGGGTTAAATTTATCGTTGATGGTGATGACCTCTCTGGCGTTATATCTTCTAAGGCAATATTGGTCAAATCTATGGTGGGCACGTTTGAACTTAAGCCAACATGCCCGGGGCCACCTGGAGGCCTGTCATCGTGGTCAGCACACATTTCATCAAGGTGCCGGTTCAGGTCATATCTTGGCACCATCTTACTACAAATTGGGCAGGCAAGTTTAGCAGGGGGTGCATTGTTAAAAAACGAAATAATAGAGTTAGATTCATTTTTTTTAGTTTTGCTGCTTGATAAACTTGTACGAGGCCTTTTTTTTGAGGATTTGCCTACAGACATCATGAGTATTATTAGGAAAGCTGGGTGGGGACTTCCTTGGTGTCCAGTGGTTGAGATTCTGTACTTCCACTGCAAGGGGCCCTAGTTTGATCCCTGGTCTGGGAACTGGGAGCCCCTGCATGCCCCAATGGGCAGCCAAGAAGGAAAAAAAAAAAAAAAAAAGGCAAAATTGGGTGTTGTTTTAAGTAGTAAAACACAAGGTAAGACCTGGGAAAGATACCAGTGGTTTACTTTTACTTCCCTGATTCGAAATCATAAAAAATGGGATCCTATTGGACTTCATGTTATTCATTTAGTTTCTTCTTCCTATGAAACAAAACATGTGGATTAAGAACGTATTTATGAATTCAACAACAGAGGCGGGAAACGATCAACGATAGTATCTCACGGGATGGGGCCTTGAATAGACCCTGGCCTTGGAAAGAAAAGCCCAAGGCCATCCTCCGGCTGTTCACGCGACCCCAGGGTGTCCCTCAGCCGCCGGGATAAGTTCTAAGACTCCTCTGTAAGATCTAAATCAGCCACCCTAAAAAGGGACATCTGCCTACGCGAGGTCTTCGTTTAAAACCGCTGCACGAGGAACTTCTCCGGGGCAGAGCACGCCCATACCGCCCGCACAGGCCTTTACTGAGAAGCGCCTCGGGAGTCGCGGGCATCTGTCCAACCCCCGCCCCGCCTCCCCGCGATCCCGCAGCTCCGGCCGCCGAAACTCCTGAGGCTAAAGCTCTGCCAGGCCAGCCCTCCCCTGGGATCGTGTGCACACCTGAGATACGCACCTGGGAGGTGCACCTGGGGCTGCGCCGCCACCCAGGCCACCCTTCTCCCTCCCTTCCTTCTGTCCCCCCAACTCGCTCTTCTGGCCCTGCCGGCGCCTGCAGCCAGCTCTCCTCTCATAGCCCGCAACCCCGGCCCGACACCTCCGCACCTCCTACGGGTTACGCGCGCCAGGCATTCCCAGCCGATTCCCGAGGGCTCGGCCGTCACAGACTAGGCCAGAGGAGGTTCGAGCAATCAATCGGCCTTCCCTCTCACCTTAAAGGCATCCAGCGGTTCTGAGGGGCTGAGCCAGAGGAGGTCTGCCCAGATTCCCCACTCCCTGCCTTTCACAACCTGGCGGAGGCGGGCGGGCGGGAAGGTGGGCAAGTTGCTGTTCTCGGACCAAGGAAGCCGCCTCCTGGGAGGAGAAACAGGCGAAGACTCCACTTGGCCAGCAAGCGTGTGCTGAGGTTCCTGGAAGAGATGCTGTTTGCTGCCGGATGCAAGAGGTGCCAAAACCTCAGGAGCACAGGAGTCCAGGGCCATACCACCTTGAACTGAACGCACCCCATCTCATCAAGAGCAAAAGAATAGTAGATCAACAAGGACCTACTGTGTAGCACAGGGAACTATATTCAATATCTTGAGATACCCTACAATAGACAAGAATCTGAAAAAGTATATATATATATATATATATATATGCACACACATATATCTGTATCTATAAATCACTTTGCTGTTCACCTGAAATATTGTAAATCAACTATACTTCAATTAAAAAAGGTAAAAGAATAAATATTGATAGGTAATAGGGAATGGTGAGTTTGCATATTTTTTACATTAAAATGTAGTTTGTAAATGTAGTTTTTCTTTGTGCTAATAGTTTAATATAATGAGATTACATAATTTAACATAATGGCTATGTCTAACAACAACACAATTACTGAAAGTTTATCAGCCAGCCCTTGAGTGCAGATGTCCTTATAGCAGAAAGTGAAGAACTAAAGAGCCTCTTGATGAAAGTGAAAGAGGAGAGTGAAAAAGTTGGCTTAAAGCTCAACATTCAGAAAGCTAAGATCATGGCATCCGGTCCCATCAATTCATGGCAAATAGATGGGGAAACAGTGGCTGACTTTATTTTTTGAGACTCCATAATCACTACAGATGGTGATTGCAGCCATGAAATTAAAAGACCCTTACTCCTTGGAAGGAAAGTTATGACCAATCTAGACAGCAAATTAAAAAGCAGAGACATTACTTTGCCAACAAAGGTCTGTCTAGTCAAGGCTATGGTTTTTCCAGTGGTCATGTATGGATGTGAGAGTTGGACTATAAAGAAAGCTGAGCACAGAATTGATGTTTTTGAACTGTGGTGTTGGAGAAGACTCTTGAGAGTCCCTTGGACTGCAAGGAGATCCAACCAGTTCATCCTAAAGATCAGTCCTGGGTGTTCATTGGAAGGACTATTGTTGAAGCTGAAGCTCCAGTACTTTGGCCATCTGATGCAAAGAGCTGACTCATTTGAAAAGACCTTGATGCTGGCAAAGATTGAGGGCAGGAAAAGGGGACGACAGAGGATGAGATGGTTGAATGGGGTCACTGATTCAACTGACATGGGTTTGGGTAGACTCTGGCAGTTGGTGATGGACAGGAAAGCCTGGCGTGCTGTGATTCATGGGGTCGCAATGAGTTGGACACGACTGAGCGACTGAACTGAACTGAGTGCTGATATCAGCTGGTTCTAACACCCCAAGGGACCCAAATGGAAACTTTCTGAGGATGGGGCGCCTGTCTGTGGTCCCTTACCATTGCCTACAGCAGCAGCCAGCACTGTGTGATTACTCCATAAATGTGTGCAGAATGAATGCATGAATAAGTAAAGAGAAAAGGGAATTCACAGGGAATTCACTGACAAATTGAACGGCATTGAGTGCCAAACTCATGCCTGGTAAAATCCTTGATGCTGTGAACAGAACAAATGCAGAAATGAGGGGGAAAAAATCCTGCCTTTGTGGCGAATACATTCTGATGAAGGAAGATAGAGAAAAAACAAAAATATACATAAATTATAGAGAGTTTAAAAGGCAAGTACAGATAAGTGAAATTCCTGTTTTATGGCAAGATGAGAAAAATTTAAACATGTCTTTCCCAGTTTGGGCTTCTGCATTAGTGTTATGTGTTCTGTATCAGCATTAATCAGACCTCCTTTTTAATCTTATCAAGGGTCACAAGTCCTTAGGAGATAAGCTTCCTTCTCAATCATGATGGTCCATGACCCACTTCCCTCTCATGCATAAATCTAGATGTGTAAACTGTCAATAATACAGCATTTAATGTACAGATCTGTGTCTCAAAACCATATGTAATTGTGCCTTGACTTCTAACAGGTGACAGTTGTCAGAGGGGAAGAAGGCTGCCATGAATTCCCTCTTTGGGGCAGCTTTTCCTACCAGGAAGAAGACCAAGAGTAAACCTCCCATAAATTCCCTCTGGGGCATTTTATGGCTATGAGAAAAGACCCCTGGCACCTAAATTTGCAAACATTATCAGAAACTTATCTCCCATTTGTTCTTCTAGACACCTACCTGCTTTTCTTTTCCCTGACAAGTTAGGTATATAAATCTCTAACCATTTACCCAGCTGCTTCTTTTGTAATACAACAATACATGAATACTTTCTCCTATTAATCTGTCTTCTATTGTCAGTTTAATTCACAGCCCTCAGGGACTAAACCTAAAAATCTAGACGGCTCTTTCAAGAGGTTTAGTCGTGAAGAGCAGAGAGGTGAGGCAGAACTGAGCGGGTAAGTGGGGTTAAGAGTGTTATTACTAAGCAAATGCTGGAAAGGGTATGGAGAAAAAGGAACCCTCCACTGCTCATTGCTGCTTCAGCATCAGCTTTGTTCTCATTCTCTACTCCCAAAAGGGTAATGTGAGGCCCTAACAGATGAAAGACAGTCTTCCTTGGATGGGAGGTCAAGACAGGGAGCACCATGGTGGTCATGGAAGGCTCCAAGGGCCACCAGTCTGCCCTCCCAACACACTCACTTCTTCTCTCCTAGCCACTTTACCCGTCTCCTGCCACCTGAATGGGGATGGGACTCCCCAGCCTTCATAAGCCTCTGCTCACCCAACACGAGATCACTTCCCAAAGAGAAGGATGTAAGATACATGCATGGAAACCCCACTGTCCTGTGGAAGGATGGCAGGGCTGTGGGAGAAGAAAACCAAGGCCCTCTGAAGACAAGCGAGGACCTCTGCTGTGGGTAGCTGGCCCCGACAGGGAAGTGGGGAGGGGCCCAAGCCTGCAGACTGGCCCCTTCCCTGGCCAGGCCTACTGTGCGGGGTCGCTGGGAAGAGAGGTCCCCTCACACACTCAGAGGAAGGCTTGCTACTCTCAAACATCTGTAGTCTGTGAAGAAAAGTTCTCAAAAATTTTATTACAAAACTGAACCACGACAGAATACAAGCTTACACATGTAAACAGTATTTACATTACATGCAAAATATATTACAGCTTTAATTTATGAACTGATATATCCTGGTTTTTCTTCTTTTTCTTCTCTGTTCTCTTTGCATTGCTGATTTGCATTTTCACTTGATCTTGTAATTTAGAAAAGAATGCCTGAGATGATTTTAAGGCTTTGTCTTTACCTTCATCCTGCAATTAGAAATAACACAAGGTCATGCTGTAAGGTATTATGCTTAAAGATGAACAAAACCAAATGACTACAACAGGGCATCACAGTGTAAATGTGGAAAAGAACTAGACAGAATTATGACAGCTTGCGTCAATTAGAGCAGAAGTATTATACACATTTTATACGACTACAGTGGTCTCACAATGTCAGGTGACCATGAGCCCCTGCACTTGAAACCCAAGGTTTAGGCTCTAACACAGCCAGTGCCCATGGCCTCTCCCCTCCCCTCCCTTCCCTTTCCCTTTGTGGGTGACCTTGGTCACTAGACACCCAGGTCACCTAAAGTATGCCATCGGCCCTGCATTCAAGCCCCCTGACAGCTCTCCTCCCTGTCCTTACCTTTAGCAGAGAGGCTTTGCCCGTCTTGGTCAGCTGTTTCAGCTTCTCAGAGGCTGCTGCTTTGGTGTATCTCCCTGCCTGGTCTGGGTTATTCTTTTCAAGCAGTCTTCTCCGCTTTTCTTTCTCCTTTATTTTCAAATGCTTTTGATATTTCTTTTTCCTCCTTTCTCGTTTCTTATCTGTAGCTGTTTTCTCAGCAGCTGTTTTTATATCTCCAGCTTTATTTTTCTCCTATTGAAAAATCACCAACAACACACTGATTAATCTAACCTAATGACTTCGGAAACTGTAAGAGAAGCAACTGCACGGACTGTGGCCCAAATGTGAGAAGCAGCCCGAGCTCACGCGGGCTCTGAGGGGCTCTGGCCACTCAGCAATGTAAGACCTGGGAAGCAGTATAAGACCCGGGATACGCTGTAAGACCCATGACGTGTGCTCTGACGGTAACAGTTCGGTCTGCATACTCCTTCACGAAGGTGGTCTGGAGGGCATGGGTGTGAGGCTTCCCCTCTTGGAGAAGCAAGCAGACCCCATCCTAGGCTCCAGGGACCTGCCTACGGCTGCCCAGCTCTGAGCCGCTGAGGGCAGGAAATCTAGCTGGTGAAGGGACACTTCCTCTCTTTTCTCCTTCACTCCAGCCCAGCCTAGGGTAGGAGGCAGAGGCTCTGAAGGGCGGGTATGGGTGGAGCAAAGCAAGTGAGCACAAAAATGGAGGGCTCTGCTGCCAGGCTGCCAGGGGGATGAGGCCCTGGCAGAAACCACCACCCCTGTGCCAGGTGAGGGCTCCCAAGTACACAAGGCAGGGATGTCCTGTGTGTGGTATGTCCAGCTCTTCCTAGACCCACACACTCTGTTCTAGACCATGGTTCCAGGACTGATAAGCCTCACGTGGATACAGCAAAAGGGGCAAATGCTAATATCAAAGCACTGCTAAATAACATGCAGTTTGTTTCAAGTCTAACATCTTAGCAAACATCTAACAACCTCAAACTTCTAATAGTCAACCTGAATTATAACAAGATACTGATGCTAGATATTTGTAATCAGCATTTACAATATTTCTCAAACCTACATCTCATAATAATACCTGATTATAGAAAACTCGTATTTGAATATTCTATAATATTATTAATTTGATTATAGGTGGGAACTGCTCAGATATGTTAGAATAAACACTATAAGCTCAAAGAAAACGATGTTAAATAGAGATCTGACTATAAACGACCAATTTATAAACAGACACTTTGACACTGGCTTCTCACCTTGACCTCCTCTGGGGCCAGGAGGGCTGCGTCACTGACACTCACGGGGGCAACTTCCTCCATGGTGACAGCGGGCAGATTTGATACCACTTTAATCTCTGGAACAGGCTAGGAAAGAGACAACACATTTGATAGGAAGTCAGAAGTGGTCCTCATGTAAAACACTTAAATTGTGAACCTAAAGAAGTATAACATACTTCATGGAGATTATTTAAGATGTGAGATGC
Organism: Oryx dammah; assembly: GCF_014754425.2. Taxonomy (NCBI): domain Eukaryota; kingdom Metazoa; phylum Chordata; class Mammalia; order Artiodactyla; family Bovidae; genus Oryx; species Oryx dammah. Next base: position 41,776,085 of record NW_024070200.1, read on the forward strand.
AAAGTCTGTTGGCTGAGCTAGTGCACATGAAGGATCTAACCCGACAGGTGCAGTGATGCATGCCAGGTACAGACACCACCCACACCCCCAAGTCCATCACACAGTGAAAACACAACCAGAGACCAGACAGAGAGAAGGGTGGGAAAGGAGGAGAGCCTGTGGCTAAGACTGAGGGTCTGGCAGGGACTGCCAAGGAGATGGAAGTCAAGCTGGACCAGCTGGGGGGTCCAGATCCGTCCTGGGACCAGACACGAGCCTTCCCCATGGGAGACCCAACCTGTGGTTCATGGTAAACCCTGTAGGTGTGCATTCTGAACCCAAACAAACAGCAAGTCTCTCATCTGTCATCTACTCCCCAAGATGTCACACACTTACTGGCTTGGGGATAAAGTGGAAGTTTGAGAGCGCATCCAACTTTAAGAAGAGGGAGTCCATCATCTTCTGGATTTCTACATGCTCTGGATTTTCTTCCTCTGCTGTTTTTTGCTGAGGAAATCAGTTCAACATCATCAGACTAAAGCGGCGACACAGGACAAAACACTCAAGGCCCATGAGGGCATCACCAGTTTCTCGTCGTCAGGCTTCAGCTAAAAGACACTTCCCAAGGTAAGGTCACTGTCACAATCGAACTGCTAACATTTAGAACTTACAATTTAGTGCCCTTAAAGTTAGGCATTGTTGGTGGGAATGTAAAATGGTGCAGTCACAGTAGGAACACATCTGGCTGTGACTCCAGAAGTTAAACAGAGTATCACCACAGGACCTGGCAGCTCCACTTTTACGTATATGTCCAAGAGAATTAAAGGAGGTACTCACTCATACACTTATTCAAGTACATATATATGTATGTCCATGGACACACTATTCACAAAAGGCAGAAGCAGCCCAAATACTCATCAACTGTTACAACTGGATCCATAAATTGTGGCACACATACAGCAGAGTATTATTCAGCTGTAATAATTGCTGGAAAGTTAATAATTAGCTGTGAGAGTACCAGGGGACCAAGAGTGACTGCAAACCACCCCCAGCCAGTGATACTCCGTGGGAGCACTACAGCCCCTCTGCTCCTATAGCCACGCAGCCTCACACTACACAATGTGACCCCAGCTCAGGACTTCTGTCTCTCACACCTCTCGAGCAGTAGGTAGAACCCACAGAACTCGTTCTCTCCATCTCCTCCCTGAATGGCAATGGCTTTGCCACAGTGGCCTCCTCACCTGGTTGAGTTTGATGTACTCCTGTTCGTAAATTTCAGCAAGGCTCAGTTTACTCTTTTCGTGGTCCAGTGTTAAACGCTTTTTATACTCAAATGCATCCTCTTTAGGCTTTTCTTTGCGTACGACATCATCCCAAGCCTGAAACAGGAAAGGCACATGGAACATAAATTGACAGACAAAATCTGTAACTTCTTTCTAGGGTCCCTTAGGCCTCTTCCTCTGGAATATCGATTATCATTACAGAGTAAGCAAACTGCAGCCAAAAGGAAGGCGTTTTCTCAAAGCAGAGAAGGCATCACTCAAGTCCTTTTTTGTTTTAAATGCAGGTTACCAATTTGAATTCCACAGCTCCCCATGGTGGTTTGTCCAATAGTCAAGACAAGAGTTTGCTTCATTTCAAAGGAAAAGATCCTCTGTGTATCATACCCATCCCTCAAACCCTTCCTATTTTAAACATACACATCTTACAAAGTCATCTCTTGCTATACATGCCCCATACCCAAGTTCTACTCTAAGTTTACAAAAAATAAGATCAGTTTTTAAACAAAAACTCTTTGGTAGGTTTTACACACTTGAAAACTAGACCCTTCATACGTCACACTAGACACGGTGCCTAGACCAAGGGTCCTGGGTGTGAGCATGTCAAACCAGACCCCAGTCGCCCTCCAGAGCTTCATCCCACACCACATGAAAGGTTAGCAAGGCTGGGGGTTGCGGGGGATGGCAGGGGCTCTGGCTACTTTGCTCTCCTCAGGAAGGACACCCTTCTTTCTGGGGTGCTAGCAAGGACAGTACCTCACACAACAAAGGTCAAGGATACCTTTGGGGTAGACTTAGGGCTTTTAAACAAAAACTTGATAGGAACAAATATTCTAGGAAAACAGAGTGCTATTCCTACTCCCCAAATACTCTATTTCTAAAAATGTCAGTGAACTCTGAATTAAGTTAAATTTCATTCTTACTGACCTGATCTCTTATCCTCTGCTTAATGATATCCTCTAGTTGGAGAGTGGTTTCCTCTGTGATCACAGGTGCTAAAGGATACAGAACGTGTATTGTTAGGTAGATAGAAATGAACCTGTGGTTTTGTGAATTCTTGGGCCATCCCACACCTCCCATCAGAAATGGGGGGAAAGGGACACTAATGTGTGTGTTAGGTAACTTTTATGATGCTCCCTGCAATTTGAGAACCACAAAGCTACAAAGTACACACAGTGATAAATGCTAACACTTTTAACCTGTGCACCTGGGGATGCACTCCTTTTTGCACTAAATACAATGAAAATTCATTCTGATGTAATGGGTACAAGAAAGAATTCAATGAGATGGTCAGGGATTTTGGCTGGAGTCACAGTTTAATCCCTGGACAGTAACAGCAGGCACTGTAAACACATCAGCAGCAGGACTCTAATTATGGGTGACACATTAGGCATCACCAGTACAGTAGTAATTCTCTGATGGATCAGTGGCGTTGTGGCTGTACAGGAGAATGTTCTAGTTCTCAAAAAATAGTAAAAGTACTCGAGACCAAAGTGTCATGATCCTGGGTACTTACTTTCAAATGACTCAGGGGAAAAAAAGCACACATACACAGCCACACGTGAACAGGGGGAGAAAGCAAACATGGCCAAAGGTTAACAATCGGCAAACCAGGAGAATGGCACACATTTGTCCACTGTACTAGTTTTCAACTTTTCTGTATGTTTGCAAGTTTTTAAAATAAAAAGTTTGGGGGAAAGAAATATTACTCCAAATCTATGAAAACCACTGAAAAGGGTATGTGAACACCCATGGAAGCCCAGTGGGTACACGCACCCATGCGCACGGCGTGGTCAAAGTGCAGGGTCTCTTCCAGGAGGCTGTTCTCGGGCCGCTTCTGCGCTGTCACTTCTCCTTGAAGCTGCCAAGGCTTCTTCTCCAACAACTCTTTTTCCAAAGATGCAATTTTTTCATTCATCTGAGAAAGAGACAGAAAGAGTTACCACACATTTGGAAACAGAATTAGACATACAGGTGAGTAAAAGCAACTAATATTTTTACTAGTGGGAGAGCAAGAAATGCATTGATTCTAAAAAAACAAAAATGTCTTTGCATTTTTTAAGGATGGCAATAGTGACTTCTACACCTATCTGGAGGTAGGATAAGGAGCTGTAAATGACCTCTTTCCTGCACTCATTTGAAATGTTATGTTTACTATTTACTCACTTCTCCCAGAAGCATCTGGGTGTATTTCTGGGCTCTATTCTAGTGAAACTGACCTATTTTATTTATTCACAAGCCACTATCAACTTAATTATTAGAGCATTCCAAGACTAGTAATTTTCTATTAGAGCATCAGTATCTGATGGAGCCTGAACCTTCTGACTCCAGGCTTTCCAGGTGCCTCAGTGGTAAAGAATCCACCTGTCAGTTCCTGGGTTGAGAAGATCCCCGGGAGGAGGAAATGGTAACCCACTCCAGCATTCTTGCCTGGGAAATGCCATGAACAGAGGAGCCTGGCGGGCTGCAGTCCAGGGGGTGGCAAAAGAGTCACACACGACTGAGCACATATATACTACCCCCTTGATCCACACCCACAATCCAAATTATCTCTAATGTCTAAAGAGGTGGCATCTATAATGACTTCATGGTGTACAAGAAGACAGCATTTTCAGCAACCTTACCAAATTATTTTTCCTAACAGCTTTCCAGTTCACCTGCTTGGTTTTTCTAGTTCTCTCTCCAAATATGAAAGCTTTCATTTCAGTTTTCTCATCTCTTATTAGTGTTTTCTTTCATAGTTACCCTGGCTGAGTAACACTTCTATAAGAATCTTAAGTAACAGTGGAAATAGTAACAGTGGTAATGGAAATAAGTCTTACTCTTGATTTTAAAGGGATGTTTCTAGAATTCTACCAGTAAGCAGGATGGCAGATTTTGGCTAGATATGGCTAGATATGTTTCACTAAAAGTGAAAAAAAAAATTAGGAATGAATATTGAATTTTACTAAATGTCTTTTTTTTGACACATATGGAGGTGACTATATGATTTTTCTCCTTAACCCACTGTAACAAGTATTAAGTTACATTAATAGATTTCCTAATCCTGAATTAAGAGGATGAGGCCCACACAGCTGTGGTAACGTTACTCTTTCATTGCACTATTTTGCATTTCTACATCACTATTCACAAATGAGACTGTGCATGTCTCAAGGTTACCTGTCAGGTTTGGGTATTCATGTAATCATAGCTTCACAAGAAGACAATTTGGAAGCTTCACTCTTCATATGAGGGAAATGATCAAACAATACTAAATTATCCACTTCTTGAAGGCCAGATACAATTCCCCAGTAAACTAAACCCACTTTTTTTTTTTTGTGGCAGTGTAAGAAGGGAAGGTCACTAATTCAAGGACAAGTTTCTCATTTTCTTTCACTTTTTTCCCCTTAAAGACTTTCTCTTCAGGGAACAATCTGATAATCACAGGTTTAACTCAGATTCTCTTTTTAAAATAATGCTCCTGATATCCTTGATACCTTTGGTTATTTACTTATTCTCATTTCAAGCTGTGTGATATAATTTTAAGACAGTTAAATGATAAAGCACAATGTCTGGAGCCAGGCTATATCTATTATTTTCAAACAACATTTTGTTTGTCTGACAGCATGTCATAGGGAAATAATTTTTATCAACTTTGGAAAATGTGTTTGCGATGTTATTAATTAGAATTCTGGCTGCATGGCACCTCACTGTTGCTGCTAAGTCCCGTCAGTCGTGTCCGACTCTGTGCAACCCCATGGACTGCAGCCTACCAGGATCCTCCATCCATGGGATTTTCCAGGCAAGAGTACTGGAGTGGGTTGCCATTGCCTTCTCCGACGGCACCTCACAGATACAAGCAATTGAAGTGGTTACCAGGAGAGGCTCATAGGACAGCCAGTTAGGAAAAAACCTGTCTCAGGTATAAAGACAGCAAGGCCAGCGAAACAAGTTTTACACATGGGCTCCATACTGAAAGTGACAGGTGGGGAAACGCAGCACTGAATTTTGCAAATTGGCTGCTTCCCACATGATTATCTCTATGCATTGCCACAGAGAGCAACAAGATTTTTTTTTTAAAGGATAATTAGGTGTACCATCAAAAAAAAACAAGCCAGCCCCCTGCCATACACACACACAGAAAACCAGGGCAGATTAGTTGGTAGTCTGAGTTCGACAGTCACTGTTAAACATAATTTTAAAATCCCTTAAATTTCCTAATTATTACCTTTTCTTGTCTTTTTTCAAAAGAGGATTTGACTTCATCAGAGTCTTTCTGTACATTTAAGACATTTGTATCTTCAGTGTCCTCATCATTGGGCAGAGCAAAGGTCACTCTTTTCGAGGTTTCTTTATGTTGTTTACTGTCTCTACTTTCTTCAAGGTCATCATCTTCATCCCTATGAGACCAAAACACTTATGAAAGGAAACATACCAGTTTTCATTAGAATATCAAAAAGAAACAAACTTAGCAGTTAAATTTCTTTTGTAGACAATGCAATTAAATATTCAGAACTTCCAGTATTTAGGTAAAATAGAACAAAGTGTCCAATATATAGAAAACAAATTATTCATCAATCTATAATGCAGACCTATCTCACCTAAGTAACAACGGGGTATTTTTATTGGCACAGAAAACATATCAGAGCTCCTGGTAAGGAAGGTCTGCCTGCTACTGCCAGTCACACTGATTTGCACTAGGTCATCTCTGATGTCCCTTCAAATTTGGCAACTTCCTCTGGCTATTCTGAGACTGTCTGACTTTAGAGAATCCCACTTCTAAGGACAATCACATCTGATGACTAGTAGTACGCAGATGACTGGGCAGGTCCAGCTTACAGTGTAAAGGACTCAAAATACTCACGTCTCAGAAATGTTTTCTTCTCCTTCTTCAGCAATCTCTTCCTCTTTATTTGAAGCCAGTTCACTCCCATCATCGTGGACACTTGCTACATCTTCATCACTTTCAACTGGATCAAAGAAATCTTTGTATTTCAGGTTTCTGGAACTTTTACCTGACTAAAACAAAAATACTTTTAAAACTTTTAATCAAGGATAGAAAAATACATTAAATCAAGCATAAATGTGTATGCATACTGGATAGGCGAAGTCGGCAACTAATAACACTACTACAAAACCCTAAGAACTATTAGACCACAGCAAACTGAACAGAAGCACAGATTCATTTATAACTGGTAAGACAGAGCACCACATTCTTCTCTCAAAATCTTCTAACTACAAGTATTTCCAAAACATCCCTGACTACATAAAGTATACAAATATCTTCTTTCATTCTTATTCTTAGTGCTTGGTGAAAATCCATGTTTAAGGGAAAATTCTGAATCTCTGTAACGTATGACTGTGGTTCTGAAGCTACAAAGGAGTGTTTCATGATAAGGAAATGATGGCTTTGCTTTAATTTCTCCAGTCCCTTTCTTTTTTTTTTAAAAAAACTGATCTAAATATTTCACTGATCCTCTGGTGAATTTTGAAGTCTTTTAACCCTCTTCTCGAGAAACACAACCCTATCTCATGTGATGAGGCAGAAAGAACACTCTGTCCTCTCCCCAAACCTTACCTTAAGATCCTGGCCTCCAAACAGTCCTCCTTCATCTTCATCAGAATCCACATCTTCAAAAAAATCAATATCATCTTCCTCTTGGTCATCTCTGTGTTCCTCTTCCTTTTCCATGTTTTCTAAAAAGGTCTCCATCTCAGAGAGCTTAAAGAATTTATCATCTACTATGGACTTTTCTGTTGGTTTCCTAGGCACTCTGCTTTGCACCTTGCTCTGACGTTCCAGTTTGCTGATATCAAAATCAAGATCAGAGTCCTCATCCCTGAAATCTGGGCTTTTCCTCAGATCCAATTTGCTTGAGTTTTTGGCTCTCTCATCTGCTTCAGGATCATCAGCACTCAGGTCTGACACTTCCTCTTCCTCTGCTTCCTCCACCTCCTCCTCCTCTAAATCTTGTTCCAGGTCCTCCTGGCCAGCAGCCTCCAGCTCCATCACATCCTCTTCACACTCCTGCTCTTCACTCTCTGGGAGAAGACTGATGTCTTCATCTTCAATGGTTTCACTAACCACACTCTGGAAGTGCTGTAAAATTGGTTCATTTTGCAGTTCCAATTGTTGCCAAATCTGCTCATCATCGAAATTATTTATCATCAATTTTTCTAAAGGACTCCCATGTTTCCTGTCATTCTCTAGTACTTTATTAAAATCATAAAGTACTTTTGTTAAAGAAGTAAACTTTGATGCCAGTTCACCTTGAATGCTGTTAAGAGGCAGGGAGAAGGAGTTAAATGAGATTTATGAGATTTATAGTTATAGTTAACAAGTTCACAGCACTCAGAAATGAAAGGAAAAAAAACGGCCAACTCTTGTGCAAAATCAAAATTTTTAAAAGTTGAAGTACTGCTTTACAATATATTAATTTCAGTGATTCAGTATTTTTGATTATACTCCATTAAGTTATTAGAAGCTAATGGCCAAGAATGTTCCATTGTCGTACAATGTATCCTTGTTGCTCATCTAGTAGTTGGTATCTCTTAATCCCACAGTCCTATTTCATCCTCTTCCCTGGCCCCCCACCCCCAGCAACACTTTTTTGGTTCTGTATATTTGTGAGTCTGTTTCTGTTCTACTATATACATTCATCTATATTTCTTTTAAAATTCCACACGTAAATGATAACATACAGTAATTGTCTTTCTATGACTGACTGCAACAGGCATAATATTCTCTAGGTCCTTCCAGGCTGAGGCACATGGCACGATGAAATCTCCATTTTAAGTATAGATTCTGGCCCCCAAGAGTGTACTGTCTTGCCCAAGAATTACATTAGTATATAAAAGTTGACAACCCAGTATCTCTGAATCTGCTAGATTTCAGGCAGGGAACCCATTACAGACCTCTTTGCCTAAAGATAAAGAGTGAATCTTCTGGATGAGGAAATGGCAACTCACTCCAGTATTCTTGCCTGGAGTCCCATGGACAGAGAAGCCTGGTGGGTTACAGTCCATAGCGTTACAAAAGAGTCAGGCATGACTGAGCATGGATGGAGTGTATCTTAGCCTTAAATTCTCAACTCTGCTATATCACAGGCTACTCCATTCAGTCAGTCCACCTGCTGTGAGAGTGGTCATAGAATAGCTGTGATACCTGAGCTGATACCTATCTATAAGATGACAGTCTGACAAAAAAATCTGGAGACACATATTTCAGGCAGAAGAAACAGCAAGAACAAATTTCCTAAGACAGAAATGAGGCTGGTGATTCTGAGGAGCAGAAAGGCCAGCTTGGCTTGAGTGTGGTGAAGGAGGCAGAAGAGAAGGTTAGAGAGCTGGGTGGGAGCCAGATCATACAGGCCTCAGAGATAAGAGACTGTCATTTTCATAAGCGAAGGTTTTGGGTACTTCCCTGGTGGTCCACTTGCTAAGACTCCACACTTCCAATGTACAGGGCCTGGGTGTGATCCCTGGTCAGGGAATTGATCCCACATGCTGAACTAAGAATTCACATGTAGCAACTAAAGATCCCGAGTGCTGCAACTAAGACCTGGTGCAGCCAAATAAATCAGTAAATATTAAAAGTAAATAAATGAAACAGTACAAATATTTTAAAATCTTAAAAAAAATTTAAAGCTTTAAAGCAGAGAAGCAAAATGACCTGACTTATGCTTGGAGAGATGGCCTGCCAAGAAAAAGGAATGAAATGAAGGTGATCAGGAGGCTGATGCAGACAAAGGATGCACAACTGTGCTGGGATCAGAGCTGCAGAAATGGTGACAAATAGTCAAATTTAGAATACGGTTTGGAGATGTAACTGACAAGATTTGCTAATGAACTGGATGTAGAATCGAGAAAAAGGAAGACACTGAGGAAGTGGCTTGGTTTGCGTCTGAAAAACCGTAAAGATACAATGTGATAGGGAAGGCAGGGTGGAGACGATGGGGAAAGGATCTCAGGGAGGGCAGAGGATAGGAAGCAAACAGAGAAACAGTTTATTTTGGACAGACTGAATTTAAGATGCTGAGTGTACGGCTTTAGTTGACTGTGAGCCTGGAGTTCAAGGTAAAGGTCGGGCTTGAAATACAAGATCTCTATACGTCTTCGAACAAACACACCAAGAACTCGTGCTGGGAAGAGATTAAAGACAATCCTAATTTTCAAGAGGCTCAGTCGCGGTATGGATAGATAAGCAAGTTAGTACTTTCAATAAAGTCTGATGATGAGTAAGTAAGCACTGGGTGCTGTGGGAACAGATGTGAGAAAGAGCACGCCACTCGGTGATTCTGTGCGAAGGATGAGGGCATGAAGACCTCGAGACTGTAATAATCCAGGTTAGTTTGAGTTCAGCAGCACAGAACTGGGAGACCCACAGAACATAGCTCTTAACTATCTAAAGTAGTGTGACAGGCCAGGAGAGCGCAAACTACCTGAAACGTAAGGAAAAGAGCTCTCCCCTTCTCCTAATCTGGAACTTGCCGGGAGCCCGCAGCCCGCGCCCACGCGAGTCCTGCGCCACACCAGAGCCCGGGATCTGGGCACTTACGTGAGGAAGCACTCTGGGCTGTCGGTGGCTTTACCGACCTCCCTCAGGCACCGCTCCAGGGTCCGCCGACGCCAGGCTGGCCGGGCCATGGCTGACTGCCGCTCAGGACAGTGCCGCATGCAAAGGAAGTGAGCCACCAGCCGGAAACCAGGCCTCAAAGATTCGCCCCCGCGCAACTGAAGCCAGGCAACGAAGGTTCCGCGGCGCACACGTTCCGGACCCACCTCCAGCCTCAGCCAATGACGGCCCGAGAACTTTAACCCGTTTTGCGCAGGGGGGCGGGGCTGGAAACCGAAAGTTGCCTTTGGTCAGTCAGCTCGATGAAATGTCTCCAAACTTTTTGTTTTGTATTCCCGAGGGTCCCACAGGAGGTGTCGCGTCCTCCTAAAGTTTCTGCTTTAGATGCACTCGGTGACTTCAGCACGTTGTGCTGTAAAACAGAGGGCCTGCTCCCCTTCACACACGCAAACGCTGCACACTAGCCAGAGCCCCAGCCTCTTCTGCCCCGCCCCTCGGAGCTTTTGTTCGGCTCTTAGCCTCGTCTGTCCCGCCCCTCCGGGCTCTTGCCCCGCCCCTAGTGGCGTCTGCTCCGCCCTTTCAGTCTCCCACCCCGCCCCTAGCCAGGTTGTCCCGCCCCTCCGGGCTCTCACCCCGCCCCTAGCCTCGTTTGCTCCGCCCTTTCGGCCTCTCGCACCGCCCCTAATACGATTGTCCCGCCCCGTGCCGCACAGTCGCCCCTCCCACGGAACTGCAAGTCTGGAAATAGCAGATGCTTCCCAAAATGGCACGAGTGCTGAAGGTGGCGGCCGCGAGCGTCGCAGGTGAATACTCCGGGATCGGGGCTGTCCGAGGCGTGGGGCCGGCGGGAAGGGAGGCCGGGGCGTTGAAGAGGCCGCGTGTGGTCAGCACACTTGGGTCTGCTGCGGTCTGCTCCCGAGGCGCGTTCCTTGGCTGCTGACAGAACCTTTAGAGCTTCCCAGGGACTCCTCGGGTTAGCCTGGGGATTTCCTTCTGTGTTTGCGTCTGACGGTCAGCAATTCTCTGTGTGGCCCTGGAGGCGGGGTCGTCCGGCTAAGGGGCAACCAGGCCGAGCCAGACCCAAATGTGGTAAATGGCAGAGGGACAGTGAGAGACGGGGGAGGAACCAGAAGAAGCACTGAAAACGCAGGCTGAACTCCCGGCCCACTCTGGAAGGTCAGTTGTGTAAAGAATATGGAAGGTGTGTGTCTTCTTCCCACGTACCCTAAGATATTCATGATCTTGTATAAAGCCAGGGAAGAAAGCAGCAGACGAATGTGGAAGGTTTCTTGAGTTCTCTACACCACCATTAAAAAAAGAAACAAAACCCCTCAAGTTCTCTGACATCCCAGTTCATCTACTTTCTCCTCTTTTTTTTTTCTTCATCCTTCATCAGAGGTAACTATTTCTCTTAATCTGAAATTCCCTGATAGGAACGAGTTGCCAAGTGGTGATATCTCAGAGTTACTCCTGAACATTCGTGACAAATACTTAAGCTGAGCACCTTCAAAAAGTGTTCAAGGGCATGAACCCTAAATAATGTTAGGTTTTTCTCCTAGAAAATGCTGTCTTGAAACTTACAGTTGAAGTCCTTTAAAGTCCTCTCTCTAACTGAACAAGTACTTTATTGATCACTGTTTTTGGCTCCCAGGTGGCTCAGTGGTGAAGAATCTGCCTGCCAAGCAGGAGACACAGGTTCCATCCCTGGGTTCGGAAGATCCCTTGGAGAAGGAAAGGGCAACCCGCTCCAGTATTCTTGCCTGGAGAATTCCATGGACAGAGGAGCCTGGCGGGCTACAGTCTATGGGGTTGCAAAGAGTCAGACATGACTTACTTAGCGTCTAAACAACAACAACATAGTCTTTCTTACTGTCAGAAAATGTCTTATACATCTATCATTGCAAGTCACCAAATCTAAGTGATGAGCCTATAAAAAGTGCACCGTAATAGATGTAACTGTCTCAGCCCTGGAACAGTTTAAAGAGGTGATATATACATGAAAAAATACTCACAAAACAGTCATCTCATCTTGTAGAAAGCTATTTCTTAGAAAATAGATATTATTCGTAGGATTTACCCTAAAGATATTAAAAACTGAGAATCAAAGAATGGTAAAGAAGGACTTCCCTGGTGGTCCAGTGGTTAAGTCTTCATGCTCCCAATGCAGGGGTCATGAGTTTGATTCCTAGTTGAGGAACTAGCATCCCACATGCCACACAGCTCAGCTAAAAAAAATGGTACATAATGTTAGTAGAATGGGAAAATTAAACATCATGGTTGAACAACATCAACTTTGTTGTCAGACAGACCTGGACTTGAGACCCAGCTTTGCCACTCATTGTGACGTGGAAGAAAATCAGACCAGTTTTTTTTTTCCCCCTCTAAGTGGGAAGATTATTAAAGTACTCCCTTGAACTATGACTATTCTCTCTAATTTATGGCCATCAAAACTAATAGGCAGAGCTGGACCACCTCACGGTGCACTTCTGTTTCAGAATTTGTGATCACAGTTTGCATAGGCAAGATTGTGTGGTAGTATTGTTGCGTAACTCTAATGTTAAGATAACTTATAGGTCTTTATTGGGAGAAAGGTCAAATCAGCGAGGTGTTACACCATGAGAATCTGTCCTCCACTGGTGAAAGATCCCAGCGGTGTGGAGAAGGTGTAGAGACTGGGCCATTTCTGCACTCTGACCGATGATTTTCTTGGTTGTTAGCATTTTTAAAATTCACTGTGCCCTTCATATGGCTTCTTGGTCTCCACAGAACCCTGCTTGCCACTGAACCAGCAGTCACTGTGTGTCATTAACAGCAAGAATGGCCAAATTTATTGTTTGCCAGTTATATATGTCTTGCACTGTAGTAGTATATTTTTTTACATCAAATACCTAATTTTTACAAGAAACTAGCAAGGCAGATATTTAGCGGGTAGGACCAGTATTTTTTTTTTAATTAAAATGAAATAGAAGAAAAAGATTAGAATACATCACATCTAGTAAGGATTAGGTATTCTTTTTATGAAATTTGCTTTAAATGGTATATTTATGTGTGTACTGGCTTGGAGCACAATTAAATTTCATGGTGATACACTGAATCCAAAGAACTGGAGTCGCCAAGGAGAACACGAGCACCAGTTGGGACAGTATGTGGAGAAGACACAGCAAGATGACATCAATAGTGGATGTCTGTCCCCCACGGCCAGCAGGTCTATCTCCCTATGGCTAGGGCAGGACACTTTGCCTGTACACGTTCCCCTTTGCCACAGTGCCACAGTACAAGGAACCTTGTCCCCTCCCTGCGGAGGACAGGTGTGACAGTCACGCTTTAAGCAGGTACAAAGGAGCAGTCATTGATCCTGAGTGAGGGAGAGGCCCCACAAGGTGATAAGAGTGACTCAGGCTGTGGGCTCTGTGTCACTTGGTGAAGCATTCCAGGCGCAGGCCCCTCCCCCTGCGGCTGAGGAGACTGCCTTCCCGACTAGGAAGACCATACAGTCCTCAATCAAATCAAATGGTGCCACTTTAATTTCCCTGTTAATCAAAAATTTTAGTAAAGGAAAATTATTAATAATTTTAGGTTAGCCAAAGCTCTGTGATACTAGGTACTATTTAAAGTGTTTTTCATTAAAAACTAACAACCGTTTGTTTAAGTTATGTGTTCTTGGGATTTCCCTGGTGGTCCAGTGGCTAAGACTCCAAGCTTCCAATGCAAAGAGCCCAGGTTTGAACCCTGGTCTGGGAACTAGATCCCACATGCTGCAACTATGAAAGGTCCCCCATGCTATAACTAAGACCTGGCTCAGCCTAATAAATAAAAATAAAATATGTGTTCTTCAATTTGCTATTTCATACTTGTTTATTAAATGATGTAGTTTTGCAAGATTATATTTAGACCTCATACTTATATGTGATTTTCATTCTTGGGGGGAGTCCAGTTCTTAAAGTCCAGTGTTTTGGGAAGAACACATTGCAGGCTGCTTCTGTTTCCAGTTGCAAAGTTTCTTCACATTTAGAGGCATTTCTGCTTCTAGTCTTTCAAAATTATAAAAAGAACAATTAAACTCACTCAGAGAAAGTTCTCATAGGTTTAAGTACCCTCTTGATCTTTGCCTGTTTTTTCCCCTAATGAGATATTTTCTTTAGTTGATAATCATCCAAATAAAGTACACATTAAAAGGTACTTATAGTTATGACTTTCATTAACTTACTACAGAATATAAGACAAAAAAATTGGTTGTAGGTAGAGAAGAAAATTCCTTGCTCTCATCATTAAATGCATGTCATTTCACTGTCACATTCAAACCTTTGCTTTATGAAATACAGAGAGTAACGAATGATTCTTTGTGATATGCAGCTTTCCTGTAAGTGTTATTGGTAAATATAAATTAGTATGAAAAATGTCATCCTTTGTCCTGAATCTAAAAAGCACAGAAGGGAATTCCCCGGTGGTCCAATGGTTAGGACTCTCTGCTTTCACTGCCAAGAGTGTGAGTTCAGTCCCCAGTCAGGGAACTAAGATCTCAAAAGCTGCATGGTGCAGCCAAAAACAAAGCAACAGCAAATTAAAAGTTCAGAATTAGCCTTTTAATTCCAGACAGTTATTTCAGAGCAGGATGAGTAATTCTGATGTATGTTTTTCATTTATCTCCTCTGATTTAATTTCCCTAATTAAAAAGAATGAGTAAATAATTTTTACATGTATTTTTAAAAATTAATTTTAGAAAGACATCAGTTCTCAAAAGAGGGATGTCAATGGCAGTTCAATTTTTCAGGGCTTTTCCCCAGACTTTGGACTCCAGTTTCAACAGTAAGAACTTCCGCGTCACTGTCCTCGCATCCAGTGGCTGGCCCTGTATGGAACCTGGGTCGACTCAACCATGTTGCAATCGCAGTGCCAGACTTGGAAAAGGCCAGAGCATTTTATAAAAATGTTCTGGGGGCCGAGGTGGGTGAGCCAGTCCCTCTTCCAGAGCATGGAGTGTCTGTCGTTTTTGTCAACCTGGGAAACACCAAGATGGAGCTTTTGCACCCACTGGGAAGTGACAGTCCAATTGCAGGATTCCTAAAGAAAAACAAGGCTGGAGGGATGCACCATGTCTGCATTGAGGTATTTAGTTACTTTAATCCTTGGTGTTGTAAATTTCTCTTTTAAAATATCTTTTATGTTTTTTAAATTTCTTCAATTTGGTTTGATCTTGCAGTCCATGGGACTCTCAAGAGTCTTTTCCAGCATCCAAGTTCGAAAGCATCAATTCTTCAGCATTCAGCCTTCTTTATGGCCCAACTCTCATGTCTGTACATGACTACTGGAAAAAATCGTAGTAATATTGGCCCTCTTCAAAGATGGATCTATAGATATAGTCTCTTTCCCTCTAGAAAACTGCAAATCATAATGAAAATATGTCTCACTGAAGTTTGGATTTAACTGTCAGTATCTGCTGAAGTTGGCCAAAACAGATTTGCGTTTTTGCTATGGTATTTACTGATCATGTGCACCTTCCATGCAGTAGGAATACACTGTTTTCCTTGTCACAAGGCAATTAGAAGAAGCAAGTGACAAGACTTTATAAAGTAAGAATTTCCATATAGATGCTAAGTATTATAATTATTTTCTGTCTTTAAAGTTTTAATAACTTGACCCTTATTACAAAGGCAATACATTTTCAGTTACCGACTGTGATTTCTCACATCTTCTCAGTTGCATCTGCTAACAATTTCTGGGAAAAAAAATGTTAGACCAGAACAGTCTCTTTAGAGAGGCTTTATCCATAAATGTTCATGTTCTGAAAACTTGCTTTTGGAATATCAGCAGTATTAATTATGCTTTGATTTATATTATTTTGGTAGGATAGGTCTCTTGATTAAAAAAAAATGACATAATTAATAGTTAGGCTCCATTCTCAGTCCAGGAAAGAGGGGGGTTGGATTCCAGCATGAACACAAGTATTTATTCAGTTCACATTGCAAACATATTAGAGAACCTACTGCGTATCCTCCACTGAGTGCTTGTGTTCAGAAGGAATGTAATCTGTTTGAGGAAATTATAGTTTATTTTTAGTAACATTTGGTATCCTCATCCGTGTTCAACCAGTTAAAGGCAGTATGTAATCCTTGGCTCTTTGAAAATAAGTCTGTATAAATGTGAACATTTGTTAAGTCTATATTTGGATACATGGATGTTATCCTCTCTGGGGTTTTGTATTGTTTTAAATTGTTTGTGAAGCTATTAGATCATTAAACTCCAGGGTGATGTAGGACTGCCTCAGAATGTAGGGATTCTTACT
This sequence comes from Oryx dammah, assembly GCF_014754425.2. Taxonomy (NCBI): domain Eukaryota; kingdom Metazoa; phylum Chordata; class Mammalia; order Artiodactyla; family Bovidae; genus Oryx; species Oryx dammah. The sequence continues at coordinate 41,792,181 of NW_024070200.1, forward strand.
ATCCCTTTCTATCCACTTACTGGGTTCCCAGTCTAGGAGGATGACTTTCTAAGACAGGTACATGTTAAGTTGCTCTATTGTGTCTGACTCTTTGTGACCCTATGGACTGTAGTCCTCCAGGACCCTCTGTCCATGACCTTCTCCAGGCAAGAATGCTGGAGTAGGTTGTCATGTCCTCCTCCAGGGGATCTTCTGACGCATGGATCAAACCTGTGTCTCTTATGTCTCCTGCATTGGCAGGTGGGTACTAACACCACCTGAAAAGCCCTCAGAAATGAGAAAAATCACTCTTCCATCAAGTATTTAGAGACATATTTGCTCCTTTCTAGACTACCAATAAATATGAAGAAAATAGAAATGGCTTAAAAGAGAGTTGCAAAATTATACATGTCTGGATTTTTCAAGAATGGTGAAAGATATTTTGGCGACAGTTTTATAGTGATTTTCATGTATATGAAGTTCTGATCTCAAAAGTAATAACCAGTAATTTCCTTGGTAGTCCAACGGTTAAGAATCCCCCTTCCAGTGCAAGGGGCGCAGGTTTGATCCCTGGTCATGGGACTAAGATCCCACATGTCATACTGCATGGCCAAAATAAAAGTAATAACCAGACAGTTAGGCAGATGGGAGGTTTGGAGATCAGGGAGGCACTCATATCTGTTGAGTACCTTTTACAAACTGTGCTCAGAGCTTCTCATCTGTTATCTCATTTTGAACTCTTAGCTATATATATGGTGGACCTCATCTCTCTCTTGTAAATGAGGAAGCCAAGACTCTTAGGAAAAATAACTTCTGAAGAATCATCAATAGTGCTGCAACAAGAACATGGTATGAAGTGAAGCAGACATCATTTAGGTCCTAAGGAGAAATGTTTACTAATGGAGAAAATGCTTAAGCACTGTGGTTGCTCACCTAGGAAAATTTAGCAAACTCTTGTTTTTGTGATGGTTAAAGAATGGTTCTGCCCAAAGGCAGAGGAGTTAGACACACGTTTGCAAAGCTTCTTCTATGTCTTAAGATACTATAGTTTGGTATTTTTATGATCTCAAATGTTCTTGTTTATTTGCTTTTCTCAAGGTGGATAATATAAATGTGGCTGTGATGGATTTGAAAGAAAAGAAGATTCGTATTTTAAGTGAAGAGCCCAAAATAGGAGCACATGGGAAACCAGTGATCTTTCTCCATCCTAGTGACTGTGGTGGAGTCCTTGTGGAGTTGGAGCAAGCCTGATGAATAATTCACGAGAAACTGATCATCCTGAAAAAGCCTCATCACAGGGTGCTTCAACATCGAGTCCTTCACTGCTTCTGTCACTTAGAAGTCAGAACTAAATTACGGAAAGAGATTTTTAAAATTATATGTGTGTATATACATGTATACACGCACAAAATATTTGCTGATTATGTTGGATTCTTTTTTCTTGATTTGCAGAAAACTTTGACTACTGAATACTTATGGAATACTATTAAAGTCATATTCATAGAAATAAATTATTCCTGTTCTGAAATGGGGTTGAGTACAGTGTGTCTGCTATGTGGAAAGGGGGGCAGGATGGAGGCAGAGAGGACACCTGACAGCCACATGGCTATATATCTGGGACAAAGGGCTTCCTAAGGATGCTATAGAGAATTTTTTTAGAGCAAACTGTATAAGGAAAAAAGAGTGTTGACCTCAGAATTTTTGTTCTTCTGTAGCAGTGCATGTTCACAAGCTCCTTATTTTGGGGGCTAGTGTTAGATTATAAACAGGAAGTCTTGTGGCAAACTTGGTGTAATCTAGTGGGTGCATAGATAGGTGATTTTTTTTTTAGTCAGTAGACATAGAAAATTGGAAATATCAAAGAAATATTTCATCCAAAGTTGGGCACAGTAAAGGACAGAAGTGATAATGACCTAATAGAAGCAGAAGAGATCAAGAAGAGATAGAAAGAATACCCTGAAGAACTGTACAAAAAGATCTTAATGACCCCCGATAACCACAATGGTGTAGTCTCTCACTCAGAGCCAGTCATCCTGGATTGTGAAGTCAACAAGTGGGCCTTAGGAAGCACTAAGCACTTTATTTTTAGCCAATAAAGCTTAGTGGAGGGGATGAAATTCCAGCAGAGTTATTTAGAATCCTAAAAGATGCTATTAAAGTACTGCACTCAAAATGTCAGCAAGTTTGGAAAATCCAGCAGTGGCCACAGCATTGGAAAAGGTCAATCCTCATCCCAGTCCCCAAGAAGGTCAGTACTAAAAAATGTTCAAAAACCACCAGACAACTGTACTCATTTTCCATGCTCATCTCCAGGCTTCCCTGGTGGCTCAGAGGATAAGGCATCTGCCTGAAATGCAGGAGACCTGGGTTCTATCCCTGGGTTGGAAAGACCACCTGGAGAAGGAAATGGCCGCCCACTCGAGTATTCTTGCCTGGAGAATCCCATGGACACAGGAGCCTGGTGGGCTACAGTCCACAGGGTTGCAAGGAGTTGGACACGACTGAACGACTTCACACACACCCATGCTAGTAAGGTTATGCTCAAAACCCTCCAAACTAGGCTTCAGCATTATGTGAAGAACTTCCAGATATTCAAGCCGGGTTTCGAAAAGGCAGAGAAACCAGAGATCAAATTGCCAACATTCGCTGGATCATAGAGAAAGCAAGGGAATTCCAGAAAAACGTCTGCTTATATTTCATTGACTATGCCAAAGCCTTTGATTGTGTGGATCACAACATACCGTAGAAAACTCTTATTTAAAGAGATGGGAATACCAGACTATCTAACCTGTCTCCACATACAGAGAAACCTGTATGCGGGTCAAGAGCCAACAGTTAGAACCTTGTATGAAACAACTGACTGGTTCAGGACTGAGAAAGGAGTACGGCAAGGCTATTTTTGTTGTCACCCTGTTTATTTAACTTATATGCAGAACACATCATGAGAAATGCCAGGCTGGATGAGTTATAAGCTGAAATCAAGATTGCCGGGAGAAATTTCAACAACTTCAGATATGTGGATGATACCACTCTAATGGCAGCAAGTGAAGGGGAACTTAAGACCCTCCTGATGAGGGCAAAGGAGGACAGTGAAAAAGCCGGCTTAAAACTTAACATTAAAAACACTAAGACCATGGTACCCAGTCCCATCACGTCATGGCAAGTAGAAGGGGAAAAGGTGGAAGCAGTGACAGATTTCCTCTTGTTGGGCTCTGAAATCTCTGTGGATGGTGACTGCAGCTATGAAATTAGAAGACTGTTGCTTCTTGGCAGGAAAGCGATGACAAACCTAGACAGTTGTTAAAAAACAAAGATATCACTTTGCCGACAAAGGTCTGTATAGTTAAGGCTATGGTCTTTCCAGTAGTCATGTACAGATGTGAGAACTAGATGATAAAGAAGGCAGAGCACTGAAGAACTGATGTTTTTGAATTGTGGTTCTGGAGAAGACTCTTGAGAGTCCCTTGGACAGCAAGGAGATCAAACCTGAACATTCACTGGAAGGACTGTTTACTGAAGCTGAAGCTTCATTACTTTGGCCACCTGATGCGAAGAGCGACTCATTGGAAAAGACCTTGATGCTGAGAAATATCAAAGGTGAAAGGAGAAGGGGCGACTGTAGAAGAGATGGTTAGATAGCATCACCGACTCAGTGGACATGAGTCTGAACAAACTCAGTGTCCTTGAAAATTACATTATTTCATTTTCTTCTGGCAGAGTCATGTTCCATTGTGTACATGGGTCTCTTTTTCTTTATCCATTTATCTCCCCATTGACAATATGTTTATTTCCATTTTTTTGGCTATTGTAAAGTAGTCCAGTGCAAACTCGGTTGCATGTGCATTTCAAAATGTTGTCTTCTTCTCAAATATTCCTTAGAGTGCTTCTGCAGGATCTTATAGTAGCTTTATTTTTATTTTTTTAAGGCAGTTCCATTTTCATCTCTGTACTGTTTTTATCTTTTACCTACTACAAGCACCATAAATGGGTTCCATAGCCTCTGCCTTTTCACTGTTTCTTCTCTGCAGAATGTTCACAATGGCCTTTCACACTGGTGCAGAGTGATCCCTCATTATGCTCTTGACTCACACATCTCTCATAGATCACGATGTTCAGCAACTTGGGTATTTTTTAAAACAGTATGATGAGAATTTACAGTTGAAAGTATTTTTCTTGAAAGTCTGCCAACTTTTAACTTGTTTTGATGGGATTCCCTTGAAAATTTTTTAAGGTCATGTATCATTTAGATCCCAGCACTGCTTGTGAATATGAAGTAACTTAGAGCAGTATTTTTAGGTTGCTGTTTTGAAAAATGGACACAAGGCAGAGGAACACCTTCATGCCCAAGTTTTGTTACTATGGGATCCAAGGCCTGAGTTGTAGTCTTAGAGCCCAGTTGTAAACTAGAGTGGAATGTGTGAGAAGAAGCCACCCAAAGCTTCGGTCTCTTTAATACTTTTGTTTCCCCTAATAATATGTATTTTTAATTGGACTAAAAATGACTTACAAGGTTATGTTATAGGTGTACAAAATCTTGCTCAGTTATACTTATTTCTGTATATGTTCATCTTTTGGGTTTTTGTTTATCATGTAGGTTATTACATGTGTTTAGCCCAACACACTTTCTCAAGTAGGCCCATGTTGATCACTTATTTTTTATGTATTTGTGGGTATGAATTATTTCCTCCCTCCTAATTTATGCCTTTTTTCCCACCATTCCCCATGGGTGACCATAAGTTTATTGCCTAAGACTGTTTATTTCACATGTCAATAAGCTCATAGTACTGAAGCACCTTAGCATGCACGCATGCAATGAGTACCTATTTCCTGTACATGATATCATATATAATTCCCTCTCTCTATCTAACTGACTTTACCTAATGATATTACCTCTAGATTTATCTGTGTCCCTGCAGTTGACATTATCTCATTTTTTAAATTCAGAACCATATTTCTTTGCATGTGTCTATTCCTTTTTCTTTATCCATTCGTCTGTCCATGTACATTTGCTTACTTCCATATCTGGGCTATTTTGTGAACTGCTGCAGTGTGTGCTTGTGTGCACGAGTTTTCTAAAGTCTGGTTTTCTCCACATACACTCTCAGCAGTTGGGCTGCCAGATTATAGGGTCTGTCTGTCTCAGCTGTTAAAAATGCACATCTACGTATGTCCTCCAATGAACATTACCAGTAAACATTCACCAGCACTATCTAAAGGTCTTTTTTCTTCACCTGACTCTCACGTCCTTTGTCTCTAGAATTTTTGAGAGTGATCTTTTGGACTTCTCTATGGCCATACATTGTTGTCATTTTGATTGTCCTGTGTCTAATTATTCACCTGAGAACCTTTTCCTGTGCTTTCTTAAGAAAAACTTATAGACTGTATTTACCTCTTGGTATTTTCTTCTGATAGTTTGACCTTTTTTTTGCATCTTTTATTCTTTAGCTCTGGAGACTTCTTGATATCAAGTGTCATTTAGAGCCCAGCAATTTTTGTGAATATTAAGTATTCAGAAGCGAAACCTTTAAGGTTGCTGCTGTGGGGAATTGCCAGAAGACTGCAGGACATCCTTATGCCCAAAGGTGGTGACCCTGCCAGTGAGAATTTTAGACAGTTTTAATTTGGGTCTGTACAATATTCTAGGCTTCTCTGGTGGCTCAGACGGTAAAGAATATGCCTGGAAAGCAGGAGACCTGGGCTTAATCTCTGAGTCTGGAAGATCCCCTGGAGAAGGGAATGGCAACCCACTCCAAGATTCCTGCTTGGAGAATCCCATGGACAGATGAGCCTGGAGGGCTACAGTCCATGGGGGTCACAAAGAGTCGGACACGACTAAGTGACTAACATTTCAGACAATATTCTGGTATGTACTTGAACCAACACCCAAAAGTTTATTTTAACGATGTGGTTTGCTTACCAGTAGCGTAGGAGCGTTCCATTTTCTCCAGTCCCTGTTACCCTGGTATGACATCTCAAAACTGAAAAACTCTTAATTGTTGATAGGAATATCAATTTCATTTTAGCTCAGTTTGAACAGAGAAGCAAAAATATCAGGGGTGAGATGTATGAAGAGAGTAACATGGAAACTTACAATACCATATGTAAAACAGAATAGCCAATGGGAATTTGCTGTATGATCCAGGGAATTCAAACAGGGTCTTTGTAACAAACTAGAGAGGTGGGGGAGGGGAGTAGGAGGGAGGTTCAAGAGGGAGGGGACATATGAATACCTATGGCTGATTCATCTTGATAGTTGACAGAAAACAACGAAATTCTGTAAAGCAATTATCCTTCAATTAAAAAATAAATAAATTTTAACAAAATCAGGAGGGCTATTTGTTCAGGTTTCTTCAGGGAGGAAAATGAAACTATTAGAAGGCAAAGTACATGCAGCTTATGGGCTCTTTGAGTCAGTATTTTTTGCAGAAAAATTCTTATTTTTTTTTTTTTCAAATTTGACCTTTCATTCATATAACAACAAATAACAGAATAAGAAGAAACTAATTTGAAATAATGGCTTGTTTCTACCCAGAAAATCTGAATACAAAGGAACCAATGAGAACTGCAATGTTAGGGTGCCAAGCTTTTAACAATATTTTAGGTTTGCAAATAATAACTAGTATGCTTGCAATTTCAGCAATATATTTTTATTCTGATAAAGAATATACTTTTCCAGAGGCTTCTAGTGTCGTCGCCTCCTGCTGAAAGCCTGGGATGCTGGAATCAGGTCACTTCCTGTCTGTCTTTACAGGACACTGGGCTGCACTCTTAAGAAATTCCTGGATCTCCCCTGGATCCTGACCATCATGTGGCCAGAGAAATTGGTAATGTTGTTTTGCCTGTTGAGATGTTTAATGACTAGATTCTTTCTGTTTCCTGGTGTGGGTGAAGTGTGGAGCCGAGCGATGATTTCTTCTTCAAGAAGTGTACATCCTAGTTCCCACAAGAAGGTAAGCCCCCTGTCCAATGATGAGAGACCCTGCATGTGTGTGACCTGTGTCTCCTGGGAGACCAGCCCTAAACTAGTTTGAACCTGACCAAGCTCTGTCTACATGGTAGGTTTGCTACTGCTAAGCCGCTTCAGTCGTGTCCGACTCTGTGTGACCCCATAGACGGCGGTCCACCAGGCTCCCCCATCCCTGGGATTCTCCAGGCAAGAATACTGGAGTGGGTTGCCATTTCCTTCTCCATGGTAGGTTTAGACCTCTCTAAGTCTACAGTGATGATGTTGAGACTTGACCATGTGCTTTTTACAAGAGAACATTTAGGCCTGACTGTTCTGTGTGCGCTGGGACGTGGAGACCCGGGTGCAGGCCTGGCCTCTGTCTGGAAACTCCGTGCCTGCGTCTGAGTATCAGTGCTCAGATGTCTGGGCTCTGGGGCTGGGTGGGCTTCTCTGGGAACCGTGCCCTCCTCTGAGTGGGCTTCCCTGGCCCTCCCGGGGGTCAGTGCTGCAGTCGGGCTCCTAGTCTGTCCCCCTCCAGGTTCACCTCCCTGGGGCTCCTGGAGACCCCTCAGGTGGGCTACCTGGTAATCATTCCAATGTTCCAGCACATTCAGGTTGAGTAGGGAGGCAGGTTCACCTGGTGAATTGATTCCAGGGCACAGGGATCAGGCAAAAAGCCAATGGGCAGCAGGTGAGTTTGTTGCTGTGACCTCCTTCCAGTCGACTCTCTCCTCTGAAGAGAACAGAGCTGCCCCTCGTCTTTCAGCCCAGTTTTCCTGTGTTTTCTCAGCACTCAGCGGGACAAGAAAGAGCCTGCCAGAACCGAGGTACTGTGTTCACCTCTAGCATGAGCATTCAAACCAGCAAAAAATCACACAGAACCAAAGTGAAAACAGGAGGTGCCTGACTTCTCAGGGACAATTGAGGGGAGAGGAGATGGTCCCTACACTTCTTTCTAGGGTCCCAGGAGGCCCCAGCGACCTGGCTTGTTTACACATTAGGGGCCTGCTGACCAAAGCCATGGTGTCCTAACCAAGGGGATGTGTGACCCCAGGTTGGGGGACTAGGCACTGTGTGAGCCTCATTCCATCTGCATGGGTCAGGATTATATGTATGGGGAGACCACACACACACACAACTAAGAAAAAGGAAGAATACACGAGAGCTTCACTGGTGTTGAGGAATTCATGCTTTACAGTATTCACTTTATACAGGCCTGTGCCTGTTTGCCTCTTTACCCTGCAAGGTTCACCCTCCCTGGGGCTCCTGGAGCTTCCTCAGATGGCTACCTGGTAATTACTCCAATTCACCAGGATGAGCATGGTGGGGAGGGAGGTGGGTTTACCTGGTAAATTGATTGCAGGGCACATGGATCAGGCAAAAAGTCAATGGGCAGCAGGTGAGTTTGCTGCTGTGATCCCCTTCCAATCGGCCATCCCTACTCAGCGGAGACCAGACTTACCCCTCGTCTTCCAGCCCTGCACCTCGTGTTTGTCTTCTCAACACCTCAGTAGAACAAGAAAGGACTGAGCCTGCCAGAAACAAAGTAGTGTGTTCAGCGTTATCATGACAGCCATAAAAACAGTGAATATCATAGAACCAAAGGGAAAAGAGGAGGTCTTCCCTGGGACAAGCGTGGGGAGAGGAGATTGACTCTACACTACTTTACATCTTCCCAGGAGGTTACAGGAGCCCACTTGTTTTCACCTTAGGGGCCCAACCAGCAGAGACCTGGTGTCCTAACCAAGGGTCGTGGGACACCAGGTGCAGAGTCTCACCCCCTCCACATGGGACAAGATCCTGTACCTGAGACCACATATCTGGTCTTTATCTGCAGTGTGTCCTGTCCCCTCTGAGGTTCCCAGCATCTGAATTGAGGGTGTTGCCCTGATTAACCTGTGGTTCTTTTTCTTCATCTTGTTGCATTCATATGAGGTCAGGCACCTTAGTGGGTTGCTGCTGTGTGTTCTGCTGAGTGAAAACCTTTGGAGGTGTCACAGTAATATCATAGCATCTCACATGTCTAATTCATAGTGTCACTACTATCTGATTTCCCCTTCACCAAGCTCAGATAATTTACTTTGTAATTTAATTTTTATTTTATAGTGGACTAGAGTTGATTTCCATTGTTTCATTGGTTTTATGTGTATAGGAACTTGATTCGATTTTATATAGAAGTGTATCTATTTTTTCCATTTTTTCCCCTCATATAGGCTATTACAGTTTTTTCAATAGAGTTCCCTTCTCTATTCAGTAGGTCCTATTAGATTCTCAATTTGATAAATATTAGTGTTTATATATTAATCAGAACTCTTCATTTATCCCTCCCTTTTAACTTTCTTTTGATAATCAGAATTTGGTTTTCACAATCTGTGAATCCATTTCTGTTTTGTATATTAGTTCATTGGTATGAATTTATAGATTCCACCTGTACATAATAGGATATTTTTCCTTTTCTCTGACTTACTTCACTTGGTATGAAAATTTCTCAGTCCCTCCTTGCTGCTGCCAACGTCATTATTTCATCCTGTTTCATGACTGAGTAGTAGTCCGGTGTATAGATATACCACATAGTCTTCATTTTTCTGTCAGTGGACATTTCGGTGGATTCTATGTCTTGGCTGTTGTAAATAGTGCTAGCCTGAAAATTGGGGTGCACGTGTCATTTTGAGTGATGAACTTCCCTGGGAGTGGGATTGCAGGATCATATGATACCTGTATGGTTAGTGTGCAAGGAAATTCTTGCTGTTTTCAATCGTGTCTTCATTCACCATTTACATTCCCACCAAGATGGTGGGAGGATTCCCTTTTTTGTACTTTCTCTGCAGTATTTATTCTTTGCAGATCTTTTCCATGATGGCCATTGTGACCAGTGTGAGGTGATACTTCATTGTAGTTTTGATTGACATTGATTTAATAATTGCTGATGTGAAGTATGTTTCCATGTACTTTTGTTATTTTACACCTTGTGAGTACAATTTACCTCTTGAATCTGCTTTCTTGAAAGTTGGCCCTGTTTGGAATTCTTTTCCGATGATTTACCCCAAGACATTTCTCGAGGGTGGGTGTCCGTTTACAGCCCTGTCAGACTTGTGACTATTAAGATCCCTTCAGCACATTTTGTATGGTATATATATTTATCTGAACCAGCTAATTTCTCTCTGCCCCCTTCAGCTTTCTTCTTTGGTAACCATAAGTTTCTTTTTTAAATCTCTGAGGCTGATTCTCTTGTAAAAAGTTCATTTGTATCCATTTTTCAGTTCAGTTGAGTCTCTCAGTCATGTCCAACTCTTTGCGACCCCATGAATCGCAGCACGCCAGGCCTCCCTGTTCATCACCAACTCCCGGAGTTCACTCAGACTCATGCGCATCGATTCACTGATGCCATCCAGCCATCTCATCCTCTGTCGTCCCCTTCTCCTCCTGCCCCCAATCCCTCCCAGCATCAAAGTCTTTTCCAATGAGTCAACTCTTTGCATGAGGTGGCCAAAGTACTGGAGTTTCAGCTTTAGCATCATTCCTTCCAAAGAAATCCCAGGGCTGATCGCCTTCAGAATGGACTGGTTGGATCTCCTTGCAGTCCAAGGGACTCTCTAGAGTCTTCTCCAACACCACAGTTCAAAAACATCAGTTCTTCGGTGCTCAGCCTTCTTCATAGTCCAACTCTCACATCCATACATGACTACTGGAAAAACCATAGCCTTGACTAGACGGACCTTAGTTGGCAAAGTAATGTCTCTGCTTTTGAATATGCTGTCTAGGTTGGTCATAACTTTTCTTCCAAGGAGTAAGCGTCTTTTAATTTCATGGCTGCAATCACCATCTGCAGTGATTTTGGAGCCCCCCAAAATAAAGTCTGACACTGTTTCCACCCTTTTCCCATCTATTTCCCATGAAGTGATGGGACCGGATGCCATGATCTTCGTTTTCTGAATGTTGAGCTTTAAGCCAACTTTTTCGCTCTCCTCTTTCACTTTCATCAACAGGCTTTTTAGTTCCTCTTCACTTTCTGCCATAAGTGTGGTGTCATCTGCATATCTGAGGTTATTGATAATTCTCCCGGCAATCTTGATTCCAGCTTGTGCTTCTTCCAGCCCAGCGTTTCTCATGATGTACTCTGCATAGAAGTTAAATAAGCAGGGTGACAATATACAGCCTTGACGTATCCATTTTTAGGTTCCACCAGAAACGATATCCTATGATGCCTGTCTTTCCCTGTCTCAGTTCACTTAGTATGCTCATCTCTAGCTTCTTCCCTGTAACTGGAGATGGTGCCATCTCACCCATTCCTCCTTATTTCTGAGCAATACTGCATTGTGTGTACCCCATCTTCTGTATCCAGTCATCTGTCCTTGTACATTTAAGCTGCTTCCTGGTCTTTGCTATTGTACCTAGTGTTGCTGTAATCGTTGGGGGGCAGGTATCTTTTAAAATTTAGGTCTTCTCTGGTCTATGCCTAGGTATGAATTGCTGGGTTACTTGGTACTTTTGCGCTTAGGTTTTTTTATGTTAAGTTTTTTAGAGAACTTCCATAGTGTTTTCCCTAGTGGATGTACCCATTTATATTCCCACCCATGGTGGGAGGGTTTTCTTCTCTCTGCAGAATTTATTGTTGTAGAGTTTTTGAAACAATCATTCTGATTCATTGGACAACTGATTCGCCTTTCTCTAAGAACTAGTGATGCTGAAAATCTTTTCTTGTGCTTTATGGCCATCTCTATGCCTTCTGTGGAGAAATGTGCATTTAGATCTTGGGCCAATTTTTTTACTGGATTTTATTGAGCTTTATGAGTTGTTTGTATGTGTAGAGATAATTTTCCTGTGGCTATTTTCTTTTGCATGAATTTTTTTCTATTCTGATCATCTTTTTCTTTCACTGATAGTTTCCTTTGTTGTGAAAGTGTTTTTAATATCTATCATGTCCCATTTGTTTATTTTTGTTTTATTTGTACTGATTCTTAGAGGTGGATCAAAAAAGGTCTTGCTGCATTTTATGTCAAAATGTGTTCTGCTTTTTTTACTCAAGGGTTCCATTGTATCTGTCCTTTTATTTAGACCTTTCATCTACTTGCTGTCTATTTTTGTGTTTGGTGTTAGGCAGTAGTCTAATTTCATTCTCATTTTCATGCTAAGGAACCTGCCCAATGTCCTCCAAGTGGCTGCTCCCAATTTCCATTCCCAGCATCAGTGTAGGAAGGTTCCCTTTTCTGTATACCCTCTCCAGCATTTATTGTTTGTAGCATTTCTGTCTATGGCCTTTCTGACTGGTGTGAGGTGATACCTTGTTGAAGCTTTGATTTGCGTTTCTCTCATATTTAGTGATGTTGACATCCTTGTGTGTGATTTTTTAAAACAGTGTGAGTTAAACTTACTTATTCAAATTGGCTTATTGAATGACTTCTCTGTTTTAATATTTTTCCGATGGCCTCCCCTAGGACATTTCTTGAGGAGCAGGTGTTTTTTCACTTAAGCCCCTCAGGCCTTGTGAATGTTAAGTGCCCAGGAGCATCGATTTTAAAGTTGTTGTTATGGGAAATGGCCACAAGGTGGCAGCATGTCTTTATGCCCAACTCTTACTGAGGAAATAGAGCCTTGGGGAAAGTCGTGTTCCTGGATTGACAATTTGAGTGGAAAGTGCCAGAGGAAACACTTAAGGCTTATGTCCCATTCCTTCTTTCTTCTTTACCCCTATCCCTTGGCCAAATCCCAATTCCTGAAACAACACTCTGTGGAGAGTGATGCTGGGAAAGATTGAAGGCGGAAGGAGAAGGGGACGACAGAGGATGAGATGGTTGAATGGCATCACTGACTCAATGGACATGAGTAAGCTCTGGGAGTTGGTGATGGACAGGGAAGCCTGGCGTGCTGCAGTCCATGGGGTCACAAAGAGTATGACATGACCGAGCAACTGAATTGAACTGAACTGAAGCACAGTGACAATATACAGCCTGACATACTCCTTTCCCAGTTTGGAACCAGTCTTTTGTTCCATGTCTGGTTCTAACTGTTGCTTCTTGCCCTGTATTCAGGTTTCTCAGGAGGCAAGCAAGTTGGTCTGGTATTCCCATCACTTTAAGAATTTTCCACAGTTTCTTGTGATCCACACAGTCAAGGCTTTAGCATAGTCAATAAAGCAGAAGTAGACGGTTTTCTGGAATTCTCTTTCTTTCCCTATGATCCAACAGATGTTAACAATTTGATCTCTGGTTCCTCTGCCTTTTCTCAATCCAGCTAGTACATCTGGAAGTTCTTGGTTCACGTATCATTGAAGCCTAGCTTGAAGGATTTGGACCTTGCCTTGCTAGCGTATGAGATGAGTGCAATTGTGTGGTAGTTTGAACATTTTTGGCATTGCCCTTCTTTGGGATTGGAAAGAAACCTGACCTTTTCCAGTCCTATGGCAACTGCTGAGTTTTCCAAATTTGCTAGCATATTGTGTGCAGCACTTTCACAACATTATTTTTTAGGATTTGAAATAGCTCAGCTGGAACTCCATCACCTCCACTAGCTTTGTTCGTAGTGAGGCTTCCTAAAGCCCACTTGACTTTGCACTCCAGGATGTCTGGCTCTAGGTGAGTGATCACACCATCATGTTTATCTGCTTCATTAAGACCATCTTTGTGTAGTTTTTCTGTGTATTCTTACCACCTCTTCTTAATACCTTCTGCTTCTGTTAGGTCTATACCATTTCTGTCCTTTATTGAGCCCATCTTTGCATGAAATGTTCCCTTGGTATCTCTGATTTTCTTGCAGAGATCTCTAGTTTTTCCTGTTCTATTGTTTTCCTTTATTTATTAATCATTGTTTACTTAAGAAGGCTTAGTCCTTGTGGATTATTTGTTACAGCAACAAACTTCTATGTATATGTTAGAAATAAGTATTTCTGTGTACTTGTGCTGGAAGAAAGGAAGGGAGGCAAGAGATAATCCTTGTGGATTACCTAATACAAATACAGATTTCTGTGAGTATGTTAGAGATACAGATTTCAGTGCCTATCTGGAAGGAAGGAAGGAGATAATGATCTTGGATTATCTATTATAGACAGAGATTTCTCTGTACATTTAGAGATACAAATTTCTGTGTATATTTGATAGAAGGAAGAAAAGAAAGATAATCCTTCTGAATTATCTATTACAGATCCAGATTTCTGTGTCTATGTTGGCTCTGATGTCATAATTCATCTTTGTTCTTTCACTTTTTCTTAGAAACTTCTGTTTGTGTTTGAATTCTGAGTCACTTTTTGTGTTGTAAACTTGCTCCTTTGTATCTATTTTTAAATTTTGTCTACAAGGGACATCAGGTGCTATTTTCTTTCTCTGCCTGGCTGACTTCACTTAGTCTGTAATATGCCAAGTTCCATCCTTGTGACTTTCAGTGGCATAATTTCATAATTTCAGTAGCTTTTTTTCATGGCTGAATGAGAGTCCATGGTATATATGTACCACATCTTCTTTAACCTTCAGTGTGTCAAAAGACATCTTGATCTGTGTCTTAGCTCCTGTAACTAGTGCTGCAGTGAATGCTGGGGTGCACGTGTCTTTTTGAATGATGGTTTTCTTGAATATAGGCCCAGTTGGGGGTATGTGAGAGTCTAGCCTTAGTTTTTTGGAAGATTTTTTTCTAGCATGTAGAGGCTGTACTTTTCCAGGGCTTTGGCAAGCTCCATTCCCACTGACTGTATCAGTAGGTTCCATCACTACCCAGCTCTCTCCCGCATTTATTGTTTGCAGACTTGTGAGAATGGCCATTCTGATAGGCTGGATTTGATTTCTTGTTGTCATTGTGATTGACATTTCTCCTGTAATAATTAGGGATGCTGAGCCTCTTGTCCTGTGACCGTTTGGGTTCTGTTTTTCTTTCTTTAGAGGGTGTGAGGAAAATTGACCTTTGAAATTGGCTTCTTGAAAATCGGTTGTGTTTGGAATTTATTTCTGCAATACCTGCTGCAGGACAATTCCTGAGGGCAGCTATCATTTACAGCCCCACAGGCCTTTTGAATTGGAGGTGCCAGTAAGCACCGGTGGGCAAGTTGTAGTTCTTGGAAATGTCCACAAGGTGGCAGCACTTCTTCATGCCCAACTCTGGTTCCGCCTGCAACCAGAGCCTAGGGAAAGATGGCTTCCTGGGCTGTGAATTAGAGTGGAATGTGTCTGAACAAACACCAGAGGGCTTGTATCTTACTACTTATGACCCCTAAATCTCCACTCATCCCCTCCAGACTCCTCCCATCCTGGGGCACTGCTCCCTGTTGAGCTGCCTAGGAGGCTGCACTCTCAAGAAGGAGGCTTGAACTGGGGATACCAGTACCACGATACCTGAAGGCTAGGTTACTTTTCCAAGGTTTGAGGCTAGAGGGTCTACCCACCATCCTCTGGGTGCATTTGGGACTCTGGTCCCACCCAGAGTAAACCAGACAGTACAGGTTTAAGAGGGGGCTCAATGAAAGACATCCTGCCCAGCTCTCTCAACCTGACTCCAGGCCAGTCATTGAACCCAAGCCTGCTCAGGCTCCAGGAATGGGAGAGCGGCCTAAGTCAGGGATGTCAGAGGGAATAAACTAGTCACTGAATTTTTCCTTTTCTTTAATCTCATGCCAGGGCTGTGCTGGCGTATAGCTGATTTGCAGTTTGTTGCTTGTCATTAGATTATTGCTGCCTGATTTAGTATGACGTGCGCATACAGCATCTTTCTTTCTTTGGATTCTTTTACCACAGAGTAATTGCTGAAGGTCTAGCAAAGTTCACCATGCTGAACATCAGGTCTTTGTGAAGTATCTATTAGAGATACAGATTTTGGTATATATGTTAGATGTACAGGTTTTTGTTTATATGTGTAGGAACAAAGCCAAGAAGGAGATAATCCTTGCAGGTTATCTATTACAGATATAGATTTCTATGTATATGTTAGTGATGTAGATTTCTGTATATTCTTCAGAGATTCCAAGATTTCTGTATTTGTGGGGGGAAAGTTTTTTTTTTTTTAAAGGTGAAAGTATTATTTGGTCAGTCATGTCTGACTCTCTGCCACCCCATGGACTATAGCTTGACAATGCTCCTCTGTCCATGGAATTCTCCAGGCAAGAATACTGGAGTGAGTAGCCATTTCCTCCTCCAGGGATCTTCCTGATCCAGGGATTGAACCCAGGTCCCCTGTATTGCAGGCAGATTTACTGTTTACTGTTTAAACCACAAGGGAAACCCATTTGTGGGAGGAAGGGGCAAGGAAAGAAGAGAAGAGGGAATCCTTTTGGATTATCTATTTTAGATACTGATTTCTGTGTGTATGTTAGTCCCATCCTTCTCATTAATCCTTGCTTTTTCAAATTTTTTGGAACCCTCTGTTTGTGTTTTGAGTTCTCAGAGTCTCTTTTTGTGTTCCTCTATTTCTTCTTTCAATTTTGCCTGGAATCCACAGCATATGCTATTTTCTTACTCTGTCTGCCTGACTTTATTTAGTGTACGATCCTCCAAGGTCCATCCTTGTGGTGACCAATGGAATAATTTCATAATTTCAGTGGTGGTTTTTCAAGGCTGAGTAATGGTCCATTGTGTATGTGTACCACATCTTCTTTAAGCTTTAATGTGTCAGTAGACATTTTCCTGGGCCTGTGTTTTGGCTACTATAAGTAGTGCTGCAGTGAACACTGGGGTGTATGTGTGTTTTGGTATGATGGTTTTTCTTGGGCCCACATGTGGGAACATCAGATGCTAGGCTAAGTTGTCTAGAAAGGTTTTTTTTTTTTTTCTCCTGGCATGGGGAGGCTGTCCTTTCTAGTGGCTGTTGCCGATGTCCATTCCCATGTACTGTGTAGGGGGTTCTCTCTCCTCCTGACTCCAGCATTATTTTTTGTGACATGAGAATGGCCATTCTGAGTGGTGGGATTTGATTTGTCATTTTGATTTGCATCCTCCTGTAAAGATTAGGGGTGTTGAGAATCTTAACCTGTTGCAGGGTGGGAGTTTTTGTTTTTCCTTTATTCTTTTCTTTAAAGGATATCAGGAAAATTTACCTGTTCCAATTGGCTTCTTGAAAACTGTTTGTGTTTGGAATTTACTTCTGCAGTGCCAGCCCCAGATCCTTTCCTGAGGGCAGCTTTCATTAACAGCCCCACAGACCTTGTGAACTGGAGGTGTGAGTAAGCACTGCTGGTTAACTTGTAGCTTCACACTCAGCTCTGGTTTCTTGAGAAACCAGAGCCTTAGTGAATGTCTGCTTCCTGGGCTGAGACTTAGAGTGGAAGGTGCCTGAGTAAACACCCAAGGGCTTGTGTCCCACTACTTCTTCCCCCAAAGCTTCACTCTTCACCTCTCGACTCATGCCTGCCTTGCCTACAGAACCCTGCTGAGGTGCCTAGGAGGCTGCACTCTCAGGAAAGAGGACTGATTTGGGGACTAAGTTACTGTTTTCAAAGCTCAAGCCTGGAGGGTCAGGCAACCATCATTTGGTTGAGCTAGGATGTCTGGTTGCAGCCAGAGCAAACCAGAGAGTATGGGTTAAAGAGGGGGCTCAATTAAGGATACTGTGCCCAGCTGTTCAGTCCCACTCCAGGCCAGTCATAGGATCCAAGGCTGCTCAGAATCCAGGGATGGGATAGCAGCCCAAGTCAGGGAGGTGGGAGTTAATTAACTAGGCTTTGATTTTCTTTAATCTAATGGCGATGCTATACGGGAATATGGCTGATCTGCCATTTGGTGCTTGTCATCAGTATTACAGTATACAGCCACCTGGTTCAAAATGACATATATTAACATCCTCCAGGAAGATCCCGGAGAGAAAGCAATGGCAACCCACTCCAGTATACTTGCCTGGAGAATCCCATGGACAGAGGAACCTGGCGGGCTACAGTCCATGGGGTTGCAGAGAGTCAGACATGATTGAAGCGACTTAGCAGGTATTAACATACTGTTCTTTTTTGGGGTTGTTTTGCCCTAGAGGTTATTGCAGGATTTCAAACAAAGTTCTCTGTGCTGAATATTGGGTGTCTGTGCAGTATCTGTTAGACATACAGATTTCTGTGTAAATGTGGAAGAATGAAGAAAGGAGATAATCCTGTGGACTATCTATTACAGATACAGACAGCTTTGGGGGTATACGTTAGTGTTCAGTGTTAGTCGCTCATTCTGTCTGATTCTTTGCGACCCCATGGACTGTAGCCCACCACTTGCTGCCCATGGAATTCTCCAGGCAAGAATACTGGAGTGGGTTGCCATTCCCTTCTTGAGCTCCTAATTCATCCCTGGCTTTTCATTTTTTTTCCCTTTGGAATTCTTTGTGTTTCAATCCTCAGACCCTCTTCGTGTTGTGAATTACTTCCCCTTATTTCTTTTTTAAATTTTGCCTACAAGGAACATCTTCTGCTGGTATCTCCCTCTGTTGCTGACTTCACTTAGTGTATGATCCTCCAAAGTCCATCTTTGTGGGGACCAGTGGCAGAATTTCATAATTTCAGTGGCAGGTTTTCATGTCTGATTAAAGCCCATTGTATATATGTACCACATTTCTTTAAGATTTAATCTGGTGAGGGACATTTTCTTGGGCCTGTGGTGAACGTTGGGGTGCATGTGTTATTTTGAATGACTGTTTTTCGTAATATAGGCCCAGGTGTGGGTATTAAAGTTCTAGGCTTACCTCTATTGAAATTTACTTTCTGGTCTGTGGAGGCTGTCCTTTCTAGGGGCTGTTGTCAAGGTCCATTCCCACAGAATATGAAGGAGGGTTCGCTCATCTCCAGGGTCTCTCTAATATTTATTGTTTGCTAATAGTCAGGATGGCCATTCAGTCAGATGGGAATTGATTTCTTACTGTTTTGATTGGCATTCCTCCTGTAATAAGTAGGGAGGTGGAGTATCTTGTCCTTGGACTGACTGGGTCTTATTTTTTCCTTAAGGAAATTTTACTTGTTACAATTGGCTTCTTGAAAGTTGGTTTTGTTTGGAATTGATTTCTGCAATACCCACCACATGACCTTTCCTGAGAGCAGCTGTCATTAACTGCCCCCCTTGTGAATTGGCAGTGCCAGTAAGCACTGGTTGGCAAGTGTAGTTCCAAGAAATGTCCACAAGGTGGCAGCACTTCTTCATACCTAACTCTAGTTCCATCTGCAACCAGAGCCTTAGGGAATGTCGACTTCCTGGACTGTGAATTAGAGTGGAAGGTGCCTGAGAAAACACCCAAGGACTTGTATCTCACCACTTCTTCCGCCCTGAAGCTTCATCCTCCCCTTTAGCTTCATGCCCACCTGGGGCACTGCTCCCTGCTGAGGTACCAAGGAGGCTGCACTCTCAGGAAGGAGTCTTGAGCTGGGGACCCCAGCACCAGGAGACCGGGGGTCTGGGCAATTTTCTGTATTCCTCCAAGTCAGAGGGTCGGGCCATTAGGATTTCAGTTCACTAGGGATTCTGGCCCCAGTTAGGGCAACCCAGACAGTACAGGTTGAAGAGGGCTCTCTATGAAAGGCACCCTGCTTGGCTGTCTCCAAACCACCCCCATCCAGCCCTGGCTTAAACCTACTCAGCTACCAAGATTCAGATAGCATCCTAAGTCAAGGAGGTTGGAGGAAATAAACTAAACATTACTTTTCTTTCCTTTATTTCATGCCAGTGCTATGCTGAATTCTAGTCTATCTGCAGTTTGGTCATTGTCCACTGACTGATTCAGCTACAACAAATGCATATGGGCTTTAGTACTTTTTATTGATTATTTTGCCATACAGTTTATTGAACAAGGTGGAGTAAAGTTCTCTGTGCTGAACATCAGGTCCCTGTGGAACATTTATTAGAGGTACAGTTTTCTTCTATGTGTGCAAGGAATGAAGGAAGGAGAGAGTCCTTGTGGGTGTTCTATTACAGCTACAGATTTCTTTGTATGTGTTAGAGATAAATATTTCTCTGGATACATGCATGGGAGGAAGGAAGGATGGAAGGTGGCAAATAATCCTTGTTGCTTGGTTAATACCGATGCATATTTCTGGGGGTGTATTAGAGATCCTGGAGGAGGAAATGGCATCCTACTCCAGTATCCTTGCCTGGGAAATGCCATGGGCAGAGGAGCCTGGTGGGCTACTGTCCATGGTGTTTGCAATTTTTCTGACATGACTTAGAGACCAAACAACAAGAACAATGTTAGAGATAGACATTTCAGTGCATATGTGGAAGGAGAATGAAGGAAGGAGATAATCCTTGTGTATAATCTATTACAGATACACATTTCAGTGTATAGGGTAGTAACAACCTCCTAATTCATCCCTGGGACTTTCTTTCTCTTTTTTTTTTTAAAAAATCTTTGCGTTTGAATCTCAAAGTCTCTTTTTATGCTGTAAATTATTTCCTCTGTATCTTTTTTTTTTTTTCCAGTTTGCCCTCCAGGACATCACCTACTATTTTCTTCTTCTGTGGCTGACTTCACTTAGTGTATTTTCCTCCAAGGTACATCCTTGTGGGGACCACTGGTATCACTTCATAATTTCAGTGGCGATATTTGAAGTCTGAGTAATAGCCCCTTGTATATATGTACAACATTCCCTTAAGATTTAATCTGTCAGTGGAACTTTTTTTGAGTCTGTTTTTTGGAAGCTGGAGGTACCACTGCATTGAAGGTTGGGTCATTTTGAATGATGGTTTTTTGTAATGTAGGCCCAGGTGTGGGTATTAGAATCTTAGATTTAGTTCTCTTGACCTTTTTGTTCTGGCCTGTGCAGGCTGTCCCTTCAAGAGGCTGTTGCCAATGCTTGTTCCCAGGGAACATGAAGGGGGTTTCCATCATCTCCTGGCTCTCTTCTCCATGTACTGTTTGAAGATTGTTAGGCTAGCCATTCTGTCAAATAGGATTTGATTTCTTGTTGTCGTTTTGATCAGCATCACTCCTGTAATAATTTGGGATGCTGAGGGAGAAAGAAGAGATAAGAAAGCCTTCTTCAGCAATCAATGCAAAGAAATAGAGGAAAACAACAGAATGGGAACGACTAGAGATCTCTTCAAGAAAATTAGAGATAGCAAGGGAACATTTCATGCAAGGATGGGCTCGATAAAGGACAGAAATGGTATGGACCTAACAGAAGCAGAAGATATTAAGAAGAGGTGGCAAGAATACACGGAAGAACTGTACAAAAAAGATCTTCACGACCCAGACAATCATGATGATGTGATCACTAATCTAGAGCCAGATATCTTGGAAAGTGAAGTCAAGTGGGCCTTAGAAAGTATCACTATGAACAAAGCTAGTGGAGGTGATGGAATTCCAGTTGAGCTGTTTCAAATCCTGAAAGATGATGCTGTGAAAGTGCTACACTCAATATGCCAGCAAGTTTGGAAAACTCAGCAGTGTCCACAGGACTGGAAAAGGTCAGTTTTCATTCCAATTCCAAAGAAAGGCAATGCAGAAGAATGCTCAAACTGCTGCACAATTGCACTCATCTCACATGCTAGTAAAGTAATGCTCAAAATTCTCCAAGCCAGGCTTCAGCAATACGTGAACCGTGAACTCCCTGATGTTCAAGCTGGTTTTAGAAAAGGCAGAGGAACCAGAGATCAAATTGCCAACATCTGCTGGATCATGGAACAAGCAAGAGAGTCCCAGAAAAACATCTATTTCTGCCTTATTGACTATGCCAAAGCCTTTGACTGTGTGGACCACAATAAACTGTGGAAAATTCTGAAAGAGATGGGAATACCACACCACCTGACCTGCCTCTTGAGAAACCTGTATGCAGGTCAGGAAGCAACAGTTAGAACTGGACATGGAACAACAGACTGGTTCCAAATAGGAAAAGGAGTATGTCAAGGCTATATATTGTCACCCTGCTTATTTAACTTATATGCAGAGTACATCATGAGAAATGCTGGGCTGGAAGAAACACAAGCTGGAATCAAGATTGCTGGGAGAAATATCAATAACCTCAGATATGCAGATGATACCACCCTTATGGCAGAAAGTGAAGAGGAACTAAAGAGCCTCTTGATGAAAGTGAAAGAGGAGAGCGAAAAAGTTGGTTTAAAGCTCAACATTCAGAAAACAAACATCATGCCATCCGGTCCCATCAGTTCATGGGAAATAGATGGGGAAACAGTGGAAACAGTGTCAGACTTTATTTTTGGGGGGCTCCAAAATCACTGAAGATGGTGATTGCAGCCATGAAATTAAAAGATGCTTACTCCTTGGAAGAAAAGTTATGACCAACCTAGATAGTATA
This sequence comes from Oryx dammah, assembly GCF_014754425.2. NCBI lineage: Eukaryota > Metazoa > Chordata > Mammalia > Artiodactyla > Bovidae > Oryx > Oryx dammah. The sequence goes on from NW_024070200.1 coordinate 41,814,293, forward strand.
TTCAAAAGCAGAGACATTACTTTGCCAACTAAGGTCCATCTAGTCAAGGCTATGGTTTTTCCAGTGATCATGTATGGATGTGAGAGTTGGCCTGTGAAGATGGCTGAGTGCCAAAGAATTGATGCTTTTGAACTGTGGTGTTGGAGAAGACTCTTGAGAGTCCGTTGGACTGCAAGGAGATTCAACCAGTCCATTCTGAAGGAGATCAGCCCTGGGATTTCTTTGGAAGGAATGATGCTAAAGCTGAAGCTCCAGTACTTTGGCCACCTCATGCGAAGAGCTGACTCATTGGAAAAGACTTTGATGCTGGGAGGGATTGGAGGCAGGAGGAGAAGGGGACGACCGAGGATGAGATGGCTGGATGGCATCACTGACTCGATGGGCGTGAGTCTGAGTGAACTCCAGGAGTTGGTGATGAACAGGGAGGCCTGGCATGCTGGGATTCATGGGGTCGCAAAGAGTTGGACACGATTGAGCAACTGAACTGAACTTTTATTATTTTACACATTGTGAGTACAGTTTACCTCTTGAAACTGGCTTCTAGAAACCTGACCCTGTTTGGAATTCTTTTGCGATGACTTAACCCAGGACATTTCTTGAGGGCAGGTGTTATTTAAAGCCCTGTGGAGCTTTTAAGAGCCCTGCACCACCTGTTTTATGGCTTCCCTGTTGGCTCAGTGGTAAGGGGTCCGCCTACAGTGCAGGACACTTGCAGGAGACATGGATTTGATCCCTTGGTGGGGAAGATCCCCTGGAGAAGGAAATGGCAACTGACTCCAGTTTTCCTGCCTGGAAAATCCCATTAACAGAGGAGCCTGGCGGGCTACAGTCCATGGAGTTGTAGAGTCAGAGTTGAGTGACTAAACAGCAACAGCCCCTGTTTTAATGTGTATATACTGATCTGAACCAGCTAATTACTCCCTGCCCCTGACCACATTTCTTTTTTGGTAAACATCAGTTTCTTTTCTTGGTCTGTGAACCTGTTTCTCTTTTGTAATAAGTTCATTTGTATCCATTTCTAGATTCTGCCAGAAGTGATATCCTATGGTTCTTGTCTTTCCCGGCCTAACTTCACTTCGTATGATCACCTCTGGTTTTTCCCCTGTAACTGGAAATGCCGTTGTTCTGTCCTTTATTTCTGAGTTATATTGCACTGTGTATATGTACCCCCTCTTCTGTATCCACTCATCTGTCTCCGTACACTTAAGTTGCTCCTGTTTCTTTGCTACTGTACCTAGTGCTGCCATGATCTTTGGGATGCAGGTGTCTTTAAGTTTTGGTTTCCTCTGGATCTACACCTAGGTGTGGTATTGCTGGATCACTTGGTACTTCTATGCTTAGTTTTCTAAGAACCATAATGCTCTCCCTAGTGGGTGTACTAATTTACACTCCCACCAACAGTGCAGGAGGGCTCCCTTCTCTTCACAGCCTCTGCAGAATTTACTGTTGTAGGATTTTTGATAAGGCCATTTTGATCAAATTGAGGTGATACCTCATTGTATATTTGATTTGCTCTTCTCTAAGAACTTGTGAGGCTGAGCATCTTTTTATGTGCTTTATAGCTTTCTCTACACCTTCTTTGGAGAAATGTGCATTTAGACCTTTGGTTGATTTTTTATTGGATTGTTTGTTTTTTGATATTGCACCGTACAAGTTGTTTGTATGTGTTGGAGATAAACTCTTTGTGGGTATCTTTGTTTGCAAGAATTTTTTCCATTCTGAGGGTTATATTTTTTCTTTCACTTGGATTTCCTTTGCTGTGCAATTGCTTTTTAACATTTATTAGGTCCTATTTGTTTATTTTTGTTTTATTTTTCATGATTCTGAGAGATGGATCACAAATGCTGCATTTTATGTCGAAGTGTGTTCTGATTTTTTCTTTAGTTTCATAAAATCTGTCCTTTTATTTAGATCTTTAACCTATTTGCAGTTAATTTTGTGTGGTTTTAGGGAGTAGTCTAATTTCGTTCTCATTTTCATGCTAAGGAACCTGCCCGCGTCCTCCACAGTGGCTGCTCCCAATTTCCAGTCCCAGCATCAGTGTAGGAGGGTTCCCTGTGCTCTACACTCGCTCCAGCATTTATTGTTTGTAGAATTTCTGCCTGTGCCCATTCTCATCAGTGTGAGGTGATACCTCATTGAAGTTTTGATTTGCCTTTCTCTCATATTTAGTGATGTTGACATCTTTTCATGTGTTTTTTTAAAAACAGTGTGAGTTAACTTACTTTTTCAAGTTGGCTTCTTGAATAAATATTCAAAACATCTTCCCTGTTTTGAATATTTTTCCGATGACCTCCCCTAGGACATTTCTTGAGGGCAGGTATTTTTTACTTACAGCTCTCCAGGCCATGGGAATATTAAGTGCCTATGAGCAACGGTTTCAAAGTTGTTGTTATGGGAAATGGCCACAAGGTGGCAGCATGTCTTTATGCCCAACTCTAGTTACTGAGGGAACCAGAGCCTTGGGGAAAGTCGTGTTCCTGGATTGACAATTTGAGTGGAAAGTGCCAGAAGAAGCACTTAAGGCTTGCCTCCCATTCTTCCTTCCTTACCCCTGTCCCCTGGACACATCCCAGTTCTTGCAACATCACTCTGGGGAGGGTGCTTTCATCCGTAGATGGGATGACCCTAAGGAAGGAGGCTGGAGGTGGGAACCCCACCACCGGGAGACAGGAGCCCATGGGGCTTTTCAAAGCTCTTCCAGCCCAGAGGCTCCAAAACCCTTGGGTGCAGTAGGCATAGTTTCACTGCAGGAGGTCCTCCTGGCTCTAGAGGTAGAGGGCCGGTGCAGAGGGGAGCAGACATGTCAGGTCCATGGGGCAGGGCTCATTGGCTGGCACACCCTCCCCAGCTCCATCAGCCCCAGGACAGTCCATCCCTGGGAAACAAGCCTGCCCAGGCTTCAGGGATGTGACAGCAGCCCAGGGCACCAAGCCCTGAGGGGAATAGAGTCAGCATCTTTTGTTTTTTATTCTGTTTTTAATCCTGTCACTGAACCCTCCACTTTCATTCAAACTTTGTACCATTTTTTTGTTGTTGTTGTATATGTATTTTTGATACTGAGTGGCAGGGGCTGTTTGTATATTTTGGAGATGAATTCCTTATGTTCGTGATTCATTTTTTTAATTTCCCTTGGTATAAGGCTTTTTAAAGCTAATCAGTCCCTTTTGCTGGTTTGTAGTTTATTGTTCATTATCCTAAGATATGGATCCACAAAGAATTTGCTGTAATATATGTCAAATCATGTCCAGTTTATATTTTTCTCAAGAATTTCGTAGTATCCATCCTTATGTTTAGATATACTTCAGTTCAGTTGCTCAGTTGTGTTCAACTCTTTGAGACCCCATGAACTGCAGAACGCCAGGCTTCCCTGTCCATCACCAACCCCCAGAGTTTACCCAAACTCATGTCCATAGAGTCAGTGATGCCATCCAACCATCTCATCCTC
>NW_024070200.1:41817750-41913093 GCF_014754425.2 Oryx dammah
CTGTGGTTGAGGTTGCTGCATTGTGCACATGGACCCCACCTCCTGTCTCCATTCATGTTGCTCCTATAATTAGCCTGCCTCCCTGTCTTGGCTGTTAGCTTTGACTACAAAGACCTTTGTCGGCAACATGATGTCTCTGCTTTTAAAACACTGTCTAGGTTGGTCATAGCTTTCCTCAGAAGGAGAAAGTGGAGTCCGCCAGGCTCCTCTGTCCATGGAATTCTCCAGGCAAGAATACTGGAGTGGGTAGCCATCCCCTTCTCCAGAAGAACTTCCTCACCCAGAGATCAAACCCAGGTCTATATTTCTGTATTTCATGTATGAACATATAGGTGCATATTTCATATATGAAAGTAGAATTTTCTGTACTTTATATAAACATATGGTGCATATTTCATGTATGAAAATAGAATTTTCCATATTCACATATGAAAATGTGTGTATTTCAGTATGAAAATTGAGTTTTCTATATTTCATATAGAAAATATAGGTGCATATTTCACATGTGAAAACTGAATTTTCTATATTTCATATATAAAAATACCACTGCATATTTCACATATGAAAATAGAATTTTATATATTTTATGTATGAAAATATAGGTATTTACATCTGTAGAGTGAACACATTTGCTATTGTTCTTTGACCAAAAAATCAAAAATTTACTGTAATTTATAATGATACTAAGTCTTACAACTTGGGCTTGGTAAAATTTGAGTTTTGCCTGGATTTCTAGGGCAATAGTTCTTAAACTTCAGTGTGCTTCAGTGCTTCAGAATCACCTGGAGGGCTTGTGAACTCAAACTGTCTGACGGCAGTTCCAGAGCTTTTGATTTAGTAGATTTGCAAATACCAGTCCAGCGACCAGAATGAAAATCATTGTGCCTTTTGAGTAATGCTTTTAAAGACTTAAAATAACTCTTCTAAATCAAGTATACTGTCTTACATCTTAATACATATGAAAGTCTTAAGTTGAAACCAGAAGATTGCTAAGTGACTTTTATTTATATGGCATTGTGAACTGAAATTAATATGTAGGCATCAAAAATAACATTAAATAAAGTGTTTGTTAGAAAACACTGAAAAAAAGCAACTTTCAAAAAAACATTTATTCTGTAGTTAGATTAATTGGCTTGACTTGACTAGTTCTTTGTGAAGCAAATTTTAAAAGACTAAACTGCTTTATATGATTATTTTAAATCTCATCAAAATTAACTTCTTGATGAATGGAATCTTCTGTTTTTAAAAATACCTGTTTTATTTTGCTAACTTTTTTGTTGATTACTTTTTGTGTTAGTAGCTAGCCAGTAACTATATTTTTAAACTGAAGTACAGCTGATTTACAATTCCTATATTTGTTTTGGGTGTACAGCATAGGGATTCACTATTTTTATGGAATATATTTAACGGTATCAGAAAATAATGGCTTCATCTCACTCTGCTGTATACTGTGTTATGGTAGCTTATTTACTTTACAGAGAGTACTGCGCATCTCTTATTCCCCTACCCCTGTCTTGCCCCTCCCACCTCCCTCTCTGCACTGGTAACCGTTAGTTCTCTATATCAGTGAGTCAGTTTCTGTTTCATAGTTAAATTCATTTGCATATTAGATTCCACATACAAGTGAAATCATATGATATTTATCATTGTCTTTCTGACTTAGTAGAATAATCTCTAGGTCCATGTTGCTGAAAATGGCATTATAATAATATTTTCTATATTTCATTTATGAAATTATGTGTGCATATTTTGTCTCTGAAAAGGGAATTTTCTATATTTCATATGTGAAAATAGAGGTCCATATATCATATATGAAAGTGAAAGTGAATTCGCTCAGTTGTGTCCGACTCTTTGCAATCTGTCCATGGGCTTCTCCAGGCAAGAGTACTGGAGTGGGTTGCATTTCCTCCTCCAGAGTATCTTCCTGACACAGGGATCGAATCCAGGTCTCCCACACTGCAGGCAGACTCTTTACTGTCTGAGTCACCAAGGGCTCAAAGTCACTCAGTCATGTTTGGAATTCTCTGGGCCGGAATACTAGAGTGGGTAGCCTTTCCCTTCTCCAGGGGATATTTCATATATGAAAACAGAGGCACATATTGCAAAGTGGTAAAATTTTCTATATTTTATATATGAAAGAGCTGCATAATTCATCTATGAAAATGGTAAAATTTCCTGAATTTCATATATGAATATGGACATGCATATTTCATACATGAAGTGGTAGGATTTCCTTTATTTCATATATGAAAATAGAGCAACTGAACAAAGTCCTGTCTACACCGATGTTGTTTAATGAGACTGTGCACTTTCTGCAGGGAGGACATTTACCCCTGACTGTTCCGCGTGCGCTGGGACGTGGAGACCCGGGTGCAGGCCTGGCCTGGCCTCTGTCTGGGAAACTCCGTGCCTGCATCTGAGCGTCAGCGCTCAGGTGTCTGGGCTCTGGGGCTGGGTGGGCTTCTCTGGGAACCGTGCCCTCCTCTGAGTGGGCTTCCCTGGCCCTCCCGGGGGTCAGTGCTGCAGTCGGGCTCCTAGTCTCTGCCCCGCCAGGTTCACCTCCCTGGGGCTCCTGGAGACCCCTCAGGTGGGCCACTTGGTAATCATTCCAATGTTCCAGCACATCCAGGTTCACCTGAATGTGAAGTAGGGAGGCAGGTTCACCTGGCGAATTGGTTCCAGGGCACAGGGGTCGGGCATAAAGTCAATGGGCAGCAGGTGAGTTTGCTGCTGTGCTCTCCTTCCAGTCGACTCTCTCCTCCAAAGAGAGCAGAGCTGCCCCTTGTCTTTCAGCCCAGCTCTCCCGTGTTTTCTAACACCTCAGCGGGACAAGAAAGACAGAGCATGCCGGAACCAAGGTAGCGTGTTCACCTCTGGCATGAGCTTTCAAACCAGCAGAAAATCACATAGAACCAAAGGGAAAAGAGGAGGACTTCTCTAAGACAAGTGTGGGGAGAGGAGACAGACCCTACACTTCTTTCTACCATCCTGGGAGTTTACAGGAACCCACTCGTTTCCAGCTTAGGGCCCCAACCAGCAGAGACCTGGTGTCCTAACCAACGGTCATGCAACCCCAGATGCAGGGTCTAGGGAGGTGGTGTCAATCTAAAGAATGTGGAATTGTGTCCCCAGGTGCAGGCTCTGGGGCTTGTGTGGGTCTCACCCCATCCAAGTGGGTCAGGATCCTGTGTACACGGAGACCACATGTCTGCTCTTTACCTGCAGTGTGTCCTGTCCCCTAGGAGATTCCCAGCATCTGAATTGAGGGTGTTGCCCTGATTAACCTGTGGTCCTTTTTCTTCTTGTCATCTTGTCACAGTCACATGAGGTCAGGCACCTTTGAGTGGGTTGCTGCTCTGTTCTGCTGACTGAAAACCTTTGCTGGCATCATATTAATATCATAGCATATCACATGCTAATTCATAGGGTCACAACTGTCCCGTAGATCAAGCTAAGGTAATTTAGTTTGTAATTGAATTGTTGTTTTATACTGGAGTAGAGTTGATTTCCGACGTTTAGTTTTAGGTGTACATGAACTTGATTCAGTTATACGTAGATGTATATATATTCTTTTTGTTGTTTTTTTTTTCTCATATAGGTTATTATAGTATGTTCAGGAGAATTCCATGTTCTATTCAGTAGGGACGTTTTCATTATCAACTTGACATATATTCATGTATATATTTTCATCCCAAACTCTTAATTTATCCTTCCCTTCTAACTTTCTTTTGATAATCAGAATTTGGTTTTCTCAGGCTGTTTCTGTTTTGTAGTTCATTGGTATGAATTTATATATTCTAGCTGTACGTGATATCTTAAGATGTTTGCCTTTTTGTCTTTGACTTACCTCACATAGAATTATAATTTCTTGGTTCATCCATTGCTGCTGCCAATATGATTATTTAATTCTGTTTTGTGGCTGAGTAGTATTTGAGTGTACAAATGTATGATGTCTTCATATGTGTCAGTGGTCATTTTGGTGGGTTTTGTTTGGGCTATTGTAAATAGTGCTGCCCTGAATATCAAGGCGCACGTGTCATTTTGAATGATGATTTTCTTTGGATCAAAGCCCAGGAGTGGGATTGCAGGGTCATATGATACCTCTATGTTTAATGTTTCAAGGAACCTCCATGCTGTTTTCCATCATGGCTTCAGCAGTTACATTCCCACCAAGACTGTAGGAAGATTCCATTTTTTGTACATTCTCTACAGCATTTATTCTAGAGTAAGGTGATAGCTTATTGATGTTTTGATTGTCATTGATTTAATAATTATTGATGTGGAGTATCTTCCCATATGCTTATATTATTTTACACCTCACGAGTACGATTTACCTCTTGAAAGTGGCTTCTTGAAACTTGGCCCTCTTAGGAATTCTTTTGCAATGATTTTCCCAGGACATTTCTTGAGGGCAGGTGTCATTTAAAGCCCTCTTGGACTTGCGACTATTAACAGCCCCTCAGCACCTGTGTTACGGCTTCCCTGCTGGTTCAGTGATAAAGAATCCACCTGCAGTGCGGGAGACGTGGGTTTGATCCCTGGGTCAGAAAGCTCCCCGATGGAGGACATGGCAACCCACTGCAGTATTCTTGCCTGGGAAACCCCATGGACAGAGGAGCCTGCTGGGCTACAGTCCACGGGGTCACACAGAGCCAGACGTGACTGAGTGACAAAACAGCAGCTCACGTTCTAATATGTGTATATCGACCTGAACCAGGTAATTACTCCCTGCCCCTCCACATTTCTTTCTTAGTAACTGTAAGTTTCTTAGATTCTAAGTCTGTGAATCTGTTTCTCTTTTGTAAAGAAGGTCATTTGCATCCATTTTTAGATTACAGCTAGGAGTGATGTATGATACTTGGCTGTCCCTGTCTCCTTTACTTCACTTGAAATGATCGCCTTGACCTTCTTTTCTGTGGCTGGACTTAGAATTATTTCCTACTTCTTTATGGTAAGGAAATATTGCATTGTGTATATGTACCCCATTGTGTATCCATTCATCTGTAATTTCATCAATTAGCTTGCTTCCCAGACTTGGTTGTTGTACCTTGTGGGGCCAAGATTGCAGGGGTTCCTGTAACTTTAAAATTTATTTTCTTCATATTTATGCCCAGACATGGGATTGCTGGGTCCTGAAGTACTTCTATGTTATTTTTTAAATGAACCTCCACGTATTCTCCCTATTGGATGAACCTATGTACATTGCAATCAATGGTGCAGGAGGCTTCCCTTGTCTTCATACCCCTCTAGCATTTATTCTTTTAAAAATAATTTTATTTATTCATTTATCTTTGGTTGCACTGAGTCTTGGCTGCTGGGCGTAGGCTTTCTCTATCTGCAGCAAGCGGGGGCTACTCTCTAGTTTCACTGTGCAGCTTCTCGTTGTGGTGGCTTCTGGTTACAGAATGTGGGCTCTAGAGTGCCAGACTTCGGTAGTTGCATTGCGAGGGCTCAGTAGTTGTGGTTCCAGGGCTCTAGAGCACAGGCTCAGCAGTTTTGGTCCATGGGCTTAGTTGTCCCGCATATGTGGAATCTTTTCAGATCAGGGATAGAACCCATGTCTCCTGCATTTGCAGGCTGATTCTTAATCACTACGCCACCAGGGAAGTCCTAGTATTTATTCTTTAAGATGTTTTGAAACAGCCATTCTGACCAATGTGAGTGCTTAGCTCAGTGGACTTTTGATTTGTGTCTCTCTAATAAAATCTCAGTTGGTAAAGAATCCACCTGCAATGCAGGAGACCCTGGTTCGATTCCTGGGTTGGGAAGATCTGCTGGAGAAGGGATAGACTACCCACTCCAGTGTTCTTGGGCTTCCCTTATGGCTCAGCTGGTAAAGAATCCACCTGCAATGCAGGAGACCTGGATTCGATCCCTGGGTTTGGAAGATTCCCTGGAGAAGGGAAAAGCTACCCATTCCAGTATTCTGGCCTGGAGAATTCCATGGACTGTGTAGTCCAAGGGGTCGCAAAGAGTCAGACACAACTGAGCGACTTTCACTTTAGGGCTTCCCTTGTGGCTCAGTTGGTAAAATATTTGCCTGTGGTGCAGGAGACCAGGTTTGATCCCTGGGTCAGAAAGATCCCCTGGAGAAGGAAATGGCAACCCACTCCAGTATTCTTGCCTGGAGAATCCCATGGACACAGGAGACATGATTTAGCGACTAAAGAGAGAGAGAGAATAATTAGTGATGCTGAGTATCTTTTCATGTGCCTAACTGCAATCTGTAGGCCTTAGAGAAATATCCATTTCAATCTTTGGCCCATTTTGTTCTTGGGTTGTATTTATTTTTGATATTGAGTTGCATGAGCTGTTTGTATGTTTTGGAGATTAATTCCTTGTTGGTGTCTTTGTTTGCAAATGTTTCTTCCTGTTCTGAGGGTTGTGCTTGTGTCTCATTTAGGATATCCTTTGGTAGGCAAATGGTTTTCAGGTTAATGAGGTCCCATTTTCTGATCTGTGGTTTATTTTTCATTATTCTGAGAGGTAGAGCCACAGCAGACTTGCTGCATTTTATCTCAAATCATGTCCTATTTATATTTTTCTCAAGAATTTCATAGTATTCTAATTTCATTCTCATTTTCATGTCTGAAGGAACCCTCACTGTGTCCTCCATTGTGGCTGTTACAATTTATATCCCAAACATCAGTAGAGGAGGGTTCCCTTGTCTGCACACCCTCTCTAGCACTTACTGTTTTTAGAGTGTCTGGCAATGGCCATTCTGACCAGTGTGATGTGATGCCTTGCTGTAGTTTAGATTTGCACTTCTCTAAAGTTTAGTGATGTTGACATCATTTCATGTGATTTTTTTTTTAAAGGGCATGAGTTAAACTTACATCTCGACATTGGCTTCTTTAATGCCTACCTAGGTTTGAATTCTTTTTTCATGACCACCCATAAGACATTTCTTGAGGGCATGTGTTTAATTTTTTATAGCCCCTAGATCCTTGTGAATATGAAATGTCCAGCAGCACAGCTCTTCATGGTGTTATTACAGGAAATGGCCACGAGGAGGCAGCACTGTTTCATGTCCAACTCTGGTTCTTTATGCACACTGAGCCTTTGGGAAAGTTGGCTTCCAGGGCTGTGAATAAGAGTGGAATGTGCCTGAGCAAACACCCAAGAACTTGTCTCACTACTTCTTCCCCTTAAGGCTTCACCCCTCCCTTTCAGACTCATCCCAACCTGGGGCACTGCTCCCTGCTGAGGTGCCTAGGAGGCTGCACTCTCAGGAAGGAGGCTTCAGCTGGGGACCCCAGCACCAGGGGACCTTAGGTGACTTTACCAAGGTCCTTGTGGCTGGAGGGTCGAGCCACCATCCTTTGGGTGCACTAGGGTCTGTGGTCCCAGCCAGGGCAAAACCTGTAACTACAACTTGTAGTTGTAGATGTAGTTACTTAAGAGCAGGCTCAATTAATGTCTGACTGTCTCAACCCTTCTCCTGCCCAGCCATGGGACTCAAGCCTAGTCAGGTTCCAGATAAGGCAAGCGGCCCAAGTCAGGGAGATCAGAGGGAATAAGATAGACCTTACTTCTTTAATTTCATGCCTACACAATGTTGAACCGTATTTGATTTGCAGTTTTGTGCTTGTCAGTGTAAGGGCTCTTGATACTGTTATGACATAAACATACAGCATATCTGTTCTTTTTCACTTCTTTTCCATGGAGGTTATTGAACAAAGTTGCTGGGGTCCCCAATTCAAGGCCCTTTGAAGGGAGTGCAGCCTTCTAGGCCCCTCACCAGGGGCTATGGCCAGGGTTGGGATGAGTCTGCAGGGGAGGGGAGAAGCTTAGAAGGGGAGAGACACAAGCCTTTGAGTGTTTGCTCAGGCACATTCTTAAGTCTCTGGTTGCCTGAGGACCAGATTTGGGTATGAAGAAGTGCAACTGCCTTGTGAATATTTCCTGTAACTACAGCTTGTACACCTGTGCTTACTGGTACCTCCATTCACAAGGCCTATGGGGCTGCTAATGACAGCTGCCCTCAGGAAAGGTCCTGGGCGGGTATTGCAGAAATAAATTCCAAACACAACCGACTCAAGAAGCCAAGTGCGACAGGTAACTTTCCTCAAATTCCTCAAGGAAAACAAGAAAAAATGGCCACAGGACAAGCTGTTCAGCATCTAATTATTACAGGAGGAATGACAATACTAGGTTTAGCTTGTCCGAAAGGGTTTTTTTCCTTTGGTATGTGAAGACTGTCTGTTCTAAGGGCTGCTGGCAATGTCCATTCTCACCAACCGTGTAGTGGGGTTCAACCATCTCCTGGCTCTCTCCTAAATTTACTGTTTGTAGACATGTGACAATGTACATTTTGACTGATGGGATTTGATTTCTTGCTGTTTTGATTGTCATTCCCCTCACTGATCATGTCCTGTGGTCGTTTGGGTTTTTTTCCATAAAGAATCTAGATCTTTACCTGTCATAGTGGCTATTTGAATGTCAATTCTGTTTGGAGTATATTTCTGCAACAGCTGCCCAAGATCTTTCCTGAGGGCTACATGTCATTAACAGCCCAAGAATTGTGAATTGGAGGTGCAAGTGCACACTGCTGGTCAAGTTGTAATTACAGGAAATGTCCACAAGGCAATAGCAATTCTCCCTGCCCAACTCTTGTTCCCCTTGCAAGGAGGTCCTTATGGAAAATCAGCTTCCTGGCTTGTGAATTATAGTGGAAAGTGCCTGAGGAAGCACTCAAGGGCTTGGCCTCAGTACTTCTCCCCCTAAAGCTTCACCCCTCCCCTCTAAACTCCTCCCAACCTGAGCCACAGCACCCTGCTGAGGGGCCGAGGAGGCTCCGCTGTCAGGAAGGCAGCTTGAATTGGGCACCAGAGCACCAGGAGACTTAGAGTTAGGTGATTTTCCAAGGTCCTGGAGGTCAGAGGGTTGGGCCACCATCCTTTAGGTGCCTGGGACTCTGTTCCCAGCCAAGCAAACCAGACAGCACACGTTTGGGGGGGCTCTATTACCAGCACCCTGCCTGCTGTCTACCCCATCCAGTCCAGCATGGGCACCCACGCCTGCTCAGGGGCCAGGGATGGGATAGAGCCCAAGTCAGGGAGGCTGGAGGAAACAAATGGGCATTCCTTTTCCTTCTTTTCAGTTCAGTCACTCAGTCGTGTCCAACTCTTTGCGACCCCAGGGATTGCAGCACAACAGGCTTCCCTGTCTTTCACCAACTCCTGGAGTTTACTCAAACTCATGTCCATTGAGTCGGTGATGCCATCCAACCATCTCATCCTCTGTCATCCCCTTCTCCTACTGCCTTCAATCTTTCCCAGCATCGGAGTACTTTCCAATGAGTCAGTTCTTCCCATCAGGTGGCCAAAGTATTGGAGTTTCAGCTTCAGCATCAGTCCTTCCAATGAATATTCAGGACTGATTTCCTTTTGGATGAGCTGGTTGGATCTCCTTGCAGTCCAAGGGACTCTCAAGAGTCTTCTCCAACACCACAGTTCAAAGCATCAATTTTTCAGCACTCAGCTTTTTTTATAGTCCAACTCTTACATCTATATATGACTACTGGAAAAACCATAGCTTTGTTGGCAAAGTAATGTCTCTGCTTTTTAATATGCTGTTTAGGTTGGTCATAACTTTTCTTCCAAGGAGCAAGAATCTTTCAATTTCATGGCTGCAGTCACCATCTGCAGTGATTTTGGAGCCCCCCCCCAAATAAAGTCACTGTTTCCATTGCTTCCCCATCTATTTACCATGAAGTGATGGGACCAGATGCCATGATCTTAGTTTTCTGAATGTTAAGCTTTAAGCCAACTGTTTCACTCTCCTCTTTCACTTTCATCAAGAGGCTCTTTAGTTTTTCACTTTCTGCCATAAGGGTGGTGTCATCTGCATATCTGAGGTTATTGATATTTCTCCCGGCAGTCTTGATGCCAGCTTGTGCTTCATGCAGCCCAGCATTTCTCATGATGTACTCTGCATATAAGTTAAAAAAGCAGGGTGACAATATACAGCCTTGATGTACTCCTGTCCTGATTTGGAACCAGTCTGTTGTTCCATGTCCAGTTCTAACTGTTGCTTCCTGACCTGCATACAGATTTCTCAGGAGGCAGGTCAGGTGATCTGGTATTCCCATCTCTTTAAGAATTTTCCACAGTTTGTTGTGATCCACACAGTCAAAGGCTTTGGCATAGTCAATGAAGCAGAAGTAGATATTTTTCTGGAACTCTCTTGCTTTTTCGATGCTCTTTTACTTTTCTTTAATCTCCAGTTTTGTGCTTCTTGTCAGTAACAGCTGCCTGATTCAATGATGACACATACATATAGCCTATCACTTTTTGGGGGGATTATTTTGCCATAAGTTATTTCAGAAGGTTGAGCAAATTTCGCTCTGCTGAAAATCATATCCTTCTGGATTATCTATTAGATATACAGATTTTTTTGTGACTGTGCAAGAAAGGAAGGGAGGAGATAATCTTTGTGAATTATCTATAACAAATAGTTATAACACTGACAGATTTCTTTATATATGTTAGAGATACAGATTTGTGTCTATATTTGAAAGGAATAGAGTAAGGAGAGGGTAATCCTTGTGATATCATTGTTGTTCAGTTGCCCAGTCATGGCCAACTCTGTGTGTGTGTGTGTGTGAAGATGACAATTTTTTTTTGTAAATTTATTTATTTTAATTAGAGGCTAACTACAATATTGTAGTGGTTTTGCCATACATTCACATGAATCAGCCATGAGTGTACATGTGTCCCCCATCCTGAACCCCCCTCCTACCTACCTCCCTCATCCCATCCACCAGAATCATCCCAGTGCACCAGCCCTGAGCACCCTGTCTCATGCATTGAACCTGGAATGATGATCTATTTCACATATGATAATATACATGTTTCAATGTAGTTCTCTCAAATCATCCCCCCCCTTGCCTTCTCCCACAGAGTCCAAAAGTCTGTTCTTTACATCTGTCTCTTCTGCTGTCTCACATATAGCATCATCATTACCATCTTTCTAAATTCCATATATATGCATTAATATACTGTATTGGTGTTTTTCTTTCTGACTTACTTCACTCTGTATAATAGGCTCCAGTTTCATCCACCTCATTAGAACTGCTTCAAATGCATTCTTTTTAATAGCTGAGTAATATTCCATTGTGTATATGTACCACAGCTTTCTTATCCATTCGTCTGCCAATGGACATCTAGGTTGCTTCCATGTGCTGGCTATTGTAAACAGTGCTGCGATAAACATTGGGGTACATGCGTCTCTTTCAATTCTGGTTTCCTTGCTGTGCAGTGGGATTGCTGGGTCACATGGCAGTTCTATTTGCAGTTTTTAAGGAATCTCCACACTCTTCTCCATGGTGGCTGTACTAGTTTGCATTCCCACCAACAGTGTAAGAGGGTTCCCTCTTCTCCACACCCTCTCCAGCGTTTATTGTTGTAGACTTTTTGATAGCAGCCATTCTGACAGGCGTGAGATGGTACCTCATTGTGGTTTTGATTTGCATTTCTCTGATAATGAGTGATGTTGAGCATCTTTTCATGTGTTTGTTAGCCATCTGTATGTCTTCTTTGAAGAGATGTCTGTTTAGTTCTTTCATGGCAGACTCTTTGCAACCCCATGGACCTCAGCACGCCAGGCATCCTTGGCACTGACCATCTCCCCAAATTTGCCCAAGTTCATGTCCATTGCACTGATGATTCCATCCAACCATCTCATCCTCTGAAACCCTCTTCTGCTCTCAATCTTTCCCAGTATCAGGGACTTTTCCAGTGAGTCGGCTGTTTGTGTAAGATGACCAAAATTCTGGAGCTTCAGCATCACTCCTTCCAATAAGTATTCAGGGTTGATTTCCCTTAAGATTGACTGGTGTGATCTCCTTGCTGTTGAAAGGACTTTCAGGAGTATTCTCCAGGACCACAGTTTGAAGGCATCAATTCTTTGGCATTCTGCCTTCTTCATGGTCCAGCTCTCACAACCATGTGTGACCAATGGGAAGACAATAGCCTTGACTATTTGGACCTTTGTCGGCATAGTAACATCTCTGCTTTTCAACACACTTTCTAGGTCTGTCATAGCTTCCCTGCCAAGAAACGATCATCTTCTCACTTCATGACTGCAATCACCATCCACAGTGATTTTGGAGCCCAAGAAGAGGAAATCTGTCACTACTTCCTCCTTGTCCCCTTCTATTTGCCCTTAAGTAATGGGGCCAGAAGGATTGGGGGCAGGAAGAGAAGGGGATGACAGAGGATGAGATGGCTGGATGCCATCACTGACTTGATGGATGTGAGTCTGAGTGAACTCCCGGAGTTGGTGATAGACAGGGAGGCCTGGCGTGCTGGGATTCATGGAGTCGCAAAGAGTCGGACACAACTGAGCGACTGAACTGAACTGAAGCCTAGGATTTGACATTACAACACCTGGGCCTATATCCCGAGAAAACCATGTAGTTATGTAAAACAACTGTACTTCAACTAAAAAAAATACACTTGATGTATAGCTATAAACACAATAGAAAATCAAGAAGTAAAAACTAGCAAAATGAAAATGGGATATTTCTTACAATAGATCTGACTGAGAAACTTCCTTTGCATGAGATTATTTAAAAAAACAAACTAGATTTACCGCTTTAAAATATATTTCAAAAATAACTAATTAGTTAAATGAGGCCAATTAATCTACCAACAAGATAAATATGGCCTAGAAAGCAGGTAAAGACACATTTTACCAGACACATTTTATCACATTGTGATGATTAGTACCACTAAAAAATACAGAACATTTTTGCTGATTTTCTTTGAAAAGTGAAATTGAAGTTGCTCAGTCATGTTCGACTCTTTGTGACCCCAGGCTCCTCAGTCCATGGAATTTTCCAGGCAAGAGTGCTGGAGTGGGTTGCCATTTCCTTCTCCAGGGGATCTTCCCAACCCAAGGATCAAACCCGGGTCTCCTGCACTGCAGGCAGACGCTTTACCGTATGAGCCACCAGGGGAGTGGGGTTTTCTTTAAAGAATGAATCAAAAGGAGTCCACTCTGAAGATGGATTTTCCATAGTTTATATGTACGAATATTTCCTTGCATGAAATATGGAAAATTTCCTACTTAATACAGGAAAATCTACAGCCACATTTTCCTGTACAAAATTTGGAAAATATCATACTTCATGCAGGAAAATCTGTGTCCATAATTTCCTCCAAGAAATATGGCAAATTTCATGTTTCATGCATGAAAATCTGTGCCCATAATTTCCTGTATGAAACATGGAAAATTGATTGAAGTTATAAATATTTTCAGGAAAATTAATCTACATATTCTCATACTAAGGCAAGGTTGTCAGAAACACACAGAAAACAGCCATAAGAAATCACATTTGCGTAGAATCTAAAAAAAGACACAAATGAACCCACCTATGAAACAGAAAGACACTCACAAATCCAGAAACTGGTGGATGCCTGAGGGATTTGGTTGTAGGCGTTGCCAGACTGCAGTAGAGGTTAGATAAAAATCACTATATGTAATGTAAGAAAAATAATAGGATATTGTATGCAGTAGAGAGAAATATAGCCATGATTTTGTAATATCTTTAAATGGAGTATATTCCATTAAAATACTGAATCAGAAGCAACAGTTAGAACTGTACATGGAACAACAGACTGGTTCCAAATAGGAAAAGGAGTACATCAAGGCTGTATATTGTCACCTTGCTTATTTAACTTCTATGCAGAGTACATCATGAGAAACGCTGGGCTGGAAGAAGCATAAGCAGGAATCAAGATTGCTGGGAGAAATATCAATAACCTCAGATATGCAGATAACACCACACTTATGGCATAAAGTGAAGAGGAACTAAAAAGCCTGTTGATGAAAGTGAAAGAAGAGAGTGAAAAAGTTGGCTTAAAGCTCAACATTCAGAAAACGAAGATCGTGGCATCTGGTCCCATCGCTTCATGGGAAATAGATGGGGAAACAGTGCAAACAGTGTCAGGTTTTATTTTGGGGGGGCTCCAAAATCACTGCAGATGGTGACTGCAGCCATGAAATTAAAAGACGCTTACTCCATGGAAGGAAAGTTATGACCAATCTAGATAGCATATTGAAAAGCAGAGACATTATTTTGCTAACAAAGGTCCGTCTAGTCAAGGCTATGGTGTTTCCAGTGGTCATGTATGGATGTGAGAGTTGGACTGTGAAGAAAGCTGAGCGCTGAAGAATTGATGCTTTTGAACTGTGGTATTGGAGAAGACTCTTGAGAGTCCCTTGGACTCCCCTGAGATCCAACCAGTCCATCCTAAAGGATATCAGTCCAGGGTGTTCTTTGGAAGGAAAGATGCTGCAGCTGAAACTCCAGTACTTCGGCCACCTCATGCGAAGAGTTGACTCATTGGAAAAGACTCTGATGCTGGGAGGGATTGAGGGCAGGGGGAGAAGGGGACGACAGAGGATGAGATGGCTGGATGGCATCACCGACTCAATGGACGTCCCTTTGAGTGAACTCCGGGAGTTGGCGATGGACAGGGAGGCCTGGCGTGCTGCGATTCATGAGGTTGCAAAGAGTCGACACGATTGAGCGAATGAACTGAACTGATACTAGTTATTTGCAAACCTAAAATATTCGTAAAAGCTTGGAAACCTGATTTTACGGTTTCCATTGGATCCTTTGGTTTAGATTTTCTAGGTAGAAGCAAGCCATCATTTCAAATTATTTTCTCCTAATTCTGTTGTTATTATATGGATAAAAGGTCACATTTGAAAATAAAAGAAAATTCCTGCAAAAGATTAATGACTCAAAGGGCACATGAGCTGAAGGTATTTTTTCTTCTGTTTCATTTTTCTCCATAAAGAAAATTCAGACTGAGCTAGAATGAAATCGATATTCACATCAACAGTTTTTGAGGTTTGAAATGTCACTTTAGGGAAACAGGACTTAGAGAGAAGGGAATGTTCCTACGCTGCTGGAGAGACGCCACATCGTAAAAATAAGGCTAAAATTCAAATTGGATTTTATTATGACAGTATGTGGTTACATGGAGCATGAACCAAGAGTCTAAATATAGCAGACAATATGTGAAAACAAATTTGATATCTCAGATGTGAGACTAAGGTTTCTTGTCAGATCTGCAGCTCGTATGCACATAACTTCATGTATCTTTTTGAATTATAGCTATTTCTGGATGTTTGGCTAGAAGTGGGATTGCTGGATCATATGGTAACCCTATTTTTAGTTTTTTTGTGGAACCGCCATACTGTTCTCTACAGTGACTGCCCTGGTTTACATTCCCAGCAACAGTGTAGGAGGGTTCTCTTTTCTCCACACCCTCTGCAACACTTGTTCTTTGGAGATTTTTAAGTGATGGCCTTTCTGATCAGTTTGAGGTGGTACCTCATTGAAGTTTTGATTTGAATTTCTCAAATAATTGACAATGAGAATTATAGGATGATTCTTTAATTTTCAGATGTGTAAAATAAATTAGTTTTGACATGTCTACTTGACAATTTTTTCACAGATAAGGATTTATGAAATATTTATTCCCTTTCTTCTTAGTCTGACTATAGGGACATGTGTTATCATGTTACTCAAGGCAATGGGCTCAGTTTTGCATCTTTGAGTAGTTTTAAAGATGTGCACTGCTCCCTTCAAAGGGAAGGCTTGTGGTAGGACCAAGTTCCACCATCCAATAAAAGCTGTTCCTTGAGCAAATACAGTCACAGCCAAGGGGGCACATGGTGAGACCACCATGTCTACTGACACTTACCACATCTCAGGCCTCAGTGTGATCATTCCATTTGAGGTTTAACAGTTTGCTCTGGTGATACAACTTAGCCTCTTCCTGTATGACTAGGTGAGTTGTTAATGACTTTTTTTTTTTTTTTTGCAACAATTTCCTTAGGATTTATTGACTTAGCATTGCTTGTCCTGACACCAAATATCCAATCTGCCACTCTTTTGGGTATTTAAATTTTTAAGATGATACTTTCAGGGATCATTTCTATAGTTAATAACTTTTAAAAATTCTACTGAGGCTTCCCAGGTGGCGCTGCTGCTAAGTCGCTTCAGTCGTGTCCAACTCTGTGTGACCCCATAGATGGTAGCCCACCAGGCTCCCCCGTCCCTAGGATTCTCCAGGCAAGAACACTGGAGTGGGTTGCCATTTCTAGTGGTAAAGAACTGCCTGCCAATGCAGGAGACATAAAGACACTGGTTCAATCCCTGTGTCAGGAAGATCCCTTGTAGGAGGGCATGGCAACCCACTCCAGTATTCTTGCCTGGAGAATCCCATGGACAGAATAGTCTGGTGGGCTATGGTTCATAGGGTCACAAAGAGTTGGACACAACTGAAGCAACTTAGCACACAGACACACTCACCCTCAGGAAAGGTCCTGAAGCAGATACTGCAGAAATAAATTACAAACACAACCAACTTTCAAGAAGCTAATGGCAAAAGGTAAATTCTCTTCACACTCTTAAGAAAAAAAAAAACCCCAAACAGCCACAGGACAATATGCTCAGCATCCCTAATTATTACAGGAGAAATGCTGATCAAAATGACAACAAGAAATTAAATCCAACTTATCAGAAAGGCCATCCTCGCAAGTCTGCAACAGTACATGTGGGGGAGAGCTGGGTAGTGATGGAACCTACCCGACACAATCAGTGGGAATGGAGATTGCCAACAGCCCTAGAAAGTACAGCCTCCGCATGCTAGAAAAAGATCTTCAGAAAAGCTAAGCCTAGAATCCGACATACCCTTATATGGGCTTATATACAAAATACCCCCATTCAAAAAGACACATGCACCCCAACATTCACTGCAGCCCTACTTACAACAGCAAAACACAGACGCAGAAAATGTCCACTGACAGATTAAAGCTTAAAGAAGATGCAATACATGGATAAAAAGGACCATGGAGAACTGCCGCTAAAATTATGGAACTATGCCTGTGGTCACCACAGGGATGGACCTTGAAGAATCTTACATTAACAAGTTAGCCAGTCAAGGAAAGACAATAGTATACTATCTCCCTTCTATGCAAGATGAAAAAAAAGAGTTGCAAAGGAACTAACTTACAACACAAAAAGGGACTCTGAGAACTCAAACACAAAGTCCCCCTCCCCCCAAAAAGTGAAGGGCCAGGGATGAATTAGAAATTCGAGGCTAACATATACACAAGAATATATATCTGTAATAAATAATCCACAATGAGTATTTCCTACCTTCCTTCCTTTCACATATACAAAGAAATCTGTATCTCTAACGTATATACAGAAATCTGTATCTGTAATAGAAAATCCACGAGGATTATTTCCTTCCTTCCTCATATTGCTTTATTTGCATATCTTCAATTGATAATCCATAAGGAGTATCTCCTTCCTTGTTCCTCCCTCCCACATAAACACAAAATCTGCATCTCTTACAAAGAAATCTATATCTGTTAATAGACAATGTACAAGGATTATCTCATTCTTCACTACCTTCATTCTTTCCACATTTACCCAGAAATCTGCATCTCTAACAGATACTTCACAAACATCTGGTGTGCAGCACAGGGAGCTTTGCTTGAAATTCTGCAATAACTTCTAGGGCAAAACAATCCCCCAAAGAACAGATATGCTGGATATAATCATATATCATAACAGAATCAGGTGGTTGTATACTGATGACAACCAAAAATGGCAAATCAACTATATTCCCATATAGCACTGGCATTAAAGAAAAGAAAATACCTAGTTAATTTCCTACCATCTCCCTGACGTGGGCTGCTATCCCATCCCTGGAATCTGAGCAGCCTTGGAACCCATGACTTCTCTGGAATGGGGTCAAACAGTTGGTCAGGGTGTTCTTAACTGAGTATTGTCTGGTTTTCTCTGACTGGGACAAGAGTCCCTAGTACAACAAAAGGATGGTCGACCATCTGGCCTCAAACCCTGGAAAAGTAACCTAGGCTCCAGGTCTATGGGTGCTGGTGCTGGGGTCCCCACTTCAAACGTCCTTCCTGAGAGTGCAGCCTCGTAGGCACCTCAGCAGGTAGGTAGGTAGCCCTAGGTAGGCATGAGTCTGGAGGGGATGGATGAAGCTTCAAGGGGAAGAAGCAATGAGACACAGGCCCTTGGGTGTTTGCTCAGGCACCTTCCACTCTAATTCACTGTCAAGGAAGCCGTCTTTCCTGAAGGCTCTGGTCACATATGGAACCAGTGTTGGGCATGAAGAATTACTGCTGCCTTGTGGACATTTTCTATAACTACAACTTGATCACAGGTGCTTACTGGCATCTCCAATTCACAAAGCGGGAGGGACTGTTAATGATAGCTGCCATCAGAAAAGGTCCTACGGTAGGTTTGGAGACATAAATTTCAAACACAACCGATGTTCAAGAACCCCAATTGTGACAGGTAAATTTTCCTCACACCCTTTAAGCAAAAAAAACAAAGGAAAAAACACCAAATGGTCACGAAACAAGATACTCAACATCCCTATTTATTACAGGAGGGATACCGATCAAAATGACAACAAGTAATCAAATTCCATCTGAGAGAAGGGTTATCCTAACTGTATGCAAACTGTAAATGGGGGAGAGCTGAGAAATGATGGAATCCCCCTTCATGCTCCATGGGAATGGACATTGGCAACAGGCTCTAGAAGGGACAGCTTCCACAGGCGACAATGAATAATTTCAAGAGAGCTAAGCCAAGGATTTTAATACCCACACCTGGGCCTATATTACGAAAAACCATCATTCAAATGACACATGCACCCCAACATTCACTGCAGGGCTACTTCCAACAGCCAAGACACAGACCAAAGATACGTTCCATCGACAGATTAAATCTTGAAGAAATATGGTACATATTACTATTACTCAGACTTGAAAAACCCCATCAAATTATGCCAGTGGTTCCCACAAGGAGGAACCTTGAAGGATCATAAACTAAGCAAAGTCAGGAGCAAAGGAAGAAAATAGCAGATGATGTCCTTTCGAGGTAAAATTTAAAAAAAAAAAGGAGAGATCCGCAGGAAATATTTTACAATATAAAAAGAGACTCTGAGATTCAAACACAAAGAATTCCAAAATAAGGAAAAAGCAAAGGGCCAGGGATGAATCAGGCAGTCGGTACTAACATACAGACAGAAATTTGCAGTTGTAATAGATAATCTGAAAAAATTATCTCCTTCCCTCTTTC
Organism: Oryx dammah; assembly: GCF_014754425.2. Classification (NCBI taxonomy): domain Eukaryota; kingdom Metazoa; phylum Chordata; class Mammalia; order Artiodactyla; family Bovidae; genus Oryx; species Oryx dammah. The sequence continues at coordinate 41,836,901 of NW_024070200.1, forward strand.
CTTCTACATAGGCACTAAACTCGGTATCTCTAACATACCCACAGAAATATGTACCCGCACTAGGTAATCTACAAGGTTTCTTTCCTTCTTTCCTTCCTACCACACACATACATGCAGAAACATTTCTAACACATACATGGAAATCTGTAGCTGTAACATAATCCACAAAGACTCTTTCCTTCCTTGGTTCCTTGCACATGTAAAAGACATCTGTAACTCTAGTAGATGTCCCACAGGGATCTAATGTTAAGCACAGAGAACTTTACTCAACCTTGCTCAATAACCTCTATGGCAAAAGAATCCAAAAAAGTACAAATATGCTGTATGTATATGTCATAACTGAATCAGTCCATTGTACACTGAGGACAAGCACAAAAGGCAAATCAGCTATACTTCAAAATAGCATCAGCATGAGAGTAAAGAACAGGAATGAAAAGTAAAGCCTGGTTTATGCCCACTGACCTCCATAATTTGGGATAGTATCCGATCCCTGGAACCTGGGTAGTGTTGAGTCCTATGGCTGGACTGGGGCCAGCAGAGTGCCCTTCATTGAGACACCTCTTATTAATGTTTTGCCTGGTTTTCCCTGGCTGTGACCAGAATCCAGAGTGCACCCAAAAGATGGTGGCCTGAACCTCAGGCCTAGGGGACCAAGGTGAAGTCACCAAGTATTCAGGTCCCCTGGTGCTGGTGTCCCCAGCTGAAGCCTCCTTCCTGAGAGTGCAGCCTCTTAGGCCCCTCAGCAGGAAGCAGTGCCCCAGGGTGGGATGAGTCTGGGCGGGGGGTGGAGCTTTTGGGGAAGAAACAGTGAAACCTAAACCCTTGGGAGTTTGCTCAAGCACAGTCCACTCTAATTCCGAGCCCAGGAAGCCGACTTTCCCCAAGGCTCTGGTTGCATGTGGAATCACAGTGGAGCATGAATGAGTGCTGCCTCCTTGTGGACAGTTTCTGTAACTACATGTTGGCCATGATTACTTCCTGCTGCTGCTGCTAAGTCGCTTCAGTCGTGTCCGATTGCTTCCTAGCACCTCCAATTCACAAGACCTGTGGGGTTCTTAATGACAGATACCCTCAGGAAAAGCCCTGCAGCCAGTACTGTAGAAATAAGTTCCAAACACAGCCGACTGTCAAGAAACCAATGGGAACAGATAAAATTTTCCTCACTCCCTTTAAGGAAAAAAATATAAAAAGACCCCAAATAGCCCAGGACAAGATGCTCGTCATCCCTAATGATTACCATAGGAATCCCAATCAAAACAACAAGTAATCAAATACCTTCTGACAGAATGGTCACACTGATTGTATGCAAACAGTAAATGGGAGAGGATGGAACTCTCCTGCTTGCTCCATGAGAATGGATATTGGCAACAGCCCCTAGAAAGGTCGGCCTCCACAGGCAGCAATGAAGAATTTCAAGAGAGCTAAGTCTAGGATTTTAATACCCACACTTGAGCCTATATTACAACAAAAACCATCACTCAAATGACACATGCACCCCAGCATTCATTGCAGGGCTACTTCCAACAGCCAAGACATAGACCAAAGAAACGTTCCATTGAAACATTAAACCATAAAGAAATGTGGTACACACATGCATTGGGCTTTCACTCATACATGAAGAAACCACCATAAAATTATGAAATTATGCCATTGGTCCAGACATGGATGGCTGTTAGAGAATCATATATTTAGTGTACTCAGCAACATAGAAAAAACATAGCAGATGGTGTCCCTTCTCCACAAAAAGACACACAGGGGAAGTAATTTACCACACGAGACCTTAAGATTCAAACACAAAGATTAAAAAAAAAAAAGGAAAGGGCCAGGTATGAATTAGGAGGTTGGTATAATGTATACACAGAAACCTGTATCTGTAATACATAATCCACAAGAGTTCTCTTTCCTTCCTTCCTTCCACTTGTGCACTGAAATCTGTATCTCTAACATACCCACAGAAATCTTCACTAGGTGATTCACAAGGATTATCTCCTGCCTTCCTCCTCATCTTTCTTTTTTCCCTCCATGCACATATACAAAGAAGTCTTTATCCCTATCATATACATAGAAATCTGTAGCTGTAATAGATAATCCACAAGGACTATCTCCTTCCTTCGTTTCTTGCATATATACAAAAAAACCTGTATCTCTAATAGATACTCCTCAAGGATTTGATTTGCAGCACTGAGAAATTTACTGTACCTTGTTCAACCTCCCCTGGTGCTGGGGATCCCAGCCCAAGCCTCCTTCCTGAGAGTGCTGCATCGTAGCACCTAAGCACCCTCAGCAGTGTACTGTGGACCCTGAAGGGATTAGTCTGGACACAGTGCTTGTGTGATGCTTTAGGGGGAAAAAGTAGTGAGACTAAAGTAGTGAGACTCAAGCCCTTTCCTGTTTGCTCAGGCACATTCCACTCCCTCTCACAGCCCCCGAAGCCAACTTGCTCAAAGGCTCTGGTTGCCCCCAGGAACTAAGGTGGGCCTGAAAAAGTGCTGCCGCCTTGTGGACATTTTCTGGAACTTCAACTTGATCACTCTTGCTCACAGGCATCTCAGTTCCGAAGGCCTGGGGTTCTGCGAATGATAGCCACCCTCAGGAAACGTCCTGCGGCCAGCACCGGAGAAATAAATTCCAAACACAGCCGACTTTCAGGAAGCCAATGCCCAAAGCTAAATTGTCCTCATACCCTTTAAGGAAAAATAAAAAAAGAAAACATAAAACCAAACCTCCCCCACCAAACAAGATGCTCGGCATTCCTAATTGCTGCAGAAATGCCAATCGAAAAGATGATGGGAAATCAAATCCTACCACTCACAATGGCCAACATCACAAATCTGGCAATAAATATGGCATAGAGTCTGGGGGACAAAGAATTGCCCTAAGCTCTCAGTGGGAATATACATTGGCAGCAGCCAGTATCGTGGCCAATCTCCGAACGCCTGAAAAAAAGTGATCAAGTCCTGCTAAGCTGAGGATCCGACATTCCCCCACTTTGGCCTGAGAAAGCCATCGATCAAAAGGCACAAGCACTCCAACAAACCTCTAGCACGACTTCCAGTAGCTGAGACACACAACCACCAAAATCTCCAACAAGAAGTTAAAGCTTAAACAAGAAGTGTACATATATACAGTAGACTATTTCTCACTCATTAAAAATCACCACTGAAATTAGGGAACTAGGACCCTGGGAACCACAGGGATGGACCTTGAAGGACCATACACTAAGGGGAGTCAGGCAGGCAGAGGAAGACTACGGTATACAAGGCACATTCCAGGCAAAATGAAAATACACATGCAAGTCAACAGATTTGCAACCCAAAGAGAGACTCCGAGGATTCAAAGTCAAACATAGGGTTCCAGGAAAAAAATAACTGAAGGGTCATGAATGAAATGGGAGGTCTGTACCTACACAGACAGAAAAAGTATATCTGGAGAAGATAATCCACAAGGATGATCCTCTTCCTTCCTTCTTCCTTCCACGTATACACAGAAATATGTATCTCGAACCTATACATGGAAATCTCTTTCTCAAAGAGATACACCACAAAAATTAACTATCTTTCTTCTTTGTAGCCACAGAAAAGTGTATCTGAGATATATGATTTTGAAGGCACCTATGCTCAGCGCTCTGCTCACCATTCTATGGCAAAAGTCCAAACAACCATAGACATACCCCATAGATACGTGACACCTGAACCCCGTGATGTCCACTGACAACGGTCACAACAGGGCAAATCGGCAGTGCTGTGCTGTAGCATTGACACGATGTTAAAGAAAGGTAAGTAAATCAGTGCCTTTTCCAAGATCTCCAACCTCCCTGACAGGGGATGCTATCCCCTGGAGGCTGAGCAGGCTTGGGTCCCACTTTGAGACTGGGGGTGGTCGACACAGCCCGGCCTGGTGCTCTTTGTTGAACCCTATTGAAAGGTCTACTGTCTCGTACATTCTGGTTGGGGTCAGGGTTGCGCACGGCATGAAGGCTTCAAGGAATCTGCAGGCAAGGCTCAGCCAGCCTAGTCTTCTCATGAAGCTGGGGTTCCCAGTGCAAGGCTTGTTCCTGACAGTGCAGCCTCCTAGCACCTGTGCACCCTCAGCAGTGTGCTGTGGACCCTGAAGGGATGAGCCTGGACCAGCTGTTTGTGTGATGCTTTAGAGGGAAAAAGACCTGACCCTCGAGGTCTTTCGTGTTTGCTCAGGCACATTCCACTCTGTTTCACTGCCAAGGAAGCAAACTTTCCCTAAGGCTCTGGTCACCCCCAAGAACCAAAGGTGGGCATTAAAAAGTGCTGCCACCTTGTGGATATTTTCTGTAAATAAAATTTGACCACAGGTTCTAAAGGAACCTCAATTCACTAGGCCTGGGATTCTGTTAGTGACAACTGCCCTGAAGAAATATCTAGGACGAATATTGGAGAAAAACTTGAAACACAGCTGACTTTCAGGAACCAATTGTCAAAGGTAAATTGTGATCATACCCTTTAAGGAGAAAAAAAAAAAAAAAGACAAAACAAATGGAAAATTCCACCACAGGACGTGTTGCTATGATTCCCTAAATGCTGGAGGAATGTCAATCACAATGACAATGGAAAATCAAATTTCACTGCTCACAATGGCCATCATCACAAGTCTACCAAAAATACATGTGGGAGAGCCTGGAGGAAAAACAATTGCCCTAAGCTGTTGGTGGACATATACAACGGGATCAGCCAGTATAGTGCACAAGCTTCAAATAACTGAAAAAATACTATCCAGGGGGCTAAGCCTAGGATTTGACATTACAACACTTGGGCCTATATCCTGAGAAAATCATGTAGTTATGTTAAACTGCCGGGAGCCAGTGTGAGGAATCCCACCCATGGCAAAGGTCATGAGGAAAGAAGCCCGACAAAACTTGCAAAGGTGTGATCTGGCTTCAGGGGTTTCCCCTGGGTTTTCCTGAACATCTACCCCCAAAACCAGAGTCTGCCTACTTTATTGTACTGTGCTTTCCACTCTTCTGACATTCTCTGGAAAAAGTTAACTCAGGGCTTCAGTTAACAGTCTCCTGCATATAAAAAGAAGGTCTCAGTTTAAACCCCTTTGATGGCTTTCTAACTTACCTAACCGGTCTGCCCAGACTTTTTACAACTTGTGAATTGTTTACAGCCCCCCAACCGTGAGAGGCACAAAGCTTAAAGCATCTTAAAGATACAGAGCCTTTTCTAAAGAGCTAAAAATTATATTGGTGATGGGTTTCACTGTTGAGTCAATGACTGCTGCCAGGCCTCCATATTCTTTATCTTTTAGGGACCTGGAGGATATTAATCAATGTAATTGGGATATAGAAAAAGGAATATAGTAGTTTTGATGTTAGCAACACTAGACTTTTGAGTTAATTACTTTTCTCTTTGTTATAAATCACTGTACTTCTTTCATTGTTATAAATTGTTGTGTCTTTGCTATGTAAGAATGTAACTTTATTTAGTGCTTTCTGAGAGTGGCACCAGAAAACTTTGGGAAGAACAACACTATTAGGACAAATAAGTCTTCTGGTTGACAAACCCTTATCAGAAAAGGGCCGTAAAATGTTAATTGGCCTTCTGGACAGAAGATGATGTAAATCACCTATGACTTGTGTATACAACTAAGTATGCAGAGAGAAAGCCTGGTCTCGATAAGAGTCAGGGCTGCTGATGCTGCATAATTTTGTATTATCCATTGATCTCTATGTAAAATCAAAAGTATATAAGGCCTTTCCGGACAAACCAGTCACTGGACCGGTTTCCCCCGTGTCTTTTCTTACTCTATTTTCTGGCTGAATTCCCATCTGGGGCCTGGAGGCTCACCATGTCTAGTTACTTGCCCTGGCTCTTAAGATCCACGTGAGAGGGAGCCCAAGGTGGGCCCCCCACCCCCCGCTATTCAAGAGGATGCCGGTGGCCTAATGTAGATGGTGCAAGTTCCTTGTCTTGGAACTTTATTGGTTTTCCACATAAACCAAGTTATTAAGCCTCTTTTCTCCACTAAATTTCCTACTATACTCTTTCTTCCTAATCTCTCTTATATTTCTAATTAAATAATTCTTTCTAAGACGCCATGCCATCTCCCCTTTGAATTACCCTGGATCCACCAGGGCTGGACCCTGGCATTAAACACTGAACTTCAATTTGAAAACATATACTTAATGTATAGCTACAACCACAATAGAAAATCAAGAAGAAAAAACTAGCAAAATGGAAATGGGATATTTCTTACACCAGGAGACACAACAGAGAAATTTCCTTGTATGAGATTATTTTTAAAAAAACAGAGACTAGTTTACCTCTTTAATCTATATTTCAAAAAGAATTAGCCAAATAAGGCCAATTAATCTACCAACAAGATAAATACGGCCTAGAAAGCAGGTGAAAGACATTTTACCAGACACATTTTATCACATTGTGATAACTGGTACAATTGAAAAATACAGAAAAATTTTGATGATTTTCTTTAGAGAATGAATCAAAAGGAGTTCAGTCTGAAGATGTAATTTTCATATTTTATATATGCCAATATTTTCCTGCATGAAATATGGAAAATTTCTATTTCCTGCAGGAGAATTTCATACTTCATGCAGGAAAATCTGTGTCTATAATTTCCTCCATGAAATATGGCAAATTTCATATTCCATGCAGGAAAACTTGCACCCATAATTTGCTGAATGAAATATGGAAAATTCCAATGGAGATTATACTATTTTCAGGAAAATGAATCTATATATTCTCATACTAAGGCATTACTGTCAGAAACAGAAAATGGCCATAAGAAGTCACATTTGTGTAGAATCTAAAATACGACACAAAGGAGCCCATCTGTGAAGCAGAAAAATGAATGAATGAAGTCGCTCAGTCGTGTCCGACTCTTTGCGACCCCATGGACTGTAGCCTATCAGGCTCCTCCGTCCATGGGATTTTCCAGGCAAGAGTGCTGGAGTGGATTGCCATTTCCTTCTCCAGGGGATCTTCCCGACCCAGGAATCAAACCTGGGTCTCCCACATTGCGGGCAGACGCTTTACTGTCTGAGCCACCAGGGAAGCCCAAAAGAGACTCACAAATCCAGAAACTAATGGATGTCTGTGGAGATTTGGTTGTAGATATTGCCAGACTTGGGTAGAGGTTAAGAGATAAACATCACTATATGTAATGTAAGGAAAATAATAGGAGATAGTATGCAGCAGGAAGAAATATAGCCATGATTTTATAATATCTTTAAGTGGAGAATATTCTATTAAAATATTGAATCACTATGTTGTATCCCGTACTACAGTGGAAAAAGAGATAATGGATTCCTAACTATAAACAACAACAACAACAAAATCAAGAATGAAGGTTAGCAAAATAAAAATGGTAAAATTTTTGAATAGAAATTCCCATCAAATTTGGATGAGATTATTAAAAATGTTCATTGGTTCATCCATGAGAATGAACAATATGGAGGATCTTCAAAAAACGAAACACAGAAGTGCCTTAGGAAACAGCAGTCATGTGCCTGGGCATAGAGTCAGGGAGAAGCAACATTTTCAAAGACAAGGGTACTCATGCCATCCCTGCCAGACTGGTTTCCATAGCCAGGACACTGCTGCAACCTAAGTGTGGAAGGACACAGAAATGAATAAAGAAAATGGGATACACACACACAATGGTATACTAATCAGCCATAGGAAGAATGAAACAATGCCATGTTCAGGCACAGGGAAGAAGGTAGAGATGATCATAGCAAGTGAAGTAAGAGAGACAGGGAGTGACAAATATAAAACAGATGATCTCAGCAAGCATCCTAGTGGTGGTCAGCTCCGAGTTACAAGAAGCCAATCTTGAGAGGTGAGCTGGACTCACCCTTGAAAACAAATCACCTGAAAAGAGGTCAATATTGCCAAATATTAGAGATACAAATTGAAACCCCAGGAAGGTATCACCTCACAGAAGGCAGAATGGCATTGTCGGAAACTCAACAATCAATGCTGATGAAGGTGTGGAGAAAAGGGAATGTTCCTCCCCTGATGCCGGGAATATAAACTGGTAACAGACACTGTGAAGGGAGAGCGAGGCTTATTAAAATAAAATGTGAATGAGGTTAGAATACTTCTCTATAACACAACAGATGAAATTAACTTCAAATAATAGAGATCTAAAGTTCAGGAGAGATTCTATGAGAATCTTAAGGAAAACATAGGCAGGACATGCGATGATAAAAACTGTAAGGTCTTTTTTAATCCATCTCACAGAGCAATGAAAAAGAAGCCAAAAATAGGAAAACATGACCTACTTCAATTTAAAAGCAGGTGCCCGGCAAAGGAAACCTTAAGGAAAGACAAAAGCAATCCAGAATGGGAAGAAATATGTGCAAACCAAGATACCCACAAGGAATTCATCTCTGCAACCAACAAACAGCTCATAATTTTGCAATATTTAAATAGAGTTTAGGACTTGCCAGGTGGTATTAATGGTAAAGAACCCACCTTGCCAATGCAGGAGATGTAAGAGGTGTGGTTTTGATCCCTTGGTCGGGACGATCCCGTGGAGGAGGGCATGGCAATCCACTCTAGTATTCTTGCCTGCAGAATCCCAGGGACAGAAGGGCCTGGCGGGCTACAGTCTGTAGCATCACAAAAAGTCAGATATGACTGAACAACTAAAAGACACTATATGTATACACATGTTTCCAGGCACACACACATGTACAAATGAATATTGTTCATTTGAACAATAAAATAATTGAATAATTGAATATTCAATAAAATAGTGACTCATTATGTTGTATCCAAAAACAAATAGAGTTATGTTAATTGACAGTATTTCAATAAAAAAACATACTTGATGGATAGCTACAAACATGAAAGAAAATCAAGAAAAAAGTAGCAAAATGACAGTGGAAAATTCTTAACAGAAGATCCAATCAAGAAATTAATTTAAATGAGATTACTAAAAATCACAGAAGCTAGATGGACCATTTTAACTGTTGCTTCAGGAAGAACTAATTATTCAAAGCAATCCAATTAATTTGCCAACAAGATAAAGATGGCCCAGAAGGCAAGGATAAACCCACATTTTACCAAGCCCACATTGTGATAATTAGAATCATTATAAGATATAAAATTTTTTTGACTATTTTCTTTAGAGAATGATTCAAAAGAAGTTCATTCTAAAAATGTATTTCCCATATTTTCATATGTGCCCAGATTTTCCTGTAGGAAATATGGAAAACTCCACTCATGTTTTCCTTAATGAGGCATGCAACTTTCACATTTTCTGAGGGAAAATCTGTGACCATATTTTCTTGTATGAAATACTGGCAACTTCTATATATCCTTCAGGAAAATCTGTGTCCATATTTCCTATATGGAATATGGAAAATTCCAATTGAAATAATGCTATTTTGAGGAATATGAAACTACATATTCTTTTTTTTTTTGAAACTACATATACTAAGCCATCTACTAAGCCAAGTTTCTCAGAAAGACACAGGCAATTACCATATGAAATAATATTTATGTTGAATCTAAATTATGACACAGATGCACTTATCTATGAAACAGAAAGAGACAAATATAGAAACTAATGGATGCCTGTGGGGATTTGTCTGTGAGAGTTGCCAGATTGCGGTAGAGATTAAGAGATAAAAACACAATAAACAGTGTCAGTAAACTAATAGCATATAGTATGCAGCAGAGGGAAATATAGCCATGACTTTGCAATATCTTTAAATGGAGTATATTCCATTAAAATACTGAATCACTGTGTTGTAACCCAAAGCAAATATAGTAGTATCAATCAACTGTAGTTCAATTTGAAAAGAAATAAGGGATGGATAGCTTCAAACACAAAACATATTCAAGAAGAAACATTAGCAAAATTCAAATGGGAAAGCTTTAAAGATAAAGATCCCACCTAGAAATTAATCTGGAGATTATTAAAAATGTCCATGGTTCATCCACTAGAAATAAACAACATGGAGGTTCCTCGAAACTAAAAATAGAAGTGCATTCAGAAACAGCAGTCAGGTGCCTGGGCATACAGTCAGGGAGAAGCGACATTTTCAAAGACAAGGGTACCCATGCCATCCTGGCCAGACTGGTTTCCATAGCAAAGACACTGCTGCAACCTAAGTGTGGAAGGACACAGAAATGAACAAGGAAAATGGGATATACACACACAATGCTATATGACTCAGCGAATAAAGATCAATGAAACAATGGCATCTTCAGGCACAGGGAAGAAGGTAGAGATGATCATAGCAGCTGAAGAGAGACAGTGAGCAACAAGTGTAATATGATATCACTTCTAGGTGGAATCTAACAATGGATACGTGTGAGCTCCGTGAGCAAAGATACACAGTTCACAGATTTAGAAAAAAGAACTTATTGTTAGCAGAGAAGAAAGGTATCGGGCCCATAGAAAAGAGCTATTTGAATTAACACATGCACGCTACTATTTAGAAAATAAATCACAAGGACCCACTGGGTAATGAAAGGAATGGTACTCCACTCTCTGTAATAACCTATACAGGAATAGAACCCAAAACACAACATATACACATGTGTATGTGAGTGAACCACTAACAGTCCCTGGTAGCTCGGTCAGTAAAGAATCTGCCTGCAATGCAGGAGACTGGGGTTTGGTTCCTGGGTCGGGAAGGTCCTATGGAGAAGGAAATAGCAATCCACTCCAGTATTCCTGCCTGGGAAATCCCAACGAAGGACAGAGGGGCTTAGGGGCTTGGTGGGATACAGCTGAGTTATTTCAAATCCTAAAAGATGATGGTGTTAAAGTGCTGCACTCAATGTGACAGCAAATTTGGAAAACTCAGCAGTGGCTACAGGACTGGAAAAGGTCAGTTATCATTCCAATTCCAAAGAAGGGCAACGCCAAAGAATGCTCAAACTACCACACAACTGCACTTATTTCACACACTAGCGAAAGTAATGCTCAAAAGTTCCCAAGACACACTTCAACAGTACGTGAATGGAGAACTTCCAGATGTTCAAGCAGGATTTAGAAAAGGCAGATAAACCAGAAATCAAATTGCAACATCCATTGGATCAAGGAAAAGCAAGAGAATTCCAGAGAAACATCTACTTCTGCTTCAATGACTATGCTAACCTTTGACTGTGTGGATCACAACTAACTGTGGAAAATTCTTAAAAGAGATGGGACTACCAAACCACCTTACCTGCATCCTGAGAAACCTGTATGCAGGTCAAGAAGCAACAGTTAGAACCAGACATGGAAAAACAGACTAGTTCAAAATTGAGAAAGGAATATGTCAAAGCTGTATATTGTCACCCTGCTCATTTAACTTATATGCAGAATACATCATGTGAAATGCAGGGCTGGAAGAAGCACGAGCTAGAATCAATTTGCCAGGAGAAATATCAATAACAAATATGCAGATGACACCACCTTAATGGCAGAAAGCGAAGAGGAAGTACAGAGACTCTTGATGAAAGAGAAAGAGGACAGTGATAAAGCTGGTTTAAAACTCAACATTAAAACAACTAAGATCATGGCATCTAGTTCCACCACTTCATGGCAAATAGATGGGGAAACAATGGAAATAGTGACAGACTTTATTTTCTTGGGCCCCAAAATCACTGCATGATTTTGGAAGGTGACGCAGCCATGAAATTAAAAGACTCTTGCTCCTTGGAAGAAAAGCTGTGACAAACCTAGACAGCATACTAAAAAGCAGAGACATTACTTTACTGACAAAGGTCCACATAGTCAAAGCTATGGTTTTTCCAGTGGTCACGTATGGATATGAGAGTTGGACCATAAAGAAGGCTGAGTGCCAAAATATTGATGCTTTCGAATTGTGGTGTTGGAGAGGACTTTTGAGAGTCCCTTGGACTGGAAGGAGATCAAACCAGTCAATCCTAAAGGAAATCAATCCTGAATATTCATTGGAAGGACTGATGCTGAAGCTCCAAAACTTTGACGTGAAGAGCCAACTCATTAGAAAAGACCCTGTTGCTGGGAAAGACAGAAGGCTGGAAAAAGGGATGACAGAGGATGAGATGGTTGGATGGCATCACCAACTCAATGGAGGTGAGTCTGAGCAAACTCTGGGAGACGGTGAAGGGCAGGGAAGCCTGGTGTGCTGCAGTCCACAAGGTCACAAAGAGTTGGCCATGATTTCATGTTTGTTTGTCGAGTTTCTGACAATGGCCATTAAACCTTTTGTGAGATGATACCTTCCACAACTGAACAACAAGGAGTGAATCAAGTTGCTATGAATTAAAAAAAAAAAAAATCCAATGCATTGTAATTCACCTATATTCTTAAGTTCAAATAACTGGATAAACACTATAAAGATAGAAACGTATTCTGACTCTATTCCCCTCATCCCGCGGTTACCTTGGCTTGTATCAGATCTCTGGAGACTGGGCAGGCTTGGGTCCCAAGGTTGGATTGTGGTGGAGCTCAAGGACCTGGGAGGATGTGGCAGGCAGTGCTCCCCCATGATGTTCCTGGAGTGCCTCTTGCCCTCTCTGCGGGAGCCCTCAATCTCTAGATATAGGTGAAGTAAATTAAGAGCTTTGAATTAACATAAACACACTTATATGTACCAAATAGATGATCGAAAATGGCCTACTGACTGGCAGATGGATGTTTACTGAACACACTGTAAGCACCTAGATGGGAACAAGAACTTGAAAGAGAAGAGATAAACACCTATACATAAATGAATCAAGTTCTTATATACCTGAAACAGATATAAATTCAGAAATCATCTTTATTAAAAAATAAAATAACATGGAAATTACAGGGGGAAAAAATGTGTGGGGCTGAATAAAGCTGCCGCCTTGAGGCCATTTTCCATAACAACAACTTGAAAAGCTGTGCTGTTAAGCATTGAGTATTCTCAAGGTCAGAGGGTCTGGAAGTAAAAAACAGCTGATCTCCACAAACGTTCTAGTGGTGGTTATCAGAAAAAATTTAAAACAGGACGAGTTCAAAGGAACCAATCTGGAGAGGTGAGCTGAACTCACCCTTGAAAAGAAATCACATGAAAAGAGGTCATCATCACTAAATATTAGAAACGCAAATCGAAACCCCAGGAAGGTATCATCTCACAGAAGGCTTAATGGCCATTGTCTGCTGATGAAGGTGCAGGGAAAAGGCAATATGGAGAATTCCGTATTTCATGCAGGAGAACCTGCACCCATGTTTTTGCTGCAGGAAATAGCGGGTATTCACAAGGACCTGATGCTAAGCACTCCGCTCAACTTGCTATTGCACAAAGTCCAAACACACAATAGAGATTTCCCATAGATACGAAATACCTGAATCAAGTGGGTATACACTGACAACAATCACGATATTGCAACTCGACTATGCTGCGATGTAGTATTGGCAAGATGGTAATGGAGAGGAAAGGAAAGCAGGGCCTCCTCTTTTATAAATAACCTCCCTGACTTGGCATGCTATCCCATCCCTGGAGGCTGAGCAAGCGTGGGTCCCACTCCTGGATTGGGGAGGGTCGGTTACAGCCTGGCATGGTGCCCTTCGTTGAACACTTTTTAAAGGTCTATAATCTACAGCTCTCTGGCATCAAGGGCCTGAGGAATTTGAAGGCAAGATTCAGCTAGCCTCGACCTCTCCTGGAGCTGGGGTTCACAGCAAAAGCCTCCTTCCTGAGAGGGCAGCCTCTGAGGCACTGGGTGCTGTGGACCTGGAAGGGATTAGTCGGGATGGTGGGTTTGTGAGATGCCATAGGGGCAACAAGTACTGAGACTCAAGCCCATTTATGTTTGTCCAGGCACAGTCCACTCCATTTCACGCCCACGAAAGCCAACTTTCTCTAAGGTTCCGGTTGCCCCAGGAACCAAGTGTGGGTATGCAAAGTGCTGCTGCCTTTTGGACATTTTCTATAACTACAACTAAAAAGCCTCTTGATGAAAGTGAAAGAGGAGAGTGAAAAAGTTGGCTTAAAGCTCAACATTCAGAAAGCTAAGATCACGGTATCCGGTCCCATCACTTCATGGGAAATAGATGGGGAAACAGTGGAAACAGTGTCAGACTTTAGTTTTTTGGGCTCCAAACTCACTGCAAATGGTGATTGCAGCCATGAAATTAAAAGACGCTTACTCTTTGGAAGGAAAGTTATGACCAACCTAGATAGCATATTGAAAAGCAGAGACATTACTTTGCCAACAATGGTCCTTCTAGTCAAGGCTATGGTTTTTCCAGTGGTCATGTATGGATGTGAGAGTTGGACTGTGAAGAAAGCTGAGTGCCAAAGAATTGATGCTTTTGAAATGTGGTGTTGGAGAAGACTCTTGAGAGTCCCTTGGACTGCAAGGAGATCCAACCAGTCAATCCTAAAGGAGATCAGGCCTGTGTGTTCTTTGGAAGGACTGATGCTGAAGCTGAAACTCCAATACTTTGGCCACCTCATGAGAAGAGTTGACTCATTGGAAAAGACTTTGACGCTGGGAGGGATTGGGGGCAGGAGGAGAAGGGGACAACAGAGGATGAGATGGCTGGATGGCATCACCGACTCGATGGACATGTGCACATTCTACTCTATTTCACAGCCCGGAAGCCGACTTTCCCGAAGCCTCTGCTTGCTCCAAGAACCAGAGGTGGGCATCAAAAAGTGCTGCCGCCTTGTGGACATTTCCTGTAACTACAACTGACCACCAGGGCTTACCCGCACCTCTAATTCACAAGGGCTGGGCGGCTGCTCATGGCCTCTGCCCTCAGGAAATGTCCCGCGGCGGGCACTGCAAGATAAATTCCAAACACAAACAAATTTCAGGAAGCTAACACCCACAGGTCTATTTTCCTCACACCCTTAAAGGGTAAAAAACAAGAACAAAAACAACAATAACAAACCCCATACCTCCACCTAGGACAGGATGCTCAGCATCCCCAATCATTACAGGAGGAATGCCAATCAAAATGCCAATGAGAAATCAAATGCCACCAGTCAGAATGGCCATCCTCACGTCTACAAACAGTAAATGCAGGAGTGAGTTTGGAGTAAAGGGAAACCTCCTACACTGTCGGTGGGAACGTACATTGGCAACAATCACAATAAATGGACAACGTCTGCATGCCCGAATAAAATCTATCAAGACACTAAGCCTAGGATCTGACATTACCACAGCTGGGCCTATGTTATCCTATATGAAATACAGAAAATTCTATTTTTATATATGAAATATGCAACTACATTTTCAACTGTGACATATAGAAAATTCTATTTTCATATATGAAATTTGCACCTATCTTTTCACCTATGAAATACGGAAAATTCTCTTTTACCTATGAAATATGCACCTATATTTACACCTGTGAAATGTAGAAAATTCTCTTTTCATATATGAAATGTGTACATATATTTTCACCTGTGAAATACAGAAAATTCTCTTTTCATATGTGAAATATACAAATATATTTTGCTCTGTAAAGTGTGAAAAAATGTTTTCATATATGAAATATGCATCTATATTTTAATCTATGAAATATAGAAAATTCTATTTCTATGTATGACACACATTCATATTTTCATATGAGAAATATGTAAAACTTATGTTCATATGTGAAATATGCACCCATTATGTCATATATGAACTAGAAAAAATTCTATTTTCATATAAAATGCACCCATAGCTTCACATATGAATTATCAAAAATTCTATTTTCTTATGTGAAACATGCACCCATGTTTTCATATATGACATAGAAAGTTCTATTTTCATCCTTGAAATATGCACCCATGATTTATATATGAAATACAGAAAATTATATTTTCATATATGAAATATACACCCATGTTTTCATATATAAAATGTTGAAAATTACACTTTGATCCACAAAATATGCACCTATGTTTTCATATGTGAATTATAGAAATATATTTTCATTCACAAAATATGTACCCATCTCTTCATATATGAAATATTGAAAATTCTATTTTTCATCCATGAAATATGCACACATCTTTTAATATATGAAAATTCAGACATACTTTCATGTAAGAAATATAGAAATTCTATTTTTAGACATGAAATATGCACACATTTTCATATATGAAATATAGAAAATTATATTTTCATTCATTAAATTTGCACTCACGTGTTCATATAGGATATATTGTTGTTCAGTCACCCAGTCATGTCTGACTCTTTGCAACCCCATGTACTGCAGCATACTAGGCTTCCCTGTTCTTTACCATCTATACAGAGCTTGCTCAAACTCATGTCCATTGAATCGGTGATGCCATCCAACCATCTTGTCCTCAGATATGAAACATTCACCTGACTTGGGCTTCCATCCCATTCCTGGAGCCTCAGCAGGCTGTTTTCATGGCTGGACTGTGGTGGGGTTGAATTGACCAGGCTGGTTGCTCTTCATTAAGACCCCTTGTAAATCTGTACTTTCTGGCTTGATCTGGCTGAGACCACAGTCCCTAGGGCACACAATCGATGCTGTCCTGACACTCTGGCCTCGATGACCTTGGAAAAGTCACCCAGCTTCCACATCTTCTGGTGCTGGGGTCCCCAGGTCAAGCCTTCTTCCTGAGAGTGCAGCCCCTAGGCATCTCATCAGGGTGCTGTGGTCAGGTTCGAATTAGTCTGCAGGAAAGGGGTGAAGCTTTAGGGAGAAGTAGTATTGAGATTAAGCCCCTGGGTGTTTGCTCAGGCAACTCCACTCTACTTCACAGCCTAGGAAGCCAGCTCTTTAGGCTCTGGTTGCCTGAGGAATCAGCTGGGTGTGGGGAAAGTGCTGCCGTCGTGTGGACATTTTCTGTAACTACAGCTTGACCACCTGCCCTTACTGGTACCTCCAATTCAACAGACCTTGGGGACTGTTAATGACAGCTACATTCAGGAAAGGTCCTAGGGAGAATATTGCATAAAAAAATACAAACACAACTGACTTTCAAAAAATGAACTACAACTGCTAAATTTTTCTCACAACCATGAAGGAGAAAAAAAAAAAAAAGAAAAAACTTACTACTACAAGACAAGATGCTGAGCATCCCTAATTATTACAGGAAGAATGCCAACCAAAATGACGACGATAAATACGACGAGAAATCAAATCTCACCAGGTTGGCCACTCTCACAAGTCTACAAACATTAAATGCAAGCTAAGCCTACCATTGGGCTGGAAGAAGCACAAGCTGGAATCAAGATTGCCAGGAGAAATATCAATAACCTCAGATATGCAGATGACACCACCCTTACGGCAGAAAGTGAAGAACTAAAGAGCCTCTTGATGAAAGTGAAAGAGGAGAGTGAAACAGTTGGCTTAAAACTCAACATTCATAAAACTAAGATCATGGCATCTGGTCCCATCACTTCATGGCAAATAGATGGGGAAACAGTGGAAACAGTGTCAGACTTTATTTTGGGGGGCTCCAAAATCACTGCAGATGGTGACTGCAGCCATGAAATTAAAAGACACTTACTCCTCGGAAGGAAAGTTATGACCAACCTAGATAGCATATTAAAAAGCAGAGACATTACTTTGTCAACAAAGGTCTGTCTAGTCAAGGCTATGGTTTTTCCAGTAGTCATGTATGGACATGAAAGTTGGACTATGAAGAAAGCTGAGTGCTGAAGAATTGATGCTTTTGAAGTGTGGTTTTGGAGAAGACTCTTGAGAGTCCCTTGGACTGCAAGGAGATCCAACCAGTCAATCCTAAAGGAGATCAGTCCTGGGTGTTCATTGGAAGGACTGATGTTAAAGCTGAAACTCCAATACTTTGGCCACCTGATGTGAAGAGCTGACTCATTGGAAAAGACCCTGATGCTGGGAGGGATTGAGGGCAGGAGGAGAAGGGGACGACAGAGTATGAGATGGTCGGATGGCATCACTGACTCAATGGACATGAGTTTGGGTGGACTCCGGGTGTTGGTGATGGACAGGGAGGCCTGGCGTGCTGTGGTTCATGGGGTCACAAAGAGCTGGACACGACTGAGCGACTGAACTGAACCCACAGCAGTATTACTCAGACATGTATAAGGATGAAACATGCCATTTCCAGTTACAGGGAAGAAACCAGAGATGATCATACTAAGTGAAGTGAGTGAGACAGGGAAGACAGGGTATCATAGAATATCCCTTCTGGTGGAGTCTAAAAATAGATACAAATGAACTTCAGCACAAAACAGAAACAGATACACAGACTTAGGAAAGAAAGTTACGGCTGCCAAAATGGAAAGGTGAGGGGCAGGAGTAATTAGCTGGTTCACATCAATACACACACCTTAAAACAGGTGCAGTTGTTGTCACTCAGTCGTGTCCAGTTGTTTGGGACCCCATGGTCTGCAGCCCCTCAGGCTCCTCTGTCCACGGGGCTTCCCAGGCAGGAATCCTGGAGTGGGCTGCCATTCCCTGCTCCAGGGGGTCTTCCCCACCCAGGGAGTGAACCCGTGTCTCCTGCACTCAGGCGAATTCTCTACCCCTGAGCCACCTGGGAAGCCATGAGCAGGCGCTGAAGGGCGCTTACTAGTCACACGTCTGGCAGGGCTGGAGATGACACCCGACCTCAAGAAATGGCCTGGGGTAAGTACTGAGAAAAGAATTCCAGACAGGGCCAAGTCTCAAGAGGCAAATTGTACTCATAAGGCATAAAATAATAAAAGCAAAAGGAAAGACACTCTACATCAGCAATTATTAAATCAATGCCAATCAAACTACAATGAGGTATCACCTCACACTGGTCACAATGGCCATCATCGAAAAGATATAAAAAGAATAAATACCGCAGAGGATGTGCAGAAAAGGGAATCCTCCTACAGTCTCGGTGGGAATGTAAACAGTGAAGCCACTATGGAAACAGCAAGGAGGTTATCTGAAAAACTAAACATAGAGGTATCATATGATCCTGCAATCCCTTTCCAGGCTTAGATCTGGAGAAATTCATCATTTGAAATGACATGTGCACCCCAGTTTTATGGGTAGTACTATTCACATCAGCCAAGACACAGAACCCACCAAAATGTCCAGTGACAGAAAAATGAAGACTATGCGGTACGTCTATACACTGGAATACTACTCAGTCAAAAAACAGAAAAAGTAATGATATTGGCAGGAGCATAGATGTACCAAGAAATTATCATCCTAAGTAAGGTATGTCAGGGAGAAAGACTACTATCCTAAGATATCATGTATACACAGGATCTATAAATTCATACAATAAACTAGTATACAAAACAGAAACAGACTCAGACTGAGAAAACCAAATTACGATTATCAAAACAAAGTTAGAAGGGAGGAATAAATTAAGAGTTTGGAATGAAAAATATACACACTAATATATATCAAGTTGATAATGAAAAAGGACCTATGGAATGGAACAGGCAACTCGACTGAAAAAGATGGTAATATCTTATATGAGGGAAAGAACAGTAAAAGGATAGATATGTGCCTATGTATAACTGAATGAGGTTCATATATACCTAAAACAAACAAAACACCAGAAATCAACTCTGCTCCAATATAAGATAACAAATTAAATTACCTGAGCTCGGTCCAGGGGACACCAGACAGTGGTGACCCCTATGATTAGATACGAGATATGCTGATATTAATACGACACCACCAAAGGTTTTCACTCAGCAGAACACAGAGCAGCAACCCGCCTGACCTCATGTGAATGCGACCAAATGAAGAGAAGGGAAAGGACCACAGGTTAATCAGGGCAACACCCTCAATTCAGATGTTGGGAATCTCCGAGGGGACAGGACACACTGCAGGTAAAGAGCAGATATGTGGTCTCCGTGTACACAGGATCCTGACCCACATGGATGGGGTGAGACCCACACAATCCCCAGACCCTGCACCTGGGGTCACACGACCCTTGGTTAGGACACCAGGTCTCTGCTGGGCCCCTAAGGTGGAAACGAGTGGGTTCCTATGACCCCCTGGGACGGTAGAAAGAAGTTGGTCTCTTCTCCCCACACTGTCCCATAGAAGTCCTCCTCTCTTTCTTTTTGTTCTCTGTGATATTAACTGTTTTTACAGCTGTCGTGATAATGTTGAACACACTACCTTGGTTCTGGCAGGCTCAGTCCTTTCTTGTTCCACTGAGGTGTTGAGAAAATATGCCAGGAGCAGGGCTGGGAGATGAGGGGCAGGTCTGGTCTCTGCTGAGTAGGGAGGGTCAACTGGAAGGAGATCACAGCAGCAACCTCACCTGCTGCCCATTGGCTTTTTGCTTGATCCCTGTGCCCTGCAATCAACTCACCAGGTGAAGCTGCCTCACTACTAAACCTGAAGGTACTGGAAAAATAGAATAGTTACCAGGTAGCCACCTGAGGTGGAGAAGGCGATGGCATCCCACTCCAGTACTCTTGCCTGGAAAATCCCATGGACGGATGAGCCTGGTAGGCTGCAGTTCATGGGGTCGTGAAGAGTCGGACACGACTGAGCGACTTCACTTTCACTTTTCACTTTCATGCATTGGAGAAGGAAATGGCAACCCACTCCAGTGTTCTTGCCTGGAGAATCCCAGGGGCGGGGGAGCCTGGTGGGCTGCCGTCTATGGGGTCGCACAGAGTCGGACACGACTGAAGTGACTTAGCAGCAGCAGCCACCTGAGGGGTCCCCAGGAGCCCCAGGGAGGGTGAACCTCGCTGGGGTAAAGAGGCAAACAGGCACAGGCCTGTATAAAGTGAATATCATAAAGTATTAATTCCTGCACACAAGTGAAGCTCTCATGTATTCTTCCCTTTTTCTTAGCTGTGTGTGTGTGTGGGCTCCCTGTACACGTGATCCTGACCCATGGAGATGGGGTGAGACTCACACAGTCCCCAGACCCCCCACCCAGGGTCACATGTTCCCTCAGGACAAGGACACCAAGGCTGTGGTCAGAGGGCCCCCAATATGTAAACAAGCCAGGTCTCTGGGACTCCCTGAAAGTGAAAGTGAAGTCGCTCAGTCATGTCCGACTCTTTGCGACCCCATAGACTGTAGCCTACCAGGCTTCTCCGTCCATGGAATTCTCCAGGCAAGAGTCCTGGAGTGGGTTACCATTTCCTTTTCCAGGGGATCTTTCCGACCCAGGGATCGAACCCAGGTCTCCCGCATTGGAGGCAGACACTTTAACCTCTGAGCCACCAGGGAAGCTAGAGAGAAGTCACTACACTGTCTCCTCTCCCCACAATTGTCCCTGAGAAGTTAGGCCCCTCCTGTTTTCACTTTTGTTCTGTATGATTTTTTTGTTGCTTTGAAAGTTCGTGCTAGAGGTGAACACTCTACCTTGGTTCTGGCAGGCTCTGTCTTTCTTGTCCCGCTGAGGTGCTGAGAAAACACGGGAGAGCTGGGCTGAGAGATGAAGGGCAGCTGTTCTCTTAGGAGGAGAGAGTCGACTGGAAGGAGAGCACAGCAGCAACCTCACCTGCTGCCCATTGACTTTATGCCTGATCCCTGTGCCCCGGAACCAACTCACCAGGTGAACCTGCCTCCCTACTCAACCTGAATGTGCAGGAACATTGGAATGATTACCAGGTAGCCCACCTGAGGGGTCTCCAGGAGCCCCAGGGAGATGAACCTGGCGGGGGACAGACTAGGAGCCCGACCGCAGCACTGACCCCCGGGAGGGCCAGGGAAGCCCACTCAGAGGAGAGCACGGTTCCCAGAGAAGCCCACCCAGCCCCAGAGCCCAGACACCTGAGCACTGACGCTCAGACACAGGCACGGAGTTTCCAGACAGAGGCCAGGCCTGCACCCGGGTCTCCACGTCCCAGTGCAGAGAGTACAGTCAGGCCTAAATGTCCTCCTCACTGCAGAAAGTGCACGGTCTCATTAAACATCATCAGTGCAGACAGGACTTGAACAGTAAAATGTAAGTGTTATCATGTCTGACACTTGTGACCCCATGGACTGTAGCCTGTCAGGCTCCTCTCTGCATGGAATACCCCAGGCAAGAATATTGGTAGTGGGTAGCCATTCACTTCTTCAGGGGATCCTCCCAACCCAGGGATCGAACACAGGTCTCCTGCATTGCAGGTAGATTCTTTTCCATCTGAGCTACAAGGGAACCCCTAGACAAGATTTAGAGAGGCCTGAATCTACCATGTAGACAGAACTTGGTTGGGTTTAGACTAGTGTAAAGCTGCTCTCTAAGAGGCACTGGCCACACACATGCAGGGTCTCATCGTTGGATGTGGGGCTCACCCTCATGTGGGAACTAGGATATATATCTCTTAAAGAAATCATCACTGGGCTCCACACTTCACCCACATCAGGAATTGAGAGAACCTTGGTCATCAAACATTTCAACAGGCGAAACAAAACTGTTACCAATTTCTGTGGCCCCCTGACGGTCCAGATCCTCCCGAGAGCCAAGATATTCTTAGAGTGCAGCCCAGTGTCTTGTAAAGACAGACAGGATGTGGCCTGATTCCAGCATCCCAGGCTTCTAGCAGGAGGTGGCCACACTAGAAGCCTTCTGGAAAAGCTTATTATTTATCAGAGTAAAAATATACTCTTGAAAAAATAAGCATACTAGTTATTATTTGCAAACCTAAAATATTCTTAAAAGCTTGGCACCCTGATCTTTGTGGTTCACATTGGTTCCTTTGTGTTCAGATTTTCTGAGTAGAAGCAAGCCATCATTTCAAATTAGTTTCTTCTAATTCTGTTATTTGTTATTATATGAATGAAAGATCACACTTGAAAACAAATACAAGAAAATTCCTGCAAAAAATGAGTGACTCAAAGAGCTCACAAGCTGCATATTCTAACAGATTCCTTTCTCTCCCTAAAGAGACCTGAAAAAACTGGCCCCCTGATTTTTTTGCTTCTCTGTTCAAGCTGAGCTAAAATGAAATTGATAATCATAACAACAAGTAAGAGTTTCTGAGTTTTGAGAAGTCATACCAGGGTAACAGGGGCTGGAGAAAATGGAACAATCCTATGCTGCTGGTAGGCAAACCACATCCTTAAAATAAAGCTTTGTTTCTAATTGTATTTAATTACCACAGTATATGGTTACATGGAGTATGAACCAAGAGTCTAAATATAGCAGACAATGTGTGAAGACAAATTTGATATCCCATATGCGAGAATAAAAGCTACCAGTTTTTCCAGCAGTCGTATATGGCTGTGAGAGTTGGACCAAAAAGAAGGTTGAGCAGTGAAGATCTGATGCTCTTGAATTGCGGTGCTAAAGAAGACTCTTGAGTCCTTTGGGGTGCAAGGAGATCAAACCAGTCAATATTAAAGGAAATCAACCCTATATATTCATTGGAAGGGCTGATACTGAAAATAAAGCTCCAGTATTTTGGCCACCTGATGCAAAGAGCTGACTCAATGGAAAAGACCCTGATGCTGGGAAAGGCTGAGGGCAAGAGAAGGGGACGACAGAGGATTAGATGGTTGGATGGCATCACTGACTCAATGGACATGAGTTTGAGCAAACTCTGGTGATGGTGAAGGAGAGGGAAACCTGGCGTGCTGCAGTCCATGAGCTTACAAAGGGTCATACATGACTGAATGACTGAAGAAACATTTGTCATAGCCAAGGAGCAAGTGTCTGTTAATTTCATGGCTGCAGTCATCATCTGCAGTGATTATGGAGCCCAAGAAAATAAAGTCTGTCACTGTTTCCACTTTCCCCCCATCTATTTGCCATGAAGTTATGGGACGAGATGCCATGATTTTAGCTTTTTGAATGTTGAGTTTTAAGCCAGCTTTTTCACTCTCCTCTTTTACCCTCGTCAGGAAGCTCTTTAGTTGCTCTTCACTTTCTGCCATTAGAGTGGTATCAGCTGCATATCTGAGGTTGTTGATATTTCTCCTGACAATCTTAATTCCAGCTTGTGATGCGTCCAGCCCAGCATTTTGCATAATGTACTCTGCATATAAGTTAAATAAGCAGGGTGACAATATACAGCCTTGACACACTCCTTTCCCAATTTGAAACCCATCTGTTGTTCCATGTCCAGTTCTAACTGTTGCTTTTGACCTGCATACAGGTGTCTCAGGAGGCAGGTAAGGTAGTCTGGTATTCCCTACTATTTAAGAATTTTTCACAATTTGTTTTGATCCACATAGTCAAAGGCTTTAAAGCAGAAGTAGATGTTCTTCTGGAATTCCCTTGCTTTCTTTATGATCCAATGAATATTGGTAATCTTCAGGTCCTCTGCCTTTTCTAAACCCAGCTTGTACATCTGGAAGTTCTTGGTTGTACTGTTGAAGCCTAGCTTGATGGATTTTGAGTATTACTTTGCTAGCGTGGGAAATGAGTGCAATTGTTTGGTAGTTTGAACTTTCTTTGGCATTGCCTTTCTTTGGGATTGGAATTAAAACGGATCCTTTCCACTCCTGTGGCCACTGCTGAGTTTTCCAAATTTGCAGGTATATTGAGTGCAGCACTTTCACAGCATCATCTTTTAGGATCTGATGTAGCTCAGCTGGAATTCCATCACCTCCACTAGCTCTGTTCATAGTAATCCTTCCTAAGGTCCAGTTGACTTCACGCTCCAGGATGTCTGGCTCTAGGTGAGTGATCACACTATTGTGGCTATCCAAGTCGATAAGACCTTTTTTGTATAGTTCTGTGTATCCTTGCCACCTCTTCTTAAATATATTCTGCTTCTGTTAGGTCCTCAACATTTCTTTCCTTTATTGTGCCCGTCTTTGCATGAAATGTTCCCTTGGTATCTCCGATTTTCTTAGAGATCTTTAGTCTTTCCCATTCTATTGTTTTCCTCTATTTCTTTGCATTGTTCACTGATGAAGGCTTCTTATCTCTCCTTGCTATTCTCTGGAACTCTGCATTCAAATAGGTATATATTTCCCTTTCTCCTTTGCCTTTTGCGTCTCTTCTTTTCTCAGCTATTTGTAAGGCCTCCTCAGACAACCATGTTGATTTGTTGCATTTCTTTATCCTTGGGGATGGTTTTGATCACTGCCTCTTGTATAGCGTTAGGAATCTCCGTGCATAGTTCTTCAGGCACTCTGTCTATCAGCTCTAATTCCTTGCATCTATTTGTCACTTCCACTGTATAATCATAAGGGCTTTGATTTAGGTCATACCTGAATGGCTTAGTGGTTTTCCCTACTTTCTTCAATTTAAGTCTGAATTTTGCAATAAGGAGCTCATGGTATTGTTTTTGCTGACTGTATAGAGCTTCTCCATCTTCGGCTGCAAAGAATATAATCAATCTGACTTTGGTATTGACCATCTGAGAATGTCCATGTGTAGAGTTGTCTCTTGTATTGTTGGAAGAGGATGTTTGCTATGACCAGTGTGTTCTCTTAATAAAACTCTGTTAACATTTGCCCTCCTTCATTTTGTACTTCAAGGTTAAACTTACCTGTTACTCCAGGTATTTGTTGACTTTTGACTTTTTCATTCCAATCCCCTATGATGAAAAGGACATCTTTCCTCTGGTGTTCTAGAAAGTCTTGTAGGTCTTCACAGAACCATTCAACTTCAGCTTCTTTGGCATCAGTGGTTGGGACATAGACTTGGATTACTGTGATGTTGAATAGTTTGCCTTGAAAATGAAGAGAGATCATTACAGAATGTCAAATGTAATTTTTGACCCTTAAAAAATAATTACATGAAAAGATGTCAACATTGTTATATATTAGAAATGCAAATAGAAACCACAGCAAGCTATCACCTCACACCAGTCAGAACGGCCATTCTCAGAGACTCTACAAACAATAACTGCTGGTGAAGGTGTGGAGAAAAGGGAATATCCTCCCCTAATGCTGGGAATATAAACTGGTAACAGACAGTGTGAAGGATGTGTGATGGTTATTGAGGCAAAGAAAATGAGGTTAGAATACTCCCTAACACCATACACAAAATAAACTCCAAAGAATATGAAGATCTAAATGTGAGGATGGTCACTATGAAGGTTTAGGGAAAACATAGGCAGGACACATATAGACATAAATCACAGCGAGGTCTTTATGGACACACCTCTTAGATGAATGAAAAATAAAGCAAAAATAAGAAAATGGGATCTAATTAACCATAAAACATTTGTACAGCAAAGGAAACCCAAAATGGAAGACAAACGAAACCCAGAATGGGAAGAAATGTTTGCAAATGAAGATACCCACAAGGAACACATCTCTGAAACACACAGACAGCTCGTACAGCTCAATATCAAAAGCACAGACAACCCAAGACACAAATGGGCCAAACACAGAAATGGGTGTTTCTTGGAGGAAGTCATACAGACTGTGATCAGGCACCGGAGGACATTCTCAGCACCACTAATTCTTACACAAACACAAGCAAATCCAATGAGGCATCCACCTCACACAGGTCAGAATGGCCATCTCAAAATATGTTCAAAAATAAATGCTAGAGACAGCGTGGAGAGAAGAGAATGTTCCTGCACTGTGGTTGGAAATGTCCAATGGAGATCCACTAGGGAGAACAGTATGCAGAGTCTTAAAAAACAAAATAGAGAAGTACCTTCAGACCCAGCAATCCCACGCCTGGGTATACATCCAGAGAAAACCAACATTTTAAAAGACACGGGAACACCTACCATCGGTAGCCCACCAGGCTCCTCTGTCCCTGGGGTTTCCCAGGCAAGAATACTGGAATGGGTTGCCATGCCCTCTTCCAGGGGATCTTTCGAACCCAGGGATCGAACCCATGTGTCCTGCATTGCAGGCAGATTCTTTACTGTTTGAGCCACAAGGGAAGCACCAATTCCCCTACACACTCCATTGCAAACTAGAGGATGAAAAAAAGAAAAGAAAAACAAAAACTGACTCTGTTCCCCTGAGCCCATGGTTTCCTTGGCTTGTTTCAAATCTCTGGAGACTGGGCAGGCTGAGCTT
This sequence comes from Oryx dammah, assembly GCF_014754425.2. Taxonomy (NCBI): domain Eukaryota; kingdom Metazoa; phylum Chordata; class Mammalia; order Artiodactyla; family Bovidae; genus Oryx; species Oryx dammah. The sequence continues at coordinate 41,863,694 of NW_024070200.1, forward strand.
CCAAGGCTGGATTGTTGTAGGGCTCAGGTCCTGGAAGGATGTGGGAGGCAGGGTGCCCCATGATGTTCCTGGAGTGTCTCTTGCCCTCTGCATGAGCCCTCAATCTCCAGATAAAGTTGGGAAAATTAAGAGTTTTGAATACCACAGGAAGTTTACTGAGCAGATGGTAATCATCTAGATGCGAAAAAGAACAAGAAAGAGAATAGATAAATGTCTATATATAACTGGATCAAGTTCCTTTACCCCCGAAACAAATGCCACATCATAAATCACCTCTAAAATCACCTCTATGGGTGTGGAGAGAAGGGAACCCTCCTACACTGTTGGTGGGAATGCAAACTAGTACAGCCACTATGGAGAACAGTGTGGAGATTCCTTAAAAAATTGCAAATAGAACTGCCTTATGACCCAGCAATCCCACTGCTGGGCACACACACCAAGGAAACCAGAATTGAAAGAGACACATGTACCCCAATGTTCATCGCAGCACTGTTTATAATAGCCAGGACATGGAAACAACCTAGATGTCCATCAGCAGATGAATGGATAAGAAAGCTGTGGTACATATACACAATGGAGTATTACTCAGCCATTAAAAAGAATACATTTGAATCAGTTCTGATGAGATGGATGAAACTGGAACTGATTATACAGAGTGAAGTAAGCCAGAAAGAAAAACACCAATACAGTATACTAACACATATATATGGAATTTAGAAAGATGGCAATGATGACCCTGTATGCAGGACAGCAAAAAAGACACAGATGTGTATAGCAGACTTTTGACTCAGTGGGAGAGGGTGAGATGATTTGGGAGAATGGCATTGAAACATGTATAATATCATGTAAGAATCGAATTGCCAGTCTATGACCGATGCAGGATATGGCACGCTTGGGGCTGGTACGTGGGGATGACCCAGAGAGATGTTGTGGGGAGGGGGGTTCATGTTTGGGAACGCATGTGCACCCGTGGTGGATTCATGTCAATGTATGGCAAAACCAATACAGAATTGTAAAGTAAAAAAAAAAAAATTAAAAAAAAATAAAATCACCTCTATGCCAATGCTAAATAATAAGAAAATTACAGGACTGAAAAAAAAGTTGGCCATAAAGTAATGCTGCCACCTTGTGGTCATTGTCAGTAACAACTTGAAAAGCTGTGCTGATGGATATTTAATATTCACAGGGTTCCTGTTATTTAGTTGCTCAGTCACGTCCGACTGTTTGCAACCCCATGCACTGCAGCACATCAGGCTTCCCTGTCTTTGACTATCTCCTGGAATTTGCCAAAATTCATATTCATTGAGTAGGTGATCTCATCCAACCATCTCATCCTTTGTCACCCTCTTCTCTTCCTGCCCTTAATCTTTCCGAGCATCAGGGTCTTTACCAACGATCAGCTCTTCTTGTCAGGTGGCCAAAGTACTGGAGCTTCAGCTTCAGCATCAGTCCTTCAGATGAATATTCAGGGTTGATTTCCTTAAGGACTGGCTGGTTTGATCTCCTTGCTGTCAAACAGACTCTCAAGAGTCTTCTCCAGCACCACAATTGGAAAGCATCAGTTCTTCAGTGCTCAGCATTCTTTATGATCTAACTCTCACATCCATACATAACTACTGAAAAAACCTTAGATTTGACTTTTGGACCTTTGTCGTAAGTGAAAAACAACTAACCTCAGGAAATGTCCTAGTGGTGGTCATCGAAAAAGAATTCAAAACAGGCAGGCATACAAGACCCATCTCAAGAGGTAAGTTTAACTCACACCCTTTAAAAAAAACTCACGAAAAGACATCAACATGGCTAAATATCAAAGAAATGCAAATCAAAACCGCAGCAAGGTATCAGCTCACAGCAGTCAGAATGGCCATTCCTAGAAACCTGACCAACAATAACCGCTGGTGAAGGTGTGGAGAAAAAGGAGCATTCCTCCACTGATGCTGGGAATGTAAATTGGTAACAGACACTGTGAAGGATAGAGATGGATACTGGTACAAGGAAAATGAGAATGAGGTTAGAATAGTCCCTAACACCATACACAAAATAACTCCAAATAAAAGATCTAAATGTCAGGATTTAGAAAATCTTAAGGAGCCATAGCCAGGACATACAGTAACATAAAGTACAGGAAGGTCTTTTTGGGTACACCTCTTAGATGAATGAAAAATAAACCAAAAATAAGAAAACAGAACCTAATTAACCCTAAAAGCATTTGCGCAACAAAGGAAACCCAAAATGAAAGACAATTGCAACCTGGAATGGGAAGAAATATTTGCAAATGAAGATACCAACAAGGAATTCATCTCCAAAACAAACAAGGAGCTCCAAATAGTTTAATATCAATAACACAACAACCCAAGACAAAAATGGGCCAAACACAGAAATGGATATTTCTTGGAGGAAGACATAGATATTGTGATTAGGCACATGAGAACATGCTCAGCACCTCCCATTCTGACACAAAGGCAAATCAAAAGTCTGATGCGATATCACCTCACATCAGTCAGGATGGCCATCTCAAAACACCTAAAAGTATGTCTCCTATTGGCAGGCAGGGTCTTTACCACTAGCACCACATGGGAAGCCCTATTCCAATATAAAAAAACAATGACAGTTCAGAAAAAGGTTTAAAAAAACGAAGAAAATAGAAAGCAGGGCATGAAGGAAATGGCAACCCACTCCAGTGTTCTTGCCTGGAGAATCCCAGGGACGGGGGAGCCTGGTGGGCTGCCGTCTATGGAGTCGCACAGAGTCGGACACGACTGAAGCGACTTAGCAGCAGCAGCAAGCTTCCATTCGGAGAAGGCGATGGCACCCCACTCCAGTACACTTGCCTGGAAAATCCCATGGACGGAGAAGCCTGGTGGGCTGCAGTCCATGGGGCCGCGAAGAGTCAGACACGACTGAGCGACTTCACTTTCACTTTTCACTTTCATGCATTGGAGAAGGAAATGGCAACCCACTCCAGTGTTCTTGCCTGGAGAATCCCAGGGGCAGGGGAGCCTGGTGGGCTGCCGTCTATGGGGTCCCACAGAGTCAGACATGACTGAAGCGACTTAGCAGCAGCAGCAGCAGGGCACGAAGAAATACTGCCGCCTTGTGGCCATATTGGTAACTACAACTATAAAAGTGTTGACTGGCACTTAATATTCACAAGGTCTGGGAGTGGGAGGAAGGTGTAAGTAAACAATTGCCTTCCAGGAGTCTCCTAGGGGTGGTCATTGAAAAGAACTCATAACTGGGTAGACCTTCATGAAGCCAGTTTTAACAAGTACCCTTAACTCACACCTTAAAAAAAAAAATCACATGAAAAGATGTCACCATCCCTAAATAGTAAGGAAGTGTGTTCAATCCTGCAATGAGGTATCACCCCAAACCTGCCAGAACAGACATTGTCAAGCACTCTACAAAGGACAAATCCACCAAATGCTGTGGAGAAAAGGGAACCCTCCTCCTCTGATGCTAAAAATGAAAATAGGTGAGCACCAACATGGAGGCCAGCCCGCTGGTTCCTTGAGCAATGAAAAGGAGAATGAATTAGAATATCTCTCAAACCATACACAGAAATAAACTTCAAATAAGATAAAGATCTAAATGTAAGGGCGGATACTATGGAACTCTTGAGGAAACTATATGTGGGACACGCTGTGACATCAATTCCACCAAGTGCTTTTGGGATCCACCCCTCAGAAAAATGAAAAATAATCCACAAGTTAGGGAATGGGACCAAGTTAATCTTAAAAGCATCTGCATAGCAAAGGAAACCCTAAACAAAAGAGAAAGAGGACCCTCAGAATAGGAAAAATATATTTGTAATTGAAGATACTCACAAGGAATCTGTGTCCAAAACATAGAAACAATCCTTGCAGCTTAATATCAAAAAGAGGAATAACCCAAGAAATCAATGGGCCAAAGATCAAAATCGACATTTCTTCTAGGAAGGCATACTGAAAAAGAAATGCAAGAAGGCAAAGTGGTTGTGTGAGTAGCCTTACAAATAGCTGAGGAAAGAAGAGAAGTGAAAGGCAAAGGGAAAAGGGAAAGATACCCAAGTGAATGCAGACTTCCAGAGAACAGCAAGGAGAGATAAGAAAGCCTTGCTATGTGAACACTGAAAAGAAATAGAGGAAAACAATAGAATGGGAAAGACTAAAGATCTTTTAAGAAAACTGGAGATACCAAGGGAATAGTTAATGCAAAAATAGGCGCTAAAAGGGACAAAAATGGCAAGGACTTAACAGAAGCAGAAGAGATTAAGAAGAGGTGGCAAAAATACACAGAAGAACTGTACAAAAAAGTTCTTAATGACCCAGGTAACCACAATGGTGTTGTCACTGACCTAAAGTCAGATATCCTGGAGTGTGAAGTCAAATGGGCTTTAGGAAGCATTACTACAAGCAAAGCTAGTGGAGGTGATGGAATTCCAGCTGAGCTACATCAAATCCTAAAAGATGATGCTGTGAAAGTGCTGCACTCAATATGCCAGCAAATTTGGAAAACTCAGCAATGGCCATGGGACTGGAAAAGGTCAGTTTTCATTCCAATCCCAAAGAAAGGCAATGCCAAAGAATGTTCAAAGTGAGTGAAGTGAAGTCACTCAGTCGTGTCTGACTCTTAGCGACTCCATGGACTGCAGCCTACCAGGCTCCTCCATTCATGGGATTTTCCAGGCAAGAGTACTGGAGTGGGTTGCCATTGGAAATTGAACTCATTTCACACGCTAGTAAGATTATGCTCAAAATCCTTCAAGCTAGTCTTCAGCAGTACATGAATCAAGAACTCCCAGATGTACAACATGGATTTAGCAAAGGCAGAGGAACCAGAGATCAAATTACCAACAGTGTTAGATCATTGAAAAATCAAGAGAATTAAAAAAAAACTCCTTTTCATTGATTATGCTAAAGCCTTTCACTGTTTAGATCACAACAAACTGTGGAATATTCTTGATGGTATGGGAATAGCAGAGCACACTATGTGCCTCCTGAAAAACCTCTATTCAGGACAAGAAGCAACAGTTACAACTGGACACGGAACGACAGACTGGTTCCAAACTGGGAAAGGAGTACGTCAAGGCTGTATATTGTCACCCTGCTTATTTAACTTCTATGCAGAGGGCATCATGTGAAATGCTGGGCTGGATGACTCACAAGCTGCCAGGAGAAATGTCAATAACCTCAGATATGCAGATGAGACTACTTTAATGGCAGAAAGTAAAGATGAACTAAAGAGCTTCTTGATGAAGGTGAAAGAGAAAAGTGAAGAAGTTGGCTTAAAACTAAACATTCAAAAAGAGTATCCTCACATCTGGTCCCATCAGTTCATGGCAAATAGATGGGGAAAAAGTGGAAACAGTGTCAGATTTCATTTTCTCAGGCTCCAAAATCAATGCAGACTGTGCCTGCAGCCACGAAATTAAAAGACGCTTGCTCCTTGGATGAAAAGCTATGACAAACCTAGACAGTGTATTAAAAAGCAGAGACATGACTTTGCTGACAAAGGTCCATTATAGTCAAAGCTATGGTTTTTCCAGTAGTCACGTACAGATGTGAGTTGGACCATGAGGAAGGCTGAGCGCTGAAGAATTGATGCTTTCAAATTGTGGTGCTGGCAAAGACTCTTGAGAGTCCCTTGGACTGCAAGGAGATCAAACCAGTCAATCCTGAAGGAAATCAGTCCTGAATATTCACTGGAAGAACTGGTACTGAAGCTGAAGATCCAATACTTTGGCACCTGGTGTGAAGAACTGACTCATTGGAAAAGACCCTGATGCTGGGAAAGATTGAGGGCAAGAGGAGAAGGGGGTGATAGAGGATGAGACAGCCAGATGGCAACACTGACTCAGTGGATGTGAGTTTGAGCAAACTCAGGCAGGTAGTGAAGGACAGGGAAGCCTGGCATGCTGCAGTTCATGGGGTCATAAAGAGGCGGACGTGACTGAGAGACTGAACAACAACGGCTAAGGGTAAATCCGCCAGATGCTGTGGGAAAAGGGAACCTTCCTCCACTGCTGGAAAGGAAGATAGGCGAAAGTCAGTATGGAGGCCAGCAGGGTGGTTTTGAGCACTGAAAATGAGAGTGAAATTAGAACATTCCTCAAACCGTACACAAAAATAAGCTTCAAATAAGATAAGGATCTAAGTGGAAGCATGGATACTATGAAGTTCTTGAGGAAACTATAGGTGGGCCATGCTGTGACATCAATCCCACCAGTGCTTTTAGGATCCACCTCTCGGAATACTGAAAAATAAACCAGAGGTTGGGCTTCCCTGATAGCTCAGTTGGTAAAGAATCCGCCTGCAATGCAGGAGACCCCAGTTTATTTCCTGGGTCAGGAAGATACCCTGGAGAAGGGATAGGCTACCCACTCAAGTATTCTTGGGCTTTCCTTGTGTCTCAGCTGGTAAAGAATCTGCCTACAATGTGGGAGACCTGGGTTCGATCCCTGGGTTGGGAAGATCCCCTAGAGAAGGGAAAGGCTACCCACTCCAGTATTCTGGCCTGGAGAATCCACATGGACAGAGGAGCCTGGTGGGCCTCAAAGAGTCGGACACAACTGAGTGACTTTCACTTTCAAACAAAAGTTAGAAAATGGGGCCAAATTAATCTTAAAAGCATTTGCACATCAAAGGAAACCTTAAACAAAAGAGAAAGACAGCTCTCAGAATGGGAAAATATATTTGCAAATGAAGATACTCACAAGGAATTTGTGTCCAAAACATAGAAACAATCCTTGCAGCTTAATATCAAAAAGATGGAAAACCCAAGAAATCAATGCACCAAAGATCAAAATGGATATTTCTTACATGAAGGCATGCAGATTGCCATTGGGCACATGAAAAGGTGCTCAGCATTGCTAATTATTAGAGACAGGCCGATCAGAAGCCCCTGTGAGTATCACCTTACACTGGTGATACTGGCCATCTCCAAACATAAAAAAGTGTTTAGAGAGGCTGTGGAGGGAAGGGACCCTTCCTACACTCTTGTTGGGAGAGTGAAATGGTACATGAACTAGGGAGAACACCATGGAGGTTCTTTAAAAATATAACATTACCCGAGGACACAGCAATCCCACGCCTGGGCATCAAGCCCGAGAAAGTCAAAATTTTGAAAGGCAGTGGTCCCTGTGATCATGGCCACACTAGGTACCATAGCAAAGACACGGAGCAACCTAAGTGTAGAAGGACAAATGAATGGATAAGGAAGATGGGGGTACATAGATGCGAAGCAACATCACTCAGCCATAAAGAAGCAGAGCGTAATGCTACGTTCAGCCTTAGAGAAGAAAGTACAGATGATCATACCAAGAGAAGTGAGGGACACAGGGAGAGGTAGTACCATATATTACTTCTAGCTGAAATCTAAAAATGGATACAAATGAACTCTACCAAAGAGAAACAGTCTCACAAACTATGTTCCCCAGAACAGAAAGGTGTGCCTGAGGGAAAAGGGCTGTTTCAGTCTAACATAGGGAGGCTAATATTATAAAAAGAAGCCACCAGGAAGCACTGTGTAACACAGGAATCCTATTCAGCACTTTGTAATATCCTGCACTGGAGAAGAACAAGGGAAAGAACATATGTACATCTATGTGTAAGTGAATCTAGTTGCTGTAGATCCAAAGGAAAGAAAAAAACCCACAACCTTGTCATTCAACTATATACTCTAATTCAAATTAAAGAATAAAAACAAAAAAGAAAAGAAATAAAGAAGGCTGACTCTTGCCCTCAGGCTACAGTAACCTGGCCTGGTGTCACACCCCTGGAGGCTGAGCAGACTTCTGTCTCAAAATTGAAGGCTCTTGGGGCAGACGGAGCTGGGAGCATGTGGCAGGGAACGTGCTTCCTACGATGGGCCTGGAGGGCCTCTTGCTATCTGCATGAGCACCCAATCTCCAGATCCAGGCGGGCCCACCTGCAGAGAAACCACGCCTACTTCAACTACTTCACCCCCAAAATGGTGGAGCCTCTGGGCTGGAAAAGCTTTGCATGGTCCCTGGGCACCATGTGTCCCGTAGGCTGGATTTCCCAACTCCTGTCCTTAGGGCTGCCCCACTGACAGATGATAGCACCCTCTGCAGAGAGGTGTTCCAAAAATTGGAATGTGTTCTGGGGATAAAGGGTAAGGGGAGGAGAAAGGAGACCCAAGCCTTGGGTGTTTCTTCTGGCACATTCTCCTTAGTTGACGATGCAGGAGCAGAGTTTTCCATAAGACTCATTGGCTGAGGATCAGAGTTGTGCAGGAAGTAATGCTGTTTCTCAGGACTGCTTTCCAGAACAACTTTAAAACAGGTGCTGTCGGTCTCTGAATATTCACAAGGCCTGTAAATGACACCTGCCCTTTAGTCACCTGCCCTATATTGGAAGACATGGGAAAGGAATTCAAACAGGGCAACTTTCAAGAAGACGATTTCAAGAGGCAAACTGTACTCATGCTGCACAAGATCAAAAAGCGCCGGGAAAGAGTCTCTGCTCACTAACTACTAAGCCCAGGCAAATCAAAATTACCATGAGAAGTCCCCTCACACAGGTCAGAATGGCCACCATCTAAACATCTACAGAGTATCCGACTGGCAGAGCATGGAGGCAAAAGGGAATACTCCTACACTCTTGGTGTAGATGTAAACGGGTGTAGAAACTATAAAAACCCGCAAGGAGGTTCCTTATAAACTAAACATCCAGAAACCGTAAGGTCCGACAATCCCACGCCTGGGCTTAGACCCAGAGAAACTAAGTCCAGACAATCCCACGTCTGGGCTTAGACCCAGAGAAGATCAGAATTCACAATGACCCATGCACCCTTGTTTTCAGGGCAGCACGGTTGACAACAGCCAAGAACTAGAATTGCTGCTGGCCAAAATCTTGGCTTTCTCTGCCAGGTGAAGCCAAATAAATATGGAGACAGAGTTTGGAGGAAATAGAAAGTGGCTTTAATTCTCAGCTGGTGAAGCAGGGAACACAGTAGGCTTGTGCCTCAAGCACTGTGCCCCCCATGAGGAGTGTAGGGGCTCATATAAGAGGAGGGCTCATATAAGAGGAGGGCTAGCAGTCACTGATGAGGAACAAAGGTGACAGGATCTTGATTTCTTCCTGTTGCATTGTTTCAAAGACAGTCATAAACTGGCATCAATAACCCAGTAATTGAGTCTGGCAGTTCGGTGGCCTTCTTTCTGATGTGCAACTACAAGGGGAAGGGTGTTGTAAGAGTAAACACCAGATAGGGGAAGGTGATGGCACCCCACTCCGGTACTCTTGCCTGGAGACTCCCATGGACAGGGGAGCCTGGTGGGCTGCAGTCCATGGGGTCACTAAGGGTCAGATATGACTGAGCGACTTCCCTTTCACTTTTCACTTTCATGCATTGGAGAAGGAAATGGCAACCCACTCCAGTGTTCTTGCCTGGAGAATCCCAGGGACCGGGGAGCCTGGTGGGCTGCCGTCTCTGGGGTCGCACAGATCAGACACGACTGAAGCAACTTAGCAGCAGCATAGAGTCGAAGGAAAATAGGTCCAAAGCATAGCTCATGCAGAGTTAGGGGGCAGAAAAGCAAACTTAGTTATAGACATGCATTAAAGTAAAACAACTAGGAACTTTCAGGCCTGCTTACTGTTTCTTCATCTTCTTTGTTCCTAAGAAAGAGAAATTTTAAGAAAAAACCTTCATTCCTCCTTTTTAACTTTCCACTGCAACAAATTCAACCAAAATATCCATTGACAGGAAAATGAGGAACGAGTAGTGCGCCTCTGCACTGGAACGCTAGCAGCCGTGAATCAGAACAGAATAACTCCATTGACAGCAGCGTGGATGGACAGGGTGATTACCTTACTCAGTAAAGGAAGTCAGAGAGACAAATATCATAGGGTATCACTGACAGTTGTATTCTTGAAATGAATGCAAATGTCGGATATTACATGATACAAATAGACTTCTACAAACTTAGAAAACAAATTTATGATTACAAAAAAAATCTTAGAATTGAGGGATAAATTAAGATTTTGCTAATAATGTATGCTCATTAATATATATGAAACAATATATATATCATTAATATAGTTATCTGATACAATCAACTAATCAATCCATTGAATAGTACAGGGCAGTCTATGGAACACATTTTAATCATTTATATGAGAAAGAAAACACCCGAAAGAACTAATAAACGTCTGTGTCTAAGTGAATCAAGCACCCATACACCTGAAGCAAGCAAAGTATCAGAAATCAGTTCTACTCCAAAGTAAGTAACAATGAAAAGTGAAGTGAAGTCACTCAATCTGTCCGACTCTGAGACCCCACGGATGGTAATCTACCAGGCTCTGCGGTCCATGGGATTTTCAGGCAAGAATACTGGAGTGGGCTGCCATTTCCTTCTCCAGGGGATCTTCCCAACCCAGGGACTGAACCCAAGTCTCCTGCATTGCAGACTGACGCTTTACCGTGAGCCACTCGGGAAACCCATATAATCCTTAGTACAGATAAATGTCCAGAAAAAGCAAAAATGAAAGTGGAACATGAAGAAATGCTGCCCCCTTGTGCTGTTTTTTGTAACAGCAACTATAAAAGATACACTGATTCAGTTCGGTTCCTTCGCTCAGTCGTGTCCGACTCTTTGCGACCCCATGAATCGCAGCTCGCCAGGCCTCCCCGTCCATCACCAACTCCCGGGGTTCACTCAGATTTCCATCGAGTCAGTGACGCCATCCAGCCATCTCATCCTCTGTCGTCCCCTTCTCCTGCCCCCAATCCCTCCCAGCATCAGAGTCTTTTCCAATGAGTCAACTCTTCGCACGAGGTGGCCAAAGTACTGGAGTTTCAGCTTTAGCATCATTCCTTCCAAAGAAATCCCAGGGCTGATCTCCTTCAGAATGGACTGGTTGGATCTCCTTGCAGTCCAAGGGACTCTCAAGAGTCTTCTCCAACACCACACTTTATATTCCCAAGGACCTGGGGCTGGAAGTAAACAACCACCCAGGGGTGGTCACCAAAAAAGAATTCAAAACTGGGTAGATGTTCGGGGAGCCAATTTCATCAGGTACCTTTAACTCACATCCTTTAAGAAAAGTCACACGATATCACCATTGCTAAATATTAGAGGAATGCAAATCACAACTGCAAGAAGGAATCACCTCACACTAGTCAGAATGGCCATTGTTAAACCCTCCACAAACGTTAAATGCTGCAGACGCTGTGGAGGAAGGGGAACACCCCTCCTCTGCTGCTGGAAATACAAATTGGTGACAGCCACTCTGGAGGACAGCGTGCTGGTCATTTCCGACGTGCCCAGCTCTAAGCGGCAGTGAGCGGTAGCTGGAAGCAGGGTCTTAGCTTCCCAGACCGGGAGTCCTAACCACTGGACCACAGGAGCCAGCAGTCAGGGCTAAGGTTCCTTGTCTTGCCTGCCTGGTCAAGGATGAATTTAGGTGAGGAGGCAGAAGGTAAAGAGTAAAGTAAAAAAGTTTATTGAAAAGAAAATTACACGCGGAAAGATGCACAGGTGAGCTCAGAGAGTCGTGCCTTTGGAAGTTTATATCCCTTATAAGAGGCCAGTTAGCCGGGTCTTTGTCTTCCCTCAGGCCAATCATCTTGCTTTGTAACCTTTGTAACTGCCCCCACCTCCACCGGTTCATTTGTCTCAGGACCCTCCCCTGGGGTGCACACGTAAACCTTAGTCAAGAAGTATCTTGAAGTGGGAGGCTTCTGGGAGGAGCAAGACTCTTTATGGCCTGAATTACCCTCTGACTTTTGACTCCAAGGAGCCTTTCTGCGCATGTGTAGTGTCCTCCCTAATCCTTCACTCAGACAGGGTTTTGCCTCTCTTTCCTTGCCAAGATTATTCCCTTGAGGTATTTACAGGAGACAAAGACTGGCTACTTACTCTGTTTCTATTGTTACTTCAACTTCTGAGAGCAAACAGGGGGCTGGCTGTAAATTCCTCAATTGGAACCCACCTATGTTGCCTCAGGAAATGCAGAGCGGAGGCTGGCTGATTGTGAATTTCCGACCTGGACCCCATCTATCTCCTACCATACTGGTTCCTTGAACAGTGAAAATGAGAGTGAAATTAGAATATTCCCGAATGCCATACACAAGAATAAACTCCAAATAAGATAAAGACCCCATCTTAGTATGGCTCAGTGGTAAAGAACCCACCTGTCAATGAAACAGACTCGGGTTTGGATCCCTGAGTTGGGGAGATTCCCTGGAGAATGGAATGGCAACCCATTCCAGTATTCTTGCCTAGGAAATCCCATGGAAAGAGAAGCTTGGTGGGATACAGTCCAGGGGTCACAAAAGAGTCAGACACAGCTTAGCAACAGATTTTCAAGATAAAGGTCTAAGTGTAAGGTCGGTCTCTTGTGACCCCATGAACTGTAGCCCGGCAGGCTCCTCTGTTCAGGGCATTTCTCAGGCAAGAATACGGGAGTGGGTAGCCATTCCCTTCTCCAGGGGATCTTCCTGATCCAGGGATGGAATCCACATCTCCTGCATTGCAGGTAGATTCATTTACCAGCTGAACCAACAGGGAAGCCCCACCTCCTGGAGGGGGCTGTGTATAAAGACCTCAACCCAGGCATTGCTGGGAAGGGCTGGCTGGCTGGTCTAGGTCAGCCAATCCTCACCCCTCAGGGGCTCACAGTTGCAGAAAATGGGCCTTGTTGTGCTGGCCAGGTGCAAGGAACAGAAGTGTAGTCTTGAGGGTCAGCATGGACATGGGGCTGAAGCTCTGGCCTGATTTCTAATTATTTTTTCTGGCCCATGAGTGGGAGAGAATTTAAAGGAGGCTTTCTTCTAAGGAGAGGGAACCAAGAGTCAGGAAGAAGAGGGGTGGTGGGTGGAGACAGGGGCCCAGGGTCCTGGTGCAGTGGAAGCCTCTGGAAGACCTGGTGGAGGGAGGCTGCTTCGCATGAAGCCCAGGGTCACTGCCCTGTCCAGGAGCAACTGTTGGTCCTGATCCTGCTCTCACGTGCTCAGGGCCAGCTCTGGCCAGGAAGAGGGCTGGGGGTGCTCTGCAACGAGTGCTCTGTGCACAGTTCCTGTGTGCTGAGCCCTCCCCAGACGGGTCCCCTGCCCTGGGAGGGGTCTGCCCATGTGAGCCCCGTGCCCTGGGAGGGATGTGTGAACTGGCTCCTTCTCTTTGCAGCTGGCACAAAGCTGCTTACAATGAAGATTAAAATCAGCTGAGGACAGAGGTCAGGAGCAGGGTCAAGGGTCCAAGCTCACTATGCACACCACATGACACAAGGTGTTGAGGCAAAGAATACAGCTGCATTCTGAGTGCCGGCTGACCAAGAAGATGGCCGATTAATGTCTCCAAATAACCATCTTCTCGGGGTATGGATGCCAGGTTCTTTTATGAATTAGAGATAGAAGAGATGAGGAAACAAACTAAAAAGGCCGTTGATCTTGCAAATATCTTGTAGAATGGCAAGTCTCGGGAAGAGAATGTGTTGATTTCTTCCTTCCTGCCATCCACAGGTGGACAGAGTTCTGAACAAAGGCACTTTAGTTTAACAGTCAGGCAGAGGGGCAGGATTCTCTGAGGCAGACCATTATGTGTCACTATAGTAACAAAAGTAACAGCGAGCAAGTCAAAGAGCACATGCAAGAAGGGTGAGTCCTGAAGATGCATGTGAATCAGAGCAGGGGCTGTGCTCCAGGAGGCTGGACTCTACCTGGCCGGTCACTGCCCCACTCCCAGGCACTTCTGCCCTGTGAAGTCCTCTGCCCTTTGTCAGATTCAAACCTTTCATCCCACATTCCATGCTCTTCATTTTCCCCGCTTCCAAGGTGGATAATCCATACACAGAAACTCAGGCAGACCAAACACACTTGCCCGGCTGTGTGTCACGTGGCACGTCTCTGGCTCAGATTCTATACAGGAAGTTCCCATTGCTGTAGAAAAACTCTCGTCCCCTGTGCATAACTCTGTTGCTAAAGATCTGGTCCCCTGCGTCCCCTGCCTTAAGCTCTTCCAGCCTCTTGTCACTGGGCAGTCCGTCTCTGTCAGTTCCTCTGGCTCCCCCACAATCGCTGGTGGGGTGACCTAAAGCAGCAGCAGTAGGCACCAATCACTTCCCCTCCTCCAGGCCCTGGACTCCTTTATTCCCTTCCTTCTGTATCCTTGGTGTATCTGTACTGTGAGTGTTCAGTTCAATCGCTTTCAAAGCTGTACTGTGACATGGCCTTTGGATGAGGCTTCATCCCCAGGCATCAGCAAAGAGCCTGATATAGACTGGCCTGCAGAAAGCGGTTTTGAGGAATCCCCAGGGCCTGGGAGCTCCTGGAATGAGTGGGCAAGTCCAGTTTCTTAAGGACTTTTTGATCCTGCTCCAGTTTCTGTTCCAATGCGATTACTGGAAGGCAAACACGGAGGAAAAGAGAGTGAGCTGGGCTTTCGGGCAGAGAAAGATTATAGGAGAGAGAAAGTAACTGGCTTTAGAGAGAAACCAGTGATCTCCCTTCACAGCCAATCCTTCTTATACCCTATTGATGGGAAATTGTTCCCCGAAGGGAGGGGGCCTTAGTTTACCTTTAGCCTGAAGCTGGGGTCTGGCGTCACATAGTCGGAGGGAGTCTCATAGGCGGGTGGTCACGTAGTCTTGAGAAACTGGCACCAGCAGGGAAAACGGGACATTGCCTTAAGGAAAAACAGGATGCCACCAGGGCAGTGTGGCCACTGTGACTTCATCCCTTGTTTGTCAGGTCACCACAATGGGCCACTTTTAAATAATATGCTCTGAGCCCCTTGTGGACCCTAACACGTACAAATTTGCTTTCTAAAACCTTTGGATCACATCGGTGCGGACATCAAAGACTTCAGCCAGTCTGGGAACTGACCAAGACTGCAAATTCCCTGTGTAAATACCCATGAAAAAAACAAGCAGATTTCCCATCTGTGAAGACATCTCCCATCAGAACAGTTAATGGACAATGTAACACTCGTGATAAATACATGAAAAGAAGGCTTGGAAAAACTGCAAATGCAGTCTCTGTCTTGCACCGCTAAATGACTACAGCCTGTTCTTCTGTGCTGACAGCAGCACCCAACTGCTCCTAGTCATTTCACTTCATATCAGCTGGATTCCTCTCACTGCGTGACACGTCCCAGTTAGAGCCTGGTGATGCAAGAAGACGGTCTTTCCCTTCAGAAAACATACAATCCAGACATCCCTGACAGTGCAGTGATGAAGACTGTGCCTCCAATGCAAGGAGTTGGAAGATACAGTGCAGGTGGGGTTTGATCCCTGGTTGGGGAACTAAGATCCTACCTACCCCACTATGCACCCAAAAACAAAACACACAAAAGACTGCTGTGTGATTGAATGGCATAATGTGTAATAAATACCCAGCTCAGGGCCTGTTCCTAAGTGGACATTCAAAAAAAAACAGAATACAATCTGGTGGTGGAGACAGATGTATTAACACCCAGCAACACTATGAGAAGAATCTCAGCAGAAGATGCTGTGAGAGAAGGAAAGGCAGGGACAGGCTAGTTCCATGCCTGCGTGGTGGCCCAGGAATTGCTTCAGGAAGTCCACGCTAGAGCTGGTCTGAAAGCTTGAGCAGTTGTAACAAGCTGGTACAGGGGAGGAAAGAGAGGGTCAAAGGAACTGATGGTAGAGCAGGCAGCAGGTGAGATACACAGAAGCACATCTCCTTTGTTGGAAGGAGCTCAATCTGTGTGACAGTGCGAGCTGCAGGAAGACCATGCCTCGCTTAGGCATTCTGGAGTTTATCTCAGAGCAACAGTGAACTAAGGAAGAATTTTAAGCAGCAGAATGCCATGAGCAAATTTTCATTTTGAAGCCCAACCCAGTGAAGTCAAATAGGGGGCAGTCATTAATTAGATTCCTTGAACTAGAATCTGTATATTAATGAATAATAACCTATAACTTGCTTTCCCTGACCAAGTGTGTTTTAATTGTTCCTGCAAACTGCATACCCTCCTGGCTTCACAGCCTAGAAAATGTATCACACAACTCCTCTAACTGCCCCCTGTAGACAACACTTCTGACCAGGGGTCAGTGTGGTAATAGTTGTTTAAATTGTTGTTCAGAACACGGGGCTAGTTTTGCCCAGCTCAAACCAGTTGAGACCGCTGACCATTCAACTGGGCCTGCACAAGTGTCCAGTGGGTGCCCTTTCATTGTCAAGGGGCAAAATCTCCATCCTGAGATCATGATAATGCAGCCCATTATTTTCTTAATGTGCATCCCATGAGGAACCATGTAACTCAGATACCTCTGTGCACAGCTCCAATTACTTAACCTTTTTCTAACCCTTCAATAACCTTTCCTGAAGCTTCAAACCATCCTGCTTCTCTTTTTGAATTTTATTTATTTGGCTGCACTGGGTCTTAGGTGTGGCACTTGGGATCGAGATCCCCAACCAGGAATTGCACCCGGGCCCTCTGCAATGGGACCATGGAGTCTTAGCCACTGGACCACCAGGAAGTCTCCCACACTGCTTCTTTACCTCATAAATATCCTAAGCGTCTCCTTCAAGGAGGCCAATTTAAGATTTGTTCTCCTGTCTGCTTGCTTAGCTGCCTGTACCCCTGTAACCCCTTTCTCTGCTGCAGACCTCAAGGTCTCAGCACTGACTTGCTGTACAAACGAACGTGATTCAGTTACCTGGTTCAGTAACAGTGGGGTATTTTTGTTCAAGACCAAAGAAGGAAAGATCAGGCATCAGGCAAGAGGCTGTCAGTAATTCAGGCAGTCTGAACTGAGGCAGGGGCACTGGGAGCAGAAGAGAAAAAAGACTTGAGAAATATTTTAGGAAGACCAAATCGTTGTACTTGGTAAGGAACTAAATATTGGGTTAAGAAATAGGCTGAGAGTCAGTATTTTTAGAGTAGGTGGTTGGTGGGACTATTCAGGGATATAGCAAAAACAGGAGCAAGCAGAATGAAATTGTCAGAGAACAATGATGAATTCTATTTTGTACACGTTGAGTTTGAGGAGCTTGTGTGATAGCCAAACAGCAAAGTCTAGTGCACAGCTGACTATAGATTCAGAACAACAACTTGGACCGGACAGGATAGATCTGGAAGTCATAAGCCAACAAAAGGAATGGTTGAAGCCACCTGGCATCAAGCAGGGAAATATCCAGAGTGAGATAAAATGACCCAGGACACAACTCTAAAAAATTGCAATACTTAAGGTACAGGACGGAGAAGGCAATGGCAACCCATTCCAGTACTCTTGCCTGGAAAATCCCATGGACGAAGGAGCCTGGTAGGCTGCAGTCCATGGGGTCTCTAAGAGTCGGGCACGACTGAGCGACTTCACTTTCACTTTTCACTTTAATGCATTGGAGAAGGAAATGGCAACCCACTCCAGTGTTCTTGCCTGGAGAATCCCAGGGACAGGGGAGCCTGGTGAGCTGCCGTCTCTGGGGTCACACAGAGTCGGACACAACTGAAGCAACTTAGCAGCAGCAGGTACAGGAGGAAGAAGGGAAGCCCAGGGAGGAAACAGAAAACCAGTCCTGCAAATAAGTGAGTGATCCCCTGGGTCAAGGGAGAATTTCAAGAATGCAGACAAGGTCAAATGCTGAGAAATGTTAGGCAAGCTAAAGCGTTGAGTCAGTTATGCCTAGCCCTGAGGGATTCACTGATATATTTGTGAGCAGTTTTGGAGAAGGAAATGGCAACCCACTCCAGTATTCTTGCCTGGAGAATCCCATGACGGAGGAGCCTGGTGGACTACCGTCCATGGGGTCCCAAAGAGTCGGACACAACTGAGCGACTTCACTTTCACTTTCACTTTGTCATGATGAGACAAACAAAAAGGAGAGCAGGCAGTCAGGGAGCCAGGAGGCGACAGGAGAAGGAGGAGAAGGGAGAGTAGTGTAGCCTTGACAGCTGGGTTTTGTTTTGTGTGCGTGTGTGTCTAATTCAAATGATTGACTTAAGCTTTGCTTGCCAAAGCATGCATTTTGAAGATGACTGTCTTCAATAAACACACTGCCAGCCACACAACTAGATAAAAAGCCGGGCTCCTCCCATCCCCACCCCCCACCTCCACACTGAGGCCCCTTTGTTTTAGAGATTATGGTTGACTTCAATGATTAACCACTTAGGCCACTTGCTTTTTCTCTTCCTGTGCCTTAAATTCCTGTTAAATTCACCAATAATGAGTGAGCCCTCAAAATCCTAGGCTCCACCCCCAAAAAAACCCTAGACCCCAGTGCTCAACCCCAATAAAAGTAAAACTCCAGGCCCTTGTTCTCTCTACCCAAGACCGTGCTGTGTGGCCTCAGGTTTGCCATGTAATTTCCAGGTCCTGTAAGTGTTAAACTGCCCCCCATCCCCTGCCCGCCGCCAGCGTTTCTTGATGGTTATTGAAGGGCATCTTGTAATCTTAGGACCCACAAGAGCTGGTCCAGCCGCAGCACTGGTTATTGATAGACTGAGCCTGACCCACAACACCAACATTAGATTGACAGATCAAGGTCCCTGAGGAATTATGGAGGGATTTGACCTAGAGCACCCAGAGCACTGGACCTAGACAAGTGAAAGACGGCCACTTCCCCAGTGATGTGAACAGAGTACAAGACTGAGAGTGGAAGATAAGGAGGAAGCCAAGATGCTTTAATAACGTTTTTACTGAAAGGCCTGACTTTTCTCTGAAAAAAAAAGATATTTACTGATCTCCAAAGGGGAGGTGATAGATAAGAAGATGGAAGGGTTGAAAAGGCTGGTATTCAATACATGAGAGGAAGCTGAAAAAGAGAGGTGTTATAGGCTTATAAAATCTGGATCATCCCTATAAACCACCCCCCCCATTCTAAGTCTCAACTCCAGAGTTATTCTGATGAGAATGAAAAATGGAATATGATCCATGGAGGACTATTTAGCAATGTTTATCAAGATACAAATACATTTAACCTTGGGTTCAGCAGCCCTACTTCTGGCAGATTTGTAGACTGATGAGTATACAACGTTATGCCCTGGAGCACTATTTGTTAAAGCAAATGAGTGGAAACAATTCAAATGTCCACTGTTAGGAAGGAAGTTAGAAATGAGCAATAAGGGGAGGCCTGGCTGAAAGGATGTAAATCTCCATGGACTGCAGCAAACCTGCTTCCCTGTCCTTCACTGGCTATCTGTGTTTGTTGAAACTCCTGTCCACTGAGTCAGTGATGCCATCTGACCATTTCATCCTCTGCCACCCCCTTCTCCTCCTGCCCTCAATCTTTCCCAGTATCAGTGTCGTTTCCAGTGAATCAGCCTTCGTATCAGGTAGCCAAAGTGTTGGAGTTTCAGCTTCAGCATCAGTCCTTTCAGTGAATAATCAGGGTTGATTTCCTTCAGGAAGCCTCACTAGAAGGATTTTGAGCATTACCTTCCTAGTATGTGCAATGAGTGCAACTGTCTGGTAAACATTTTTTGACATTGCCCTTCTTTGGGACTGAAATGAAAACTGACCTTTCCCAGTTCTGTGGCCACTATGAGTTTTCCAAATTTGCTGGCATATTGAGTGCAGCACTTTAATAGCATCATCTTTTAGGGTTTGAAACAATTCAGCTGCAATTCCATCACCTCCACTAGCTTTGTTCTTAGTAATGCTTCCTCAGGCCAATTTGACTTCACACTCCAGGATATCTGGCTCTAGGTGAGTGATCACACCATCATAGTTATTCAGGTCATGATTTAGTTTGGATTAATAAAATTCTTACTGAAAAAATGATTTAAAATAAGTAACAAGATGATGAAAACCAGGAGAGATCTTTCTGACTCAGATAAGAAATTCTGAGTAGTAAACGAAAAACAATGGGCAGAACTTCCCTGGTGGTTCAGTGGCTAAGACTCTGCACTCTCAATGCAGGAGACTCAAGACTGATCCCTGGTCAGAGAACTAGATCTCATATGCCGAAACTAAGACTTGGCACAGCCAAATAAATAAATATTTTAAAAAGAAAAGCAGTGGGTATATTTGTTCACATAATTTTTTTAATATGGAAATAGTTGTATGAAAATTCAAACATCTTAAAGAGTATATCATTATAACATTTTAGACAGTAAAATATGTCTTGACCTTTCCTCTAATAAGAGGCTTTGTGTTAGTGGCTCAGTCATGTCCAGCTCTTTGCAACCCCATGGACTGTAGCCCAGTAGGCTCTTCTGTTCATGGAATTCTCCAGGCAAGAATACTGGAGTGGGGAGCCATTCCCTTCTCCAAGAGATTTTCCCAAGCCAGGAATGGAACCCAGATTTCCTACATTGCAGGCAAATTCTTTACTCTCTCAGCCACCAGGGAAGCCCAATAAGAGGCTATGCTGCTAAGTCACATCAGTTGTATTCGACTCTGTGATCCCATAGACGGCAGCCCACCAGGCTCTGCTGTCCCTGGGATTCTCCAGGCAAGAGTACTGGAGTGGATTGCCATTGCCTTCTCCAATAAGAGGCTATAGAACAATGCAAAAGGCTCCAGCTTCCCTTACTAGGAAATAGTTGGGAAGTCATTAATTCAGTGGATATTTGTTCTGTAGTGCTGGGCACTCTTTTAAGTGAGTGATGACCACTTGAAGGTCTTGCTCTCAAGCAGCATACATCCAAATGGTTAACCATAAAAGATGACAAGGATGAAGCAACGTGAAATCTTCTGGAAAATTCATGGATGCTCAAATCCCTTTCATAAAATGGTGTAGTATTTGCATAAAGACTACACATACCTTCCTGTGTACTTTAAATCATCTCTAAATTATTTATAATAACCTCAGACAGGCAGATGACACCATCCTTTTGGCAGAAAGCAAAGAGGAACTAAAGAGCCTCTTTTTAAAAAATTTATTTATTTTTTAATTGACGGGTAATTGCTTTACAGAATTTTGTTGCTTTCTGTCAAATCTCAATGTGAATCAGCCATAGGTATACATATATCCCCTCCCTTTTGAACCTCCCTCCCATCTCCCTCCCCATCCCACCTCTCTAGGCCCTGTTTGAGTTTCCTGAGCCATACAGCAAATTCCCCTTGGCAATCTAGTTTACCTATGGAAAGGTAGGTTTCCATGTTACACTTTCCATATATCTCACCCTCTCATTCCCTTTCCCCATGTGGTAAGTCTATTCCCTATGTCTATTTCTTCATTCAGTTCAGTTCAGTTTAGTAGCTCAGTCGTGTCTGACTCTGCAACCCATGGACTGCAGCACGCCAGGCCTCCCTGTCCATCACCAACTCCCAGAGTTTACTCAAACTCATGTCCATTGAGTTGGTGATGCCATCCAGCCATCTCATCCTCTGTCGTCCCCTTCTCCTCCTGCCTTCAGTCATTCCCAGCATCAGGGTCTTTTCAAATGAGTCAGTTCTTCGTATCAGGTGCCCAAAGTATTGGAGTTTCAGTTTCAGTATCAGTCCTTCCAATGAATATTCAGGACTCATTTCCTTTAGGATGGACTGGTTGGATCTCCTTGCAGTCCAAGGGATTCTCAAGAGTCTTCTCCAACATCACAGTTCAAAAGCATCAATTCTGTGTAGGAACTGGTTTGTTCTCTGCTCTATTTCTGAAGGAGAGTGTGACAGCAGAGATACAAGTAGCTGCTATTTGGTTTGATATAAAAACACACGTCTGGAGAGAAAACAGAAGGAGTAAAAGATTAGACAAAGATTTTAGGAAAATAGTAGCCAGGAGGGCAACTCTTTCTCCTCTGAACCCATCACACACACACACACACACACACACACACACACACTCACACATACACATTCACCTGGGGCCTGAAGGATGGTGAAATGCCAGGAGGGAAGTGATGAACAGAGGAACCACCAGAGGCTGGGGCAGGGCACACTAAGTGTAGCACCTAGGTCACTTTTACAGATTGTTTGATGTGCCTTTAAGTAGGGACCCTGACCACAATGTGAGCCCAGAGGCCATGTCTGTTGCCTTTTTAACCAGTGTTTCTCTGACTGCAGGTAACAGTTTGCCCATTAGTAATTGAGCAAGAGAGTTTCCCTGGTGGCTCAGCATAAAGAATCTGCCTGCATGCAGGAGCCACAGGAGACTCAGGTTCCATCCCTGGGTCAGGAAGATGCCCCTGGAAGACAGAATGGCAAGCCACTCCAGTATTCTTGCCTGGAGAATCCCATGGACAGAGGAACCTGATAAGCTACAGTCCATGGGGTTGCAGAGAGTTAGACATGACTAAAGTGACTGAGCACACACACAATTGAGCAAGAAGGATGCCCTTTGCATCTTACCACTTAAAACTCCTGGCATCATCCCAGGACACTTATATGTGTACTGAAGCCCATGACCCTGTTCACCAAGTTTAGTGAGGCTAGGGATGATGTGCAAAGGACATATTCAAAGCTAGGTTACAAACTCAATCCAGGGCAAGAAGTAGAGATGAACACTTTCTAAGGTTGCAGACGGCTGCTCACAGCCTGCTATTCTGTTGTTGTTCAGGCACTAAGTCACTTCCTACTTTTTGACACCCAATTGACTGTATCCTACAAGGCTTCTCTGTTCTCCACTATCTCCCAGAGTTTGCTCAATTTCATGTCCATTGAGTCAGTGATGCCATCCAATCATCTCATCCTCTGCTACCCCCTTCTCCTCCTGCCCTCAATCTTTTCCAACATCAGGATCTTTTCCAATGAATTGGCAGTTCACATCAGGTGGCCGAAGCATTGGAGTTTCAGCTTCAGCAATGGTCCTTCCAATAAATATTTAGGGTTAATTTCCTTTGATCGTTTGTTTTGATCTCCTTGCTGTCCAAGGGACTCTCAAGAGTCTTTTCCAGCACCACAGTTTGAAAGCATCAAACCTTCTGCAAAAAGGCAGCCAAGAGATGACCCTCTTCTTTCTATCAGCACCAAGCATTTTGCTGAGGTTCTGGAGATTCCCACCTTGTCTCTTCAGCGGCCCATGGTTGCCATCATTCCCAATCTAAGCTGTGAACTTGAGGCTTTCAGAGGTTGCAGAGTGGTTGGTGCTCCCTTGATCTGGTCCTGTGTGTGTCTATCATGTAGAAGTTCCCCAAAGTTTCTGGCATACTGAAGTCATTTTCCCTTTCCTCAGACTGGTTTTCTCTGCCTGTTTCCATACTTCTCTGTTATTTCAATGAAAATTGGAAGGCACAGGCTTTACCCAGGTGGACTAAATTCCTTCTCTTGAAATTCGACTGTGCATTAAGTTTCCCCTTAAGGGAAATTCAGCTGTGCATTGAATTGCCATACTTCATCATGGTTTGTAAAATGTTTTTGAAGTTTCTGGAATTCGAGTGATGGTACAAAACCTTCCCCATCCATGGTCGTTTTAAGGTGAATATGTGAGAGGCATACGTTTAGGAATATGTGGCCGCAGATTGCCACATCTCCGTGTTTTCACCAGATTCAAGAGATTTCATTTACATTCCAGCTCTAAGTCAACAAAGTGGACAGGATATCTGTTCTGGGATAATTTCTGCTATTTTAGACATGACTTACAGATGCTCTCTGAAGAATTCTGACATTGACAGAAACTAATAAAACTTTTAAATGAAAAGAAAGAAAAGACATTCTCTTGTGCAATGCCAACATGTACAACTGCCTGCTTCATTTTCTCCACTGCCGTGTGGACAGCAAACTAAAATTCATTCCCCTCTTTGTACCTCCTTGAACTCTTTCCTTTTTTTATTGGCACTTTGCATGAGAGAAAATGTGCAGAGTTAAGAAGGCATTTTAGGATCTTTCTCTCTGCCAAATTTGCTTGCATATTCTGCTTCTGCTGGAGAATAAAATGGAACACTCTTCATGATAGTTGCCAATATTCCTGACTGTAAGGTCACTCAAGATATTACTTTCCCTCTTAGCAATCCCTCAAAGTTGTTCTCCTCTGTAATTTGAGACAGACCTTTGCCAATTTGCTCTCTCTCTCTCCCCCCCCACCCACTTTTCCACTTTTAATATATTTCCATGCCAAACAAATATTCATATCCTAAAATAAAGCTCCTTTTCTGTTCCTGTGAGATTGTAAAGCTGAAAGTAAAGTTTAGGGAAAAGAGCAAGAAAACACCAAGCCCAGATGGATTGTTTTCATTTGTCTCTGCTCGCTTAGTATTACAGGGGGTGATTTTTGCAGTCTGCCCTGACCACGTGGTGAAACTCCTTGCAGGCTGACATGGAGCAGGACATGCAGAGGAAGGATGTGGGGTTTTTTGTTGTTTGCTTGTTTTCTTTTTTGACTTTTTATTTCATATTGGAGTATAGCTGATGAACAATGTTGTAATAGTTTCAGGTGGACAGAAAAGGGAATCAGCAATACATATACATATCCATTCTCCCCTAAACTCTCCCATCCAGGCTGCCACATAACACTGAGCAGAGTTCCTTGTGCTTTACAGCAGGTCCTTGTTGGTTGTGTGGGTGTGTGCTAAGTTGCTTCCATCGTGGCTGACTCTTTGTGACCCTATGGACCATAACCCGCCAGGCTCCTTTGTCCACGGGATTCTCTAGGCAAGAATGCTGGAGTGGGTTGCCATGCCCTCCTCTAGGGGATCTTCCCAACCCAGGGATCCAACCTATCTCTCCTGCATCTCCTGCACTGTCAGGCAGATTCTTTCCACTGAGCCACCTGGGAAGCCTATCCTATAGTTTCCAATATTGGTCATTTGGGACTTATTTTAGGGAATGATTACTGGAAAAGGTCAGTTTTCATTCCAATCCCAAAGAAAGGCAATGCCAAAGAATGTTCAAACTACTGCACAATTGCACTCATCTCACACACTAAGAAAGTAAAGCTCAAAATTCTCCAAGCTAGGCTTCAAAGGTACATGAACTGAGAACTTCCAGATGTTCAAGCTGGATTTAAAAAGGCAGAGGAACCAGAGAGCAAATTGCCAACATCTGTTGGATCGCTGAAAAAGCAAGAGAGTTCCAGAAAAACATCTACTTCTGCTTTATTGACTATGCCAAAGCCTTTGATTATGTGGATCACAACAAACTGGGAAAATTCTTAAAGAGATGGAAATACCAGACCGCCTTACCTGCCTCCTGAGAAACCTGTATGCAGGTCAAAAGCAACAGTTAGAACTGGACATGGAACAACAGAGTGGTTCCAAATTGGGAAAGGAGTGTGTCAAGGCTGTATATTGTCACCCTACTTATTTAACTTCTATCCAGAGTACATCATGAGAAATGCTGGGCTGGATGAAGCACAAGCCAGAAACAAGATTGCTGGGAGAAATATCAATAACCTCAGATATGCAGATGACACCACCCTTATGGCAGAAATTGAGGAGGAACTAAAGAGCCTTTTGATGAAAGTGAAAGAGGAGAGTGGAAAAAGTTGGCTTAAAAATCAGCATTCAAAAAACTAAGATTATGCCATCCGGTTTCATCACTTCATGGCAAATAGATGGGGAAACAATGGTAACAGAGTGTTTTTATTTTCTTGGGCTCCAAAATCACTGCAGATGGTGACTGCAGCCATGAAATTAAAAGACACTTGCTTCTTGGAAGAAAAGCTGTGACTAACCTAGACAGCATATTAAAAAGCAGAGACATTGCTGACAAAGGTCCATCTAGTCAAGGATTTGGTTTTTCCAGTTAGTTGTGTGGATGTGAGAGTTGGACCATAAAGAAAGCTGAGCACTGAAGAATTGATGCTTTTGAACTGTGGTGTTGCAGAAGACTCTTAAGAGGCCCTTGGACAGCAAGGAGATCCAACCAGTCAATCCTAAAGGAAATCAGTCCTGAATATCCATTGGAAAGACTGATGTTGAAGCTGAAACTCCAATACTTTGGCCACCTGATGGGAAAAACTGACTTATTGGAAAAGACCTCGGATGCTGGAAAAGATTGAAAGTTGGAGGAGAGGGGGACAACAGAAGATGAGATGGTTGGATGGCATCACTGACTCAATGGACATGAGTTTGGGTAAACTCCGGGAGTTGGTGGTGGACAGGGAGGCCTGGTGTGCTGCAGTCCACGGGGTCGCAAAGAGTTGGACACGACTGAGCAACTGAACTGAATTGAACTGTTGTCAAGAGCTGACCTCAGCCAGGCACTGTGTTCATTGCATTATATCCGTGACTTCACTTGATCTCCACAACTCCCCTCCCATAAATAGGAACCATGATTATACACCTTTTACAAATCTGACAAGTAGGAGGCAGATTAGCAGTGTGCTCATGGCCATACCACCAGTAATTGATCACTCCCAATGTGTGCTTGTACCACTAAGCTTTTTGGTTTCTTAATGGTGAACTAATACATTTCTGTTAAAGTGCTTTCATTTGTCTCATCTCACTGTAACCTATTAAGCTTTCAGGATTTCATAATCCCTTTTATCTCTCATTTTTACAGTCCTTTAAATGTATGTTTATTTGTCCATTAACTATTTTATGTATTTTATTATTTACCCTTTAATAATTTAACTGCAGCATCGTTGCTATGTCCTTTGATGTCTGAGTTTTCATTCCCAGCAATGAGCACTTTTCCTGGCACAGAGAAAAATTCAAATAAATATTTTTGGAATATTGAATGAGCTTCTGGCGTTCATATTTTTGACTTGTTAATCTTCTTTATAGGTTTCCTTTTAATTATTTATCTTCTTTTAATTTTTATTATTCACCCTTTGGTAGTTTAACTTTGACACAATTAGTTCACTGTAAGTTCTGAGCAAGTGGTTTATCTCTTGTGATTGTTTTCATTTCTCCATAGATTGTTAATGTTTTAAGCTTTTGATATTAAAGTTCAAGGTCCTGATATGGCATTATTTTGCCCCATCCCAATTTCCTTATAGTTAACTTTTAAATTCTTAAGTTTTGTTTTCCTTAAATTTTCAGTTTATTTCTTTTCCCAAGTTACTATGCTGTCCCATCTTTTTATTTACTTATTTTTAATTAGTTCTATGAAAACACTTTTCTTTATGATATATGCCACAATATGTTTTTATTAATAATAACTCTAATATCAACTAACAGGTTTTACTGTATCAGAAACTGTAAACTGCCTTTCGTAGTATCTCATTATTTACTCATTTTTTGTTCTTATTGTTTAGTCACTTCAATCATGTCCGACTCTTTGCAACCCCATGGAATGTAGCCCGCCAGGCTCCTCTAGCCATGGGATTTCCCAGGAAAGACTACTGGAGTGGGTTGCCATTTCCTTCTCCAGGGGATCTTCCGACCCAGGGATCAAACGTGCACCTCCTGCACTGGCAGGCGGACTTTTTTTTTTTTAACCACTGAGCAATATGGGAAGCCCCTTTCTAAATGATACCTGTTCAAAATTTTGCCTATTTTTCTATGAGCCATTTTCTTTTTCAAATTCATCACTTAAAATTATTTATATATTCTAGATAGTATACATTGTCCCATCACTTTATTAATGAGCCTTTTGTTAAACACAAATTCTTAATTAATGCAGTGAAGTGTATCAGCTTTGTTCTCTGGAGTGTGCTTTGTGTGTCTTGGGTAAGAATTCCTCCCATAGGCCAAATTCATAACCATATTCTCTTGTACTTTCTTTTAAAAGTTTTATAGCTTTGTCTTCTACATATAAGACTTCATCTATTGAAGAACTAACTTTTGACTTTGTTCTTTCTATTATACACTTTATTTCTACTTCATTAATCTCTCTTTCTATGTGGTATAAACACTGATGATCCTAAACTAAACATAAGATACAAATGACCTTATACACAAATAAAAAAATTTCAAGTTCTGAAGTACTTTTGTTTAGAGGATATAAAAGGGCTTTCTTAATACACATACAAGTATAGATAATGACACCTCACTTAATTCTTCAGACCATGGGGAACTACTAAGATCTACCAAACCTTTTAGTAACCAGAACTGCATCTTAAAAATGTAACTCTGGGACTGCCCTGGCGGTCCATGGTTAGGACTCCATGGTTTCAGTGCTTCCACAGCAGTGGGCATGGGTTCGATCCCAGGTCAGGGAACTAAGATCCCACATACTGTGCGGCAAGGCCAAAAAAATGAAATGAATAAGTAATAAAAATATAACTCTGGCTGACGTAAGTGAGATCATGGAATTCTGAACGATGTCAGTGACAAGTAGTCAAGAAGAGGATCTAGCCAGGTCTTATTGGGTGTGAGGTATGCCAGAGAACGGGCCAATATTCAGTTTCAATGTCAGTAGAGTATACACTTAGTGACTATTAATGGGGAAAGGAAGCTTGCCGGGAGCCGCCATGGGAGATCCCACCCATGACAAAGTCATGTGGAAGAGAACTGTTAAGCAAGGCTTCAGAACTCAAGGGGCTCCCTAGGCTTTCTCGAGCATCTACCCCAAAACCAGAATCTGTCTGTTTTACTATTTCATGACTTTCACCAACTCCTCTGACATTAACAGGGGGCTAACCTTGACCACTTTCCTCTGGAGAAAATCAACTTAGGGCTATAGCTAATAAGTCTCCTGGACATGAGAGGAATATTTCAAATCAAACCCCCTCTGTTAGCATTCTAGCTTGCTCGGCAGATATATCCAGACCCTTATAGCTACGCATGTGATTATTTACAGCCTCCCAAATGTGAGAAGCATGAAAAGCCTAAAACATAGAAGCTTTGAAAGAGTTAAAAGTTATTAGAGTAGTGCTAGTGTTAATGTAGGATTTCATTATTGGGCCAATGCTTGTTGCTAAGTTTCCATATCTCTTATCCACTGTGCACCTGGGAATGCATTAGTTAACATAGTGAAAATGCTAGAAAAACAAGTGTAGCCTTGAATTTAACCATATCAGACTTTTGAGCTAATTGTTTTTGCACCTTTGCTCTGTGAGAAACGTAACGCTGTTTGGCATTTTCTGAGGCTGACATAGATTAGAAATATAATGAAAAAACACTTTGAGGGAAAACAAGTTTTCTGGTTGAGCAGCCTTTATCAAAAGAGGGTCATAAAATGTTCACAGGGCTCCAAGGCCAGAAGATACTGTACACAACATCTTTTGTGGAAAAGGTATGCAGAAAAATCATGGTTTCGATAAAGGCAATACTGCTGGAATGTTGGACTGACTCTGTATGACCTTGCATCTTTCATTTCCCTCTATGTACAAAAAAGGTATATAAGTACCATTTAAAAATAAAGCTATGGATCTCGCTCATCAAAGCAGCTTGATCTCCTCGTGTCAATCATTTTCCTCCTCTTACTCTCTCTTTCTGGCTAGTTCCCATCTGGAGTACAGAGATCCGCCGTGTCTACTTATTTGCCTGGGTTTCTAAGACCTGAATGGGAAGGCGCCCCATGCCTTCACTCCCCTGGGAGACCGGGAGGGCACCTGTGGCCTCATGTAGACGGTGCAAGTCTCTTGTCTTGAGACTTTACTGATTTTCTGTATAAACCAAGGAACTCCAGCCTCTTTTCTTCTCTCCTCTAGTTTCTTATCTACAGCATTCTTATCTCTCTCTCTCTCTCAATCAGTCGCCGATGCCATTTCTCCTTCGGGTTTCCCTGGATCCTGTGGGGGCTGGACCCTGGCGGAAGCTCAATAAACTGAAGCCTGAGCTTCTGTAGTTTGAAAAATATTTTTTTTCAGGAGATGCCTACATTTTTAAAATTCGAATATTATTACTGTATAATGCTGTGTTAGTTTCTGGTGTAAAACAAAGTAAACTGGCTGTTTGTATACATATATCCCCTTCCTCTTGAGCCTCCCACCCAACATCCCCCATCCCACTAGGTCATGACCTTCTTGGTCATCACAGAGCACCAAGCTGACTTCCCTGTGTTAACAACAGCTTCCCACTAGCTGTCTGTGTTACACATGGTAGTTTATATATGTCAGGGCTACTCTCTCAATTCATCCCACCCTCTCCTTCCCTCACTGTGTCCACAGGTCCCTTCTCTGTGTCTGCGTCTCTATTCTTGCCCTGCAAATAAGTTTTTCGAAATTCTGAAAAGTAAAAGGAAGAAGGAGAAGGAAGAGGAGGAGGGATCTGTAATTCTAGTGGTCCCATTAAAAGTTAAACCTTGTACATACATTATAGTCAGTATGTGTTTTGCTTTCTCACTGTGGGAAGTTCTCGTTAGTGCTTAATGAAAGCACTGTAGTAGCTGCAAAGAGAATATAATCAGCCTCAGAAAAGATGCAGGGAAGCCAAGACACAATGAAAGTCTGACCATTAGATTGTTGGTGCGCAGACAGGGGAAGAGATGGTTCCATGGAAACAAGGACAAAAAACACAGCCCTGTTGAGCATCAGCCCACTCTCAGTCCACATGAGCAAGAGGGGGAGTAACTGATCAGCTACTCCATAGAGTTGAAGGAGAAATAGCAGCCCCAGAAGATACTGTCCTGTTCTCCAAGGTAAGCGGTGGTCAGTTTGGAAAGGAGGATGGAAATGAAGCAGCCCATGGAGCTGGAATAACATCCTTCTGGTAAGAAGGGCAGCATTTTCTACAGGTAATACACACCCTCACAGGTAACACCTGGGGTATCCTGGACTATCTCATTATTTGAGTTTGGTTTTGAATTTCCAAAAATGTTGTTCACTCTTTAAGAAATGAGATGTAGAAGCCAAGGTGGGCTCAATATGTGTCAGGTCTTACCAAGATTGGATTCTGAGCTAGATGGTGTAGCTTAGACAAGTTCATTGAGATTCAGGTCAGGATCACAAAATTGACAGACTTCTAAAAGTGTATATATATATATATATATATATATATATAGATAGATAGATATATAGATAGATAGATAGATAGATAGATAGATAGATAGATATAGATGATATAGTTATAGACAGGGGCATCCCTGGTAGCTTGGTAGTAAAGAATCTGCCTGCCAGTCAGGAGATACAGTTTCCATCCCTGGGTCAAGAAGATCCCCTGGAAAAGAAAATGACAACCCAGTCCAGTATTCTTGCCTGGGAAGTCCCAAGGACAGAAGTGCCCTGGGGTCACAAAAAGTCAGACAAGGCTTAGCAACTAAACAGCAACAACGTAGGTATATATGTGTAGATATAGATATAGCTTTCTCATTCTGTAGGTTAGTGTTTATGCACTCAGAATTTGGTATCAGATAAATTTGAATTTAAATTCTAAATACTAACTATTGGCAGGTTGTTTAATTGTATCAGAAAAGGAAGGGCATCATAGATGTATCTAATTTACAAGGTTGTTGAGAAGATTAAATGCACAGAAAAAGGCAGGAAATAGTTAAGATCTCAATTAATATTATCTGTGATTAATTTACCATTGTCTTTGAATACCAAATGTATGAGGCATTTAACTTACATTTTATTTGGTCTTCGTAATAACCATCAAATTATGCCAAATCACTTTAACATTCAGTGAACCAGGTTCAATTTGTTAAATAAATCCTTGATTATTCAGTTAGGAAATTGGGGGAATCACAGTTTTAATCTGGGTCTATTTGATTCAGAAACCATTGGAAATTTTCACTACATGTGACTAAATTATATTTCAAGTGATCCAGAGAATTTATCTCAAAATGAAGCAGTGCCTAGATATGGATTAATTTATTAGGTACTAAGTTCACTTTTTGTCTGAATATTGTTTTTCCTGCTTTAATAAAGATGTGTTTTTAAAGGAAATGTGAAAAATCAGGAATGAAAGGAGCAAACATCATGGATTAATAAACAAGTCAAATGAAGTGAACTTACTCTTTAAAATATAATTTTATTATAAAAGATTTAAAATATTCAAATGATACAGAGAATGTGTGTGTGTGTGTGTGTGTGTGTGTGTGTGTGTGTGTGTGTTAGTCAGTCATGTCTCACTCTTTGCAGCCCCATGGACTGTAGCCCACCAGGCTCCTCTGTCCAAGGAATTCTGCAGGCAAGAATACTGGAGCGAGATGCCATTCCCTCCTCCAGGGGATCTTCCTGACCCAGGGGTCAAACTGAGGTCTCCAGAATTGCAGGGAGACTCTTTAGCACCTGAGCCACCAGGGAAGCCCATGATACAGAGAACAGTATTGTGAAATTTCATGTATCTATAGCCAGATTTGACACATGTCAACAATTTTCCTTATTTTTTAAGAAGCAAAGCACTGGTAGAGTTGAACGTTTAATCTCATTGTCCATTTTGCTTTTCTTCCCCAGTAGTAATGACCTCATCTTGAAGCTGGCATATATCTTTGTCCAGCTTCTCTTAGCAGAAATAATCATTTCCTTGATTTTAAATTTCATATAAATGGTCAGACTGTACATATTCTACAACTTGCTTTTGCTTGTCCAATAACTGTTATAGTTAATATATGTTTTATATATAATTGTAATGTATTCATTGTACTATATTATAATATCCATACAAAATGTAGTATATTTATACATTTTGCTACAAATTAATTTGTTGCTGCGATTCATGGGGTCACAAAGAGTCGGACACGACTGAGCGAATGAACTGAACTGAACTGAACTGAACTATTGTTGGGCCTTGGAGCTGTTTCCAGTTATTTGCCTTATGACAGTTACAGTGAGCACCCTGGTGAGTGTCTCTTTGAATATGTGTCTCTAACTGTGGGGTGCTAGGGTCCTAGCACATTTCTTTCTTCAGGTAAACTGAGTATTTCCTGGATATTGTAACTCTGTTCCAAAATTTTACCCTTATAAAGAGAGTCTGTGATGTATATTTTGTACACTTTTTCCATGACTTTCTTAATTTGTTTACTTGTTCTCCCCCTACCTTCTAACTCCTTCCCAACTATGTTGTTCAGTTGCTAAGTTGTGTTCAGCTCCTTGTGACTAAAAGTAATTCTTTTTAGAGAATTGCTCTGACATCACTGAATATTAAATAACCTAAACTTTCCCACAGTAGGCAAAATGAAGCCACCCCACTACTTTTTTATGACATTTAATAAATATGTAAATTTTGCAGTATCCCGTAATCTAACTCAATAAGAGAAGAGTACACAGCGGTGACCAGGTGGTCCAATGTCCCTTTAAAAGATGCTCTCTGCTCCATCTTCCCACTGAAGCTGTCCTGTACTCTGTATTTCCTGGAAAGAACACTCAATCTTGTAAACTTGAGAAACATTGCCATGTTTCATTTCACTAAGATAGTGAGTCTTCAGGTAGTCGCATGAAATTTAATCTGGAGGAGAATAAAAATCTCCAATGCATTTTCTGTCTGGTGTGTAAGGAAGTCAGAACATGCACACTTTTTCCTGAGCTTTCACCAAGGCTGTGTGTTGTTGAACATAATCTAAGAGGAGAAATTGAGTCTAAGTTACATGGCTTTTCCTCAAAGGACATTTTTCTGTCGCAGGCAGTCTGACAACTCTATTTCTAGGACTGTGAAATCTTCTAGTTTTTCCTAAAGCCAGCCAACCAACCTTTTATCCTGTTAATGTGTACTTTCAACTTTATTAACAAGGATGACTTACCAAACAAGGCTTTTTGAGAGCAGCAAATTCAATGGCTTTCCTTCACTCTGACTCTTGGAGGCTGAAAAAAATGGAGCCTGATGTTCCTATCGCGTGTATTTCTTGGAAAGCTAGCCAGGGATGTGTGAGCTTTAAAAATGGTTATTAAGAAGAGCTAGTGCACATTTTCATCTGCATACATAATTTATGCTAATAGCATATATTTTCCGTGGGTATGAACAAAAATCTAGCAGGCTGAATCGTGTTAGTGGATAGATAAAATCAGGACACCGTGTCTGGGGCATTTTCCTCTCCTGCGATTTCAAACTTGTAATCGAAAACCTAGAACAACTGAACAATGACTATAAATGTGGGCTGCATGGCAGAGATTACTGCTTTTGCACTTTGTCTGTTATTTGCTAGCATAATCTTCTCTCGGTGTGGATTTCTTCCCACATGACTTCCAAATGAGTATTTAGTCACTGTTTACAACTCACTACAAGCTCCCACTTCACTGCAGTCAGGCAATATTAGAACACTTTATGCACCAGCATTTCTCACATTCTGTGTGGAAAGAAACAAGTCTTTTTCTGCCCAATGCATCATTAACTAATCATCTTGGAAAAGGTAACAAAAGTAAATTGTTACATAGATGAAATTTAAAAGATACAAAATAGGGACTTCCCTGGTTGGTCCAGCAGTTGACACTTCATTTTCCAGTGCAGGGGATGTGGGTTCGATCCCTGGTCAGGGAGTTAAGATCTCACATGCCTCATGGCCCAAACACCAAAAACATAAAAAACAGAAGCAATATGGTAGCAAAATTCAATAAACACTTAAAAAATGGCCCACATCAAAAAATTTTTCTAAAACAAAGATACAAAATATAATCCTCAGAGATTTGTTTAAATGTTTAGATTAAACAGACATAAAATTACTCACTCTGTCCGATTGCTGTAAAAGTTCTAACACTTACTCCCAATTTCTATATTTATCTCACTGCAGGTCAGTGAAAAATATTTCAGGAGGGGCTTATATTCACAAGCCCTATTTTGAGAAGCACTGCCCTAAATTATGACTGATAAAGGAACACCTGTGACTTTCAAGGTCTACTCTGTTAGGCAATGCTTAGAAAGTTAATAAAAATGTCCCCATCTTTATCTAAACCATGTAAGCTTATTGGAGCTGTTAATTTGCCCTTGACTCTTTTTCTGATGAGCTAACTGAGATAAGAGAGCCCCTGGGTTCAGGATTTTTTTTTTCTAAATCATGTTTGGATAACCATCTGAAGATGTGAATACATCTCTTTGAGATCTTGTTAAAGAAGCAGAATTTAGGAAAAAAAGCTTCCTGAGACTGGGTGCTCTCCAAGTACAAGAAGTTGTTGTTTAGTTGCTAAGTCATATCCAACTTTTTGCCATCCCATGGGCTGTAGCCTGCCAAGCTCCAATGTCCATGGGATTTCCCAAGCAAGAATACCGGAGTGGATTGCTACTTCCATCTTCCTGAAAATCCCCTGGAGAAGGAAATGGCCACCCACTCCAGTATTCTTCTCTGGGAATTCCCATAGACAGAGGAGCATGGTAGGCTACAGCCCACAGAATGGCAAAATAGCTGGATAAAATTTAGAGACCAAATAACAATGACAACATATGGGATATTACAGGAGCAGAGAGATGAGCACATTTCCTATTTTTCTGGGAGGGTGGTGGTGGTGTGTGGGAAGCATTAGTGAAGATGATACATGTCACCTCTTCCTCTTCTCTAGCAGATTTGTTAAAGAGCCGCATGGCCCTGGCCCCTGGATCGGGGCTCCAATCCCAAACCCTGGCATCTTTTTCCTTCCTAAATGTGAGCCTCAGTTAGGTTGGGGAGTAAAGACTACATTTCACTCTTGGCTCCAAAATCAGAGAAACAGGTTTTTAAAAGGCTTCTGAGGAATTCAACACTACAGTGGACTGTGTTTGATGCTGGGGTGAGAATCTTAACTCAGTGCAAAAAGTTAAAAGGAAAAGTGTGGGCAAATCTATCCTGGGGGGAAAAAATCCCCCAAGACGTTAAGTCTCCTTCAAGTTACTGGGAATCAGGCCCTTGAAGTTCAAAAGACATGATTTATTTTTTCCTTCATTGTTCTGTACCTTTAAAGTGATGCCTTTCTTCTCCTTCTGGCATTTGGGGAGAAGTCTCAGGAAGGCAAATGAGCAGATAAAAGGATTCTCTCAGCCTCTTTCCCTCTAGCCTCAGAGCTGAATTTGCCTGAACTGGATATCAAGTGATATGAATTCACTCCCATCACTTGCAGAATATTAAGCAACTAACTGAAAACATTTAAAGAATTTAAAGTGAGTCATCATTGGAGAACACAAAAATAAATATTAATACCATGAACCAAAACTCAAACCAAAGGAAACCATGAAACACGTAAGTCATGTGAAGTCATATAAAAGGAAATAGAACAGATATCAGCATATGAACACATTGAAGTGTAATTATACATGGTATACTTGCACATGTATAAACAGAAAACCGACTGTAATCTAAAGTGTCAACAGTGCCTATATCTGTGGAAAAGAAACAGAAACAAAAATGGAAGAGCATTCATTTCTAACTGTATCTAGTATCATATTATCTAGATAGAACATATTAGCATAGTGCTCTGTGGTGAGCTAAATGGAGGAAAATCCAGCAAAGAGAGGCTATATGTGTTCCTATAGCTGATTCATTTTGTTGTGCAGCAAAAACTAGCACAACATTGTATAGAAACTATACTCTAATAAAAATTAATTTTGAACACACACACACAAATAAGGGAGACTGAGAGAGTGACTGGAAATCAGTTTAGAGAGAACAGTCAGGAGCGATCTCTCCAGTGACGTGACATATGAACTGAGACATGAGACGGAGCCAGGAGGCAAGCCAGAGATGGAACCTTCCAGGAAGGTCTCCCCTTGCACGCTGGGGTCTGGCTGTGGCGAGTGTCTTGTTACAGAATTCAACCATGAGTGTAGGATCGAAGGTAGTGATGTTGCCAGGCAGTAGAGGGGAATGTTGACTGTGCCCGTTAGTCCCTAGCTTGTGACTTCTATATGGAAGGCTAGATGTGCAGTATAGGAGGGGTGGGGTGCAGGTGGGGGTGCCTCTTTGGTTTCTTTGAGTAAAACCTGTGTTTGCAAGATCAGCTAATAACAGGGACTTCCCTGGTGATCCAGTGGCTAGAACTCCAAGCTCCCAATGCAGGGAGCCCGCGTTCAATCCTTGGTCAGGGAACTAAATACTGCATGCCACAACTAAAAAAAAAAATCCCACATGTCACAGTGAAAATCGAACACCTCGTGTGTGGCAACTAAGGCCCAGCATGCTCAGTCAATTTGGTTGTGTCTAACTCTTTGTGACCCCTTGGACTGTAGCCTGCCAGGCTTCTCTGTCCCTGGGATTCTCTAGGCAAGAATATTGGAGGGGGCTGTCATGCCCTCAATACTGGAGTGGGTTGCCATGTCCTCCTCCAGGGGATCTTCCCAACTAGGGAATGAACCCATGTCTCCACACTGCAGGCAGATTCTTTACCTTCTAAGCCACCAGGGAAGACCCAAGACCCAGCACAGCCAAATAAATAAAATAAAATACTTAAAATATCAGCTAATAACAGATGGAGGAACGTAAGGTGGGAAGCAACTATTGCTCAGAGCTGCGAGTTCTTCTGCCAGCTCAGCCAGGCTCTTTCCTTCGTGGATTTAGGAGACAGAGTGTGCAGGTCTCTGAGTATAGGCTGATGCAGCCAAATTCACCCTGTGAATCGTCCGCCAGACTTGTTGCCACCTTCAGTTTTCAATCTGGTCTTTTGCTACCAGGTGATGAACTCCATAGCAGGACTAATTATCTCAGAAGAGAAGAAATCACAGGAAGTCTAAATTTGTGTAGACCTTTATGTTCCTGCTTTTCTAGCAGATGTTTTTGTACACCTGACACTTTGCAACAAGAATGTTCATAAGTCAGCTCTGCAGTGACAGATCTCTGAGCACTTTCCCAAGTGTGATTCAAAGAGAGTTGAGCGAATCTACCTCTAGAGGTTAGGATTAGGGGTTTTTGTTTGTTTTTGTAACACATCAATCTTTATTGAAATGGCAGTATTACTGGCTTCCCTGGTAGCTCAGTGGTAATGAATCCACCTGCCAAGGCAGGAGACAGGCACTCAACCCCTGGGTCAGGAGGATCCCCCGGAGGAGGAAATGGCAACCCTCTCCAGTATTCTTGCCTGGGAAATCCCATGGACAGGGGAGCCTAGAGAGCTACAGTCCACAGAGTCTCAAAGAGTCTACATGACTGAATGACTGAGCATGCACACACAAAATATTAACATATACATTTCTTGTTGCAATAAACATGCTTTTAAGAATTTCAAGTCTGAGCTCATCTACTTGTCAGATTGCATAAAATATTAAAATGGTATGAATTTACACATAATGAAATTGGCTCAGAATGGATGTTCCATCACTTTGTACTGACTGACACCTTAAGTTTAATGCAGAGTTAAGGCAGACGTTTAACACTGAAGACAATGCTGACATAAGTATTAAGATAATAGGCTTTTTTTTAAAAAAAGTTATTCTAATCCTGTAAGAAGACAAAGCCTGCATCTCTTTTGTTTTTATTTGCATCAGAGATTTCCACCATCACGAATCTATAACAACAGGCATAAGCAAAGAGCCTTTGTGCCTCCTTACATAGGAGGGTGTCACAGATGGTGATAACACAAAAGCTCTTTGGAAATATAATTTTTGTTTTCTGGCTCTCTGGTACATTCACATCCAATCATTTATTTCAGTGAAACAGGTCCAGATGTGTGGCAAAGAGCAGCGGTCTCCAACATTTTTGGCACCAGGAACCGGTTTTGTGGAAGATAATTTTTCCATGGACCCAGGTAGCGGGGGTGGTTTGGGATGATTCAAGTGAATTACATTTATTGTGGACTTTTTCCCTAATATTATTACACCAGCTTCACCTCAGATTATCAGGTATTAGATCCTAAAGGCTGAGGACCCCTGACAAAGAGGAATGAGTATGTAATTCATAAATTAAGACTCTTTGTTGAATCCTTATAGGTGAAGTGAAGCACTGGACTGAGATTATTTACATACTTTTGACCATATGTCCTTCCAGACATCCTGGAATACAAAGTCAAGTGGGCCTTAGGAAGCATCACTATGAACAAAGCTAGTGGAGTTGATGGAATTCCAATTGAGCTATTTCAAATCTTAAAAGATGATTAATATTCTTGCTTGGAGAATCCCATGCACAGAGAAGCCTGGCGGGCCATAGTCCATGGGGTTTTGCAAGAGTCAGACACGACTTAGCAACTAAACCACCACCACCAAAAGATGATGCTGTGAAAGCGCTGCACTCAACGTGTCAGCACATTTGGAAAACTCAGCAGTGGCCACAGGACTGGAAAAGGTCAGTTTTCATTCCAATCTCAAAGAAAGGTGATGCCAAAGAATGCTCAAACTACCACACAATTGCACTCATCTCACACGCTAGTAAAATAATGCTCATAATTCTCCAAGCTAGGCTTCAACAGTACGTGAACTGTGAACTTCCAGATGTTCAAGCTGGATTTAGAAAAGGCAGAGGAACCAGAGATCAAATTGCCAACATCCGCTGGATCATGGAAAAAGCAAGAGAGTTCCAGAAAAACATCTATTTCTGCTTTACTGTCTATGCCAAAGCCTTTGACTGTGTGGATCACAACAAACTGTAGGAAATTCTTAAAGAGATGGGAACACCAAACCATCTGATCTGCCTCTTGAGAAATCTGTATGCAGGTCAGGAAGCAACAGTGGACATGGAACAACAGACTGTTTCCACATCGGGAAATGAGTGCGTCAAGGCTGTATATTGTCACCCTGCTTATTTAACTTCTATCCAGAGTACGTCATGAGAAATGCTGGGCTGGAAGAAACACAAGCTGGAATCAAGATTGCCGGGAGAAATATCAATAACCTCAGATATGCAGATGACACCACCCTTATGGCAGAAGGTGAAGAGGAACTAAAAAGCCTCTTGATGAAAGTGAAAGAGGAGAGTGAAATGGTTGGCTTAAAGCTCAACATTCAGAAAACGAAGATCATGGCATCCGGTCCCATCACTTCATGGCAAATAGATGGGGAACCAGTGGAAACAGTGTCAGACTTTAGTTTTTTGGGCTCCAAAATCACTGCAGATGGTGATTGCAGCCATGAAATTAAAAGATGCTTACTCCTTGGAAGAAAGTTATGACCAACCTAGATAGTATATTCAAAAGCAGAAACATTACTTTGCCGACTAAGGTCCACCTAACCAAGGCTATGGTTTTTCCTTTGGTCATGTATGGATGTGAGAGTTGGACTGTGAAGAAGGCTGAGCTCTGAAGAACTGATGCGTGTTGGAGAAGACTCTTGAGAGTCCCTTGGACTGCAAGGAGATCCAACCAGTCCATTCTGAAGGAGATCAGCCCTGGGATTTCTTTGGAAGGAATGATGCTGAAGCTGAAACTCCAGTACTTTGGCCACCTCATGCGAAGAGTTGACCCATTGGAAAAGACTCTGATGCTGGGAGGGATTGGGGGCAGGAGGAGAAGGGGACGGCAGAGGATGAGATGGCTGGATGACATCACGGACATGATGGACAGGAGTCTGAGTGAACTCCGAGAATTGGTGATGGACAAGGAGGCCTGGCGTGCTGCAATTCATGGGGTCGCAAAGAGTCAGACACGACTGAGCGACTGAACTGAACTGAACTGAACTGAAGAAGCCCATATTAGTGATTGTTAGTCTTATAATGGTCTTCCCCATTAGATGGTAAAGAATCTGCCTGCAACACAGGAGACCTGGGTTGATGCTGGGAAAAACTGTAGGCAGGGAAAGATTGCTGGGAGAGATTGAAGGCAGGAGGAGAAGGGGGTGGCAGAGGATGAGATGGTTGGATGGCATCACTGACTCAATGGACATGAATCTGAGCAAACTAGAGGAGACAGTGAAGGATGGTGGAGCCTGGACAGCTAAGCATTAACAGTTATATTTTGCCAAAGACGTCAACCAAGTAAGAATCAATTTGAAAAACAATTCACTGGTGGTCCGGTAGCTAAGACTCTGAGCTCCCAATGCAGGGGGCCTGGGTTTGATCTCTTGTCAGGGAACTAGATCTCACATGCCACAATTAAGACCTGGTGTAGTCAAATAAATAAATATAAATATTAAAAAAATAAAAAATATATAAAAAATCACCCCAATAATAAAACGAGATACAAAATGAAGAAACGTAATTGGCTAGTGAATATTTAAGAGATTATATGTTTTGTTTACCTATTAATAAACAAATACAAACTTAAACCACACCACTATTGCATTTTCACATAACAAATGGTCCAAGATTTAAATAGTTGCCTGATATTTGGGAAATAAGCGTTCACTCTTGTAACATGCTTACTGAGAAGTAAATTGGTGCAGACTTTCTAGAGAACAATTTGTAATTCAATACCAAATCTCTTTAAAATATGTGTTCTGAAAAAATATATATTTAAATAAAAGCTAAAAAAAAAGTATTCTGTTGAATTAGCTACCCCACCTTTAGGAATTATCTTTAGGAAATAATCATGAACATGGGTAACATTTAACTTTAGCTATAAGAACGTACTCAGTAGAATGTTTATAACAGAAAAAAAACACATTAAATGGTAGGAGTAATATATGGCTGAAATAACTTATCCTCCATCCATATTGTATATTATTTAACTCCTTTTTGCCAAATTCCAGAAAAGCATCCTTTACCTCACTGTCCTTGCACAAGTCTGTTTTCTATTAGTCTTAATATCTTAGTTCTCCTACTTCCATCTTCCAGGCAATCATCTTGCCACGATTTAATAAAATTTAAAACTTTTATCTCCTGAGAAAGGTAAAAACCAACTGGTTCAGCCCTATTCCCAGGTCCTTACATGTTAACACTTTCTTGAGATTCTTTTTCTTGTCTTCTATCACCAGTTTCAATGATGTGCTTTCTTTCTAAAACTGTATATCACAGAGAATAGTGATTTATCCCTTCATGAGATCTACGATCCTCACGGCTGAAAGTAAACAGCGCTCTTCCTGAAACAAATGTTGGGACTCTGGCGACCCCACTGGAGAGGCATGAAGATTGGTTTCCTGCGTTAACCATGCACATTTCAGAGTTGTAACATGCCCTTCTCCCTCTCATGGAATGTTTTCTGGTCTTGGGACTGCAACTCCTGTTTGGTTTTGCTTCAATTTGCCTTGTATACCTTTGCCCATTTTTTTCGCTAATTTTATAATGTACTTATTTTCTTGTTTATTTATTTTTGGTTGCATTGGATCTTCGTTGCCGCACAGAGCCTTTCTCCAATTTTGGGAACTGGGACTACTATCTACTTGCGGTTTACTGGTTTCTGGTTGCAGTGGTTTCTCTCTTTGGGACGCACAGGCTCAGTAGTTGTGTAGCGCTTCCTGAAATTCTGATACCATCGTGATATTTTGGAGTATGTAAAGAGTTACAGGGCTTCCCTGGTGGTCCAGTGGTTAAGAAACCGAGCTTCCACTGCAGGGGGCGAGGGTTTGATCCTTAGTCAGGGAGCTAGGATCCCACATGCTGCACGGCTCAGCCAAAAAATAAAAGAACAATGGCTTTCAGCCACTGAGCTGAGTTCACATCTCCCAGAGGCAGAGTAGTGATAGTGGTGCCGTCGCACAGCTGAGTGAGCTTGGGCCTTCACACACAGTGTCAGCTGCTCAGTCATGCCCGACTCTTTGCGACCCCATGGACTGTAGCCCACCAGTCTCCTCTGTCATGGGATTTCCCGGGCAAGAATACTGGAGTGGGTTGCCACTTCCTCTTCCAGGGATCTCCCTGGCTCAGGGATTGAACCCATATCTCCTGCATTGCAGACAGATTCTTTACTGCTGAGCCAGTGGAGATGTCTTGATTATGCTAGGTCCTACAGCAAAGAAGATGACAACATCATATTACATGAAACTCCATCTTATTAGACAGAAAGGAGGGGTCCCCCCGCAACACTGGCCCAGAAGAAATAAGCAGCTCTGATGTGAACAGCTTACATACAGGGCCACAAACCTGGGGACCAGAGGAATGCAGGGCTTCTTTCCAACAATGGCAGGGAACTAAATTCTACCAATAACCACATGAGCTTTGAAAAGGACCCCAAGTGCCAATGAGACCACAGCACCAACTGACACTTGATTCCAGTCTTGTGATGCCCTGAACAAGAAACTCAGTTGAACTCAGAATGCCCAGACTTCTGACCTATGGAAATTATGAGATTAAAAAAAAAAAAAAAGGTGTTTTAATCCAGTAGATTTGTAGTAGTTTATTACATAGAACAGAAAACTAATGCAACTTTGATACACAGTTTAGCAGCTCAGATGTTGCCACCCCGCACAAGAACCACCCAGCCTTCATCCTGACCTTTGAGTTTCTCAAACCATTTCAATTCCCATCACTTTTAAAGTGGTTATCCCATCTTGGCTACCACTATTGTAAGAGCACCGAGGACCTGGTCAGGGCCTAGATCTAATCCACTTCTGTATCCTTCTCTCCATCCTTCCTGCTGCTCTCTTCGTTGGACCATTGTTAGCTCTTGAGCTTCCCTTGCTTTGCTGATCCATTTCCTAAGACACCAGGTGTTCTTTCTAAATGCATACGATTTAAATATCGACCCTCAGGAAAAAACCTAAGCTCCTGGTAGTCATTTACATTGTGGTAGAAGACTTTGTTCCTTTTTAAAATTCTACCCAGGGATTTCCCTGATAGTCCAGTGGTTAATATTCTGTGCTTCTGCCTCAGGGTTTCATCCCCAGTTAGGGAACTAAGATCCTGCATGCAGTAAGGTGTGGCATAAAATAAAATAAAAGGAAATAAAATAAAGTAAATGAAATGAAATATAATAGAATAAATGAAATAAAGAAATAAAGAATAAATGAAATAGAGAAATAAATAAAATAGAATAAAATAAATGAAATAAAAGAAGAAAAATAGAATAAAATAAATGAAATAAAATAAATAAAAAATAAAATACGTGAAATAAAATAAATGAAATAAACAAATTAAATTAAATCCTACCCACTCTTACCTCATGTATAATGACCGACCACTCTCTCCTGCATCCCGATGCATTTTTCTGGTTAGCTCCTACACCTCCCTGAGGGGTCAGCTCAGGTTTCTCCTGTTCTAGAATACCCACTGGTGTCCCCAGGTACCCCAGAATCTCCCCAGTACAGCCTACCTCCATAGCGTCGAATCCCCTAGACTTTCCTGTCTGTGTGCCTGCCCCAC
The DNA here is from genome assembly GCF_014754425.2 of Oryx dammah. Taxonomy (NCBI): domain Eukaryota; kingdom Metazoa; phylum Chordata; class Mammalia; order Artiodactyla; family Bovidae; genus Oryx; species Oryx dammah. Next base: position 41,907,298 of record NW_024070200.1, read on the forward strand.
TAGACTGTGATATCGTTGGGGGCAGGGGCTGTGCTGTGTTCACCAGTGTATCTTCACTTCCCCGCACATAGTAGGCCCTCTCGTGAGTACAATAATGAACAGTTGTCTTTGCACAGTTCACTGTACAAGTTGGAATTCTGTCCCAAATGGCTGAATGAAGCTTTCCCTGTTGGATCGAAGCTGACACACCTTGTTTATGTTTCTCATGGCAGGCATTGACCACCTAGCTGCTCCTCTAAGTCTGTAAGATGTTCAGTACTGAGGGTGATTGCAGAGCTGAATTTAGCCACAAGATGGAGACTCTATCCTAGTCCTGGAATGCATCCCAGTGCCTGGAATTTCTGTACTTCTTCAGAATGAAACACCTTAATTAATTTCTAGTCCAGGCTCTGGTCCCATCTATAAAATGGAGAGGTCATGGAGAAGTCACGAGTCAGTTTTCAGCAGACAGGAAGGAGAGATTTTCTCGCTGATATCACCTGGCTCAAACCCTTAATCTACTTAATCACAGTTGGTCTTTATTCCAGGACCAGCCCCCTTCCTAAATTGTCTCTTTAGCATGTGTGCATGTGTGCTCAGTTGTTCAGTTGTGTCTGACTCTTTGTGACCTAATGGACTGTAGCCCGCCAGGCTCCTCTGTCCATGGAATTTCCCAGGCAAGAATACTGGAGTGGTTTGCCATTCCCTCCTCCAGGGAATCTTCCCAACCCAGGGATCAAACCCGTGTCTCCTGCTTTAGCAGGCGGACACGGAGATGAGGGAGGTTATAATAGAAGGTTGGCTGTGGCCTGAAGAGGCAACAGATTATTCATTCACCAGGAAGTCAGAATTTTAATGCAAATTTATAGGTCTATTCCCAAAGGAGCTTTGTTTGTGTTGATCTCTTAAGTTCATTTGAAATGGCTTTCCCATGATCCCTCGTCTCCAGGAGCTAGTGATATCTTTGGAACAAGGCAGTTCTGAGATTGATGGCCAACTTCTTTCTGTTCTGAGTAGCAGACCCTGAAGGCTGCCTTGGGAAGACACTTGGCTAGACTTCCTCCTATTTATCTGCATCAGGGCTGGCGGACACTGTAATTGCATTTGCTTCATTTCCTATACAATTTATAGGAAGATCATCAAGCGACAGGAAAGAACAGAGGTCAGAATATGCGAGAATGATACTGAAAGGTTTAGGCTGGCTGTTGGAATTAGAAAGAACCAGAAGGGTCTGCTTCAAGGACTTACACAAAGATATGAAACAAGGCTATAGTTCTCTCAGTGATTGTCCTTCCTTGAGCCAATATTCTTCAAGAGATTTGCATTACAAAACAGATCATCCATCATATCAATAAAGACTACATTGTGATTACATAGTAGACATTATACCTTAAGTCTAGGCTCTGTGAGAGTCATCATTAAGGAGGCTGTGTTCAACACAATCAAAACTAGTATCTGGGGTAATTCCCTTGTGGTCCAGTGGCTAATATTCCAAGCTCCCAATGCAGGGGGCCTGGGTTCAATCCCTAGTCAGGAAACTAGATCCCATATATCACAACAAAGATCAAAGATCCTGCATGCCGCAACTAAGACCCAACTTTGTTGTTGCTGTTCAGCTGCTCAGTTGTGTCCAACTCTTTGCGACCCCATGGACTGTAGCCCACCAGGCTCTTCTGTCCAAGGCATTTCCCTGGCAAGAATACAGGAGCAGTTTGCCATTTCCTTCTCCAGGGGATCTTCCTGACTCAGGGATTGAACCCATGTCTCCTGCATTGGCAGGAGGATTCTTTATCTCTGAGCCACTTGGGAAGCCCACACGACCTGAACTAATCACAAAAGTTCTGGGAAATATAGTCTTTCTGTGTGTCCGTGAAGGACAGAAAAACAGACATGGGTGAGTCCTGGTTGACCCTTACTTACTGCCTCATAACTGTCCTTATTGTCAGAGTTATATGAGAGATGCTATTATAGTTAACAGGTGTGTGTGTAAATAGTACACAGGAGGTACTTAGAGAAAGTTAATTTTATCATTATTTATTATTCCATGTCAGTGAACACATGGTTTGCACATAAGAAATATCATAAAAATAAAAGGAAGAAATCACATTTGAGAAGGCTGCTTAAGAACTTCCCTGGCGGTCCAGTGGTTAAGAAACTGTGCTTCCACTGCAGAGGACAGTTGCTTTACAATACTGGTTTCATTTCTGCCATCCATCAGCATGAGTCAGCCACAGGTATACACATGTCTTCCTCTCTCTTGAACCTCCCTCCCACCTCCCCCCATCGCACCCCTCTAAGTTGTCACAGAGCACTGGGTTTGAGCTCCCTGCATCACGCAGCAAATTCCGCTGATGCTCATTCCATGAAGCATCAAGTTGCTTTAAGGAGAGGCTGGTGTCTTGTTTCCCATTTCGTCCCTAAGGAAGTGTGGACGAAGCGCAAAGCAGGCACAAAGCAGACATTCAACAAATGCCTGATGAGCAAACACAGGAACCAAGGGGCTGGTTTACAGCTGACATCCCAGCTCATCTGCTCGTCCTCCCTGCCCCAGCCAGGTCAGCTCATCCCAGAACAGGCCAAATTTGAAAATTCTACCTTGGCCTTCACATTAGGTTGGAGTGGAGGGGACAGAATAGAAAAGCTGTGGACAGTTGCAGAGGAACAACAACAAAAATTTTTTTTAATGATGATGCCAAGAATTTCTGCCCAAAGGGAAAAAGAATAGAAAAGGATCAACTGAGTTTTCAGAATAAACAAATCTGGATTTAACAAGTAAAACCTTTTTTTTTCCCTCCTCCTGCATGTCTGTGGACTGCCTTCTCTATTTGATGGCCATTTGGAGATCATTTCAAGTCCATTCCATAATTGTTTTCTTGCTAAGCTTCCTTTATGCAGAAAAATGATAATACAGTTAGGATGCTTTCAAAAGTCCCCAGGGAAATTAATTTGTTTACAGGATCATGTATCATACGGTTAAACCAACAAGGAGGAACAGAAGGCTCTCTTTCTCAGCTGTGCTAAAACCACTGACCTGTGAGGTCACAGGTGGCAATGCTCTCAGGGCCCCAGTGGGCTCAATAGGTGCTCTCTGTTTTTTTATTTGTTTTTTTTTTGTTTGTTTTGTTTTCTTCACACTTTTAAAAATTAAATTTTATTGGAGCATAGTTGCTTTACAATGTTGTGCTAGTTTCTGCTGTACAGCAAAATCAATCACTCATACCTATACATATGTGAAAGTGAAAGTGTTAGTGGCTCATTCATGTCTGACTCTGCGACCCCATGGACATCAGTCTCCTTCATCCATGGGATTCTCTGGGCAAGAATACTGGAGTGGGTAGCCATCCCCTTCTCCTGGGGATCTTCGGGACAGTGGGATTGACCTGGGTCTCCTGCATCGCAGGCCGACTCTTTACCATCTGAGCTCTTTACCAGGGGAGCCCATGAGGTACCTAGCATGGTGGTCAAATGCACTAAGGCAGAAAGCAGAATGATGGCTGCCAGGGGCTGAGGAGAAGAGCGGGTGGGGGCAGTGATTGCTTAATGGGTACAGAGTTTTCGTTTTGCACCCTGAAGAGGATTCTGGAAATGGATGGGAATGATGGTTGCACAGCAGTGTGAATGTGCTTAATACCACTGAGCTGCACACTGGAACTGGTTACAGTGACAAATACTATGAATATTCATAATTACATTATAGAGACAGAGGTGATCCAAACAAGAGTGGCCATTCCGAATAGGAAGTCTCCAGTGTTGGTATTTTCCACAGATTAGAGCTCTCTCCACGGTGATGAGATCTTCCTGCTGTGGAAAATTTCCTAACAGAGAAGGAAAGGAGACAGACAAAGCCATATAGGTATCCAAGGAAGAGGCCATGTGAACAAAGAATGGAAGGATAGAACTACCCAAGGATGCAAGAAGGGAGGAGTTAACAGAACAAATTCCCAGTTCTGTCAACTAAAAAAATGCACAGTGTGAGAGCTGCAAGTTAAGTTTTATTTTGGGGCAAAATGAGGATTGCAGCCTGGGAAACAGCACCTCAGATAGCTCTGAGAAACTGCTCCAAAGAGGCAGCAGGGGAAAGGACAGTAGAGATGATTTTGGTGAAGGGAAAATACGTGCAAGCAAGCATATATTTTTTTTTGGTAGAAAGTTTCTGCTGGTCTGGTGAAGCTTCTGCTAATCACGAGAAAAAATCATCACCATGAAAGATTTTAGTGCTTTTCTAGATATGAGGAGATACAAGAATTGGGCTCATAAAATCAGCTCCTGAGAATATCTAACTATCTGAAGACCTTTTCAATCAGTTTTTCCAGGGCACAGAGTGCCTCATTTCTGCTCACCACCCTGAACTCCTTTGAGGGGGCGTTGAAGGTCAGCAGCTGCAGCAGAATCTGATTTAATCCTTGTGGAAGTAGACGGCAAGTGCCCATGGCAAGTGCCAATTTGTGGCTGATAATGCTCCTAGTTTCCCTCCCCCTCTACTGCCTCTTACAAATAGCTGTGAAAAGAAGAGAAGTGAAAAGCAAAAGAGAAAAGGAAAGATATGCCCACTTGAATGCAGAGTTCCAAAGAAAAGCAAGAAGAGATAAGAAAGCCTTCCTTACTGATTAGTGCAAAGAAATAGAGGAAAACAATAGAATGGGAAAGATTAGAGATCTCTTCAAGAAAATTAGAGATACCAAGGGAACATTTCATGCAAAGATGGGCTCAATAAAGGACAGAAATGGTATGGACCTAACAGAAGCAGAAGATAAGAAGAGATGGCAAGACTACACAAAAGAACGACACAAAAAAGATCTTCACAACCCAGTTAATCACGATGGTGTGATCACTTGCCTAGAGCCAGATATCCTGGAATGCAAAGTCAAGTGGGCCTTAGGAAGCATCACTATGAACAAAGCTAGTGGAGGTGATGGCATTTCAGTTGAGCTATTTCAAATCCTGAAAGATGATGCTGTGAAAGTGCTGCACTCAATATGCCAGCAAATTTGGAAAACTTAGAAGTGGCCACAGGACTGGAAAATATCAGTTTTCATTCCAATCCCAAAGAAAGGCGATGCCAAAGAATGCTCAAACTACCGCACAATTGTACTCATCTCACATGCTAGTAAAGTAATGCTCAAAATTCTCCAAGCCAGGCTTCAGCAATCCGTGAACCATGAACTTCCAGATGTTCAAGCTGGTTTTAGAAAAGGCAGAGGAATCAGATATCAAATTGCCAACATCTGTTGGATTATAGAAAAAGTGAGAGAGTTCCAGAAAAACATCTACTTCTGCTTTATTGACTATGCTAAAACCTTTGACTGTGTGGACACAACACACTGTGGAAAATTCTGAAAGAGATGGGAATACCAGACCACCTGACCTGCCTCTTGAGAAACCTGTATGCAGGTCAGGAAGCAACAGTTAGAACTGGACATGGAACAACAGACTGGCTCCAAATAGGGAAAGGAGTACATCAAGGATGTATATTGTCACCCTGCTTATTTAACTTATATGCAAAGTACATCATGAGAAACGCTGGGCTGGAAGAAGCACAAGCTGGAATCAAGATTGCCAGGAGAAATATCAATAACCTCAGATATACAGATGACACACCCTTATGGCAGAAAGTGAAGAAGAACTAAAGAGCCTCTTGATGAAAGTGAAAGAGGAGAGTGAAAAGTTGGCTTCAAACTCAACATTCAGAAAACTAAGACCATGACATCTGGTCCCATCATTTCATGGCAAATAGATGGGGAAACGGTGAAAGATTTTTTTTTTTAACTCCAAAATCACTGCAGATGGTGACTGCAGCCATGAAATTAAAAGACACTT